>NC_065506.1:20479791-20659627 GCF_006386435.1 Epinephelus moara | reverse complement strand
TTTTCACATTGACGAGACAGCGTTTTAGGTGGAGTGGTCGCCATGGACGCAGAGCTTGCTGTTTCTGTAGGTACACATTTCCTGGGGACACCTGCACGTCTCGGCCCCGCCCCCTCAATTGTGATTGGCTAAAGCGTAGCATCGTTCAAACTCTACAATGTAAATTGCAGAATCTGCCTTGAGAGATTATGCTGTAAGTGATGTTAACAGAAATTTACCAAGTCAGGCATCTACCTCTGGAAAGTTATCTTTGTACTATGTTCAGGCTGTATTATAAACAATATCTCAAAGCAGTGTATAGTGTATATAGTGTAAATAACGAGTGATGTAGAATACCTGAAGAATTTCCATTCAGACATTTCTGGACTGTCCTTCATAAAGGCCCAGACTAATGAACCGCCATCAGAGAACTAATGTCAACGAAGGCCGACTGTTGCATTGCCTCACGTCGCCTGTGTCAAAAATGTTGCACTTGAACACACCTAGACTGCAGCTAACAACCAACTTGCAAGTACATTATGTGCCTGTGTGAGGTGAAATAACTCACCATAGCAAAAGGCAACGGCAGTCTGTATTGGTCATTCAAAAAGTCAAACTGGAAGACTGACAGGACAGATTCAAGATGCTAGATGCCAGAGTAAGCACAATAACAACACAGCCCGTTGTTGAAAGAACAAAAGGTATTTATTGTGAGCTGGTAAAAAAATAACAAACAATTAGGAAATATTTCTGCTCAAGAGCTTAATGGCTAGAAAAATAATCTTACCTTATATAATGAGTCTTTTTTGATCTTGCCCTCTTGACTTTAGTTATTTGTTTGCTTTCTTCACTTTTGTTTCTCTCCTTGTATGAGGAACTAAATACCACTGAGAGTGGCTCTGACGCAAATTCAACATTCTGAGTCCACCACAAAACTGGCAACAAGTGCAGACAAGGGCCAACTAGTACCAACAGTGCGGGACACACTGCAAAAGCTAGGGTGACAGATGCTCACCGATGGCCCGACATTGACCAGCGGCAGATCATCCACTTGGTGTGTCTGGGCCTTAACAGGGAACAACAATATTGATGGGATGCTTTGATGATAAACATCTTAATCAGATAAATGCCTTACCCCGAGTATAGCCCCTAGTTGGATAAATGTAGCCACTGGCACAGTTTGTGTTTGGTGTTTGTGAGAGTCTTACTTTGTCTTGAGAGTCACAGTGTTGGCAGTGGCAGGTAAAAAGGTATTGGTCCTCCAACTGTCTCTGTCGATCTTCCTTTAATGACAGCGTCTCGATGTAACTTATAGTCAGCTGAAAACAGAGAGAACGGTTAAGTTTGCCTTTTTGCTATATTTGCAATATAGATTATTGTTAAACACAGTGCAGTGCAGGAGGTTGAATGATTTGGAATCTAAACTGTGTAGATTGTGTATAGTGGGAAGGGACACTGTAGGAGTAGAGTGTGCATGTATATTTGTGTGTATCTTCCAGATGGCATGGATGCATCTCGTTATATAGTCAGGAGAGACAGTGAAGTATGGAAAATGAGAGAAGACACTGCCAAGCTAGGACGTGTCATCCTGCCTGTGTCGCAGTGATATTTCACTTGGCCACGATTTGGAGGATTACTTTAATAACATCAAGTTTATTGTAGTTCCATCAACATTTATTATTACTTAAACAATAAAACTCACATAATAACTGCAGTGATTTTATGTCAGTTTAAAACATGGCTCTTAGTTTCAGATCATGTATTTTTCCTCAGGCATTGGCTCCAACAGCAAATAAAAAACATTCAATAAATATTGCTCATAAACAGCTTGAACATAAAAGCAGAGGCAACATCACAGTCGATAAAATCAGAGTCATATTGCATGTTGCTAATGTTGTGAAGATGCAGTGTGAGTATTTTCTCAGTATTTTCTTGCTCATACCTCGTCTTCAGGGTTGATATCCTGAACAGCTCTCAGCTGCAGTTTTGTTCCCACAAACACCATCACGCAGTTTGGCCTACAGTCATGGTTTAACAGAGATAAACTTGGAGAGAGCAAACAAGATGATGAGGTGCAGGAGGGAGGGAGAGCGCCAGACGGTGAGAGGAGGGAGAGCGAAGGTAAACGAGAGGAGACAGAGCAGTGAGGAGGGAAGGGAGAATGAATGAAGCAAAGACAAGAAGGAAGAGGGTCAAAACAGACAATTGTGATTAAATATTTAGTTTTCAAATGCATCCTGGCAAAAGAGAAGACAGAGAACACATGATAAAGGTTAAAAAATACAGCTAGAGCCTCGTCCTGCCGAGCCACCAACTGCCACATGTCCAACTGTGTAGGGTTTCTAAAATCACTGAGAGTGCAGTCACCAGTGCTGAGTGAGATGTTCATTTGCTCAAACATATTCATGAGAGAAACTAGAATCACCCGACATGGTTTTATGCCTCCGCCAACCAGTCCAGTTACAGTTTACATCCATGTCTGTCCAGACTCATAGCCATGACAGCAGGGCAATATGACCCTTAAATATTATTGTGTTATTTATATATCTTGATATTTTGAAATCTCCTCTAAACTACTGCAGACAACTAGGATACTAAACTACTAAATAAACTACAGTTACATTAAGTTAAAAGAGGAGCGGGGTTAGTGTTTTTGCTGTGAACATAAAGCTTCCAGTCAACAGCTGCTGTTAGCAGTTAGCAGAACGTGAATCTATTACCACGACGCAGTTAAACACAAAGATTTATTTACTGTGAGCTGGAAACAAACAAATGGCTCTCCAGTTCATATGTACATTAATAATACTGTATGCGCAAGTCTTACTGGTGCTACATGGTCAAAAAATGTGACTAAATAGTTGCGGTCTAGAGCGCTGCAGGTATAAAAACACATGCCTTGTCTGCCTCCACTATCACCCGGGAGAAACTGGTCTGGATGGGCAGAGGAGTATGTGCTGTGTATTATGTTTATGAGTCTGTTTTTTTTTTACTTCGTTTTGTGTCTATGAGAGGGAGAGAATGAAAGAACTGAAACACCGAAGTGAGCCTCACGCTGGTGGCTTTAAAAATATAACATGACAATTTATACTTGATGTTCTCAATATAGTCAATTGAAACATCCCAAAGAGAATAAGCCGCAATAAATCGACCCCCAGAGCATTCTTTAGATTTTGCGTTTACGAGAATGAGACATACAAACGGACAAAACTCTCCTGGAATGACACATCTCCCTCAAGATCAGCATCCAATCGTTAAGCTAGTTTAGTGTGACAGCTGTGGGATACCAAGGTGACTTCTCATAATGTGAATCCTGCACACATAACTTAAGACTGAGTTCTCAAATGAACCTCAGAGAGAAAGTCACTCACACGTGGACACACACAAACAGATAATTCCCTGCACAATATGACAAAATGAGTATTCTGCTTCTGTCATAACAAATGTCACTCTTCATTTCTTTCCGTCGCTCTATCGGCCTCTCTCCCCCTCAGACACATATACGAAAATAAATCAGGAAACGATGGGTACTCCACTTCTGTCAAAACAAAGACTCATTTCCCAAATTTAAAATAGATGCAGCCAGTCCTCCTACTCATCCACAGACACACTGGCTGACAGTGTTGACACCCTACTGATGCCAAATTTATTGGGTTTTTTTTACACTTTTATTAAATGCACAAAGGTCTTTCTTTTAAACTTAGCTTTAATATTATCAGTCTGACCTTACTGAGTTGTATTAAAATCAAAATAAAACAGCATTTTAAGACAATGTTAGAAAATATGTGTAAGTATGATGTGTTTTCTGCATCATACTGACACATGTTGGGGCAGGATGTACTGCAGCACAAGGAGGAATAATTTATCGGTAAAGCAGTTTTAATGGGAGACAGACAGGTTTAATCAAATTTTGTTTTTGTTGGCTGAAACATTTATATATGCCTGCTGGAACAAAATTATCTGATGAGTCGTAAAACACCGTAACATGAAAGTAGGATTTAATGCAGCACTGTTGTTTTAGACTGCATTAGTTTTTGCTAGATGTACCTAATAAACTGGCTACTGCTTGTCTTTCTCTTATAATAGTTTTCTTACAAAGTAGCTTACACTTCAGGAGTTGTAAAAAAGACGTACAAAAAGATGTAAAGAGCATGTAACTCGACTGAATAGTGATTTCAATATATTGCAAAATCTGTGCTTGATCTTCCTCTTTCCTGTGCTGAGACTGTAATTGTTGAGAATGTTGTGATTTAGAATAAAAAAAGAACATATATTTTTTATTAAAGGTATTTTTTATTTAGGTAACCAGCCTGACTCATAAAAAGACATTTACTGTCACTGCACACATGGCTGCGAAAAAATACTGAAGAGGTTTGTCTGTGTTTATACGCCCCTCCATTACTGCTGTTCTCGTTTATCATATTCACAGAGCAAAACAATGGGTGCAAGAGATAAAGGCTGTGTGTGTGAATGTGAGTGTGAGTGTGTGGTGTGTGTGTGTGTGTGTGTGTATAGCCTTTGTAAAACCCTCAGTAACCCCCTGGCTTTGTTTTAGAGTGGAGAAGTTGTGAGTTGAATATCAACTAGAAATCAAGCCCTCCAAACAATGCTTTTATCTGATGGAGAGCTGCTCATTAGCATACTAATTAGATTAATTAACTAAACCGCATCTCACATTAACAATATCGGCTTCCACTGACTGAAACTAACTGTTGCTGAACACAGCACGGTAGAGAGCCAAATACTGCATGAGTAGAGACAGCAGGGGACTGACCGATATTTAATGAAAGAGAGGGTTAAAAATCTCTTTCTCTGTGTTACTGTTTCCTGCAACTTTATTTTCAGAGAGAGACTGACTACTGCACAAATGCAGGAGACATCAATTAAATGGCACCAAAAATTTAAAAATTCAAATTTAAATGTAACTCTTCCATGTCCCCAGAGCTAGTCTGCCACATCAGGGGTCAGCACGCCCAGGTACCCGCCCCGCCTGTCGCCTGACACATAATGCACCCTGCCCCGATACCAGTCCCTGCGGTTGGTGGGCGGACAGGGTGGTGGCTACATATCATTCATTTGGCCTGAGCATGACCTGGCCACCAGAGGCTCGCTAGTGAGCTCCCCCTCCAGGTCTGGCTCCAGAGGGGGGCCCTGGAGTTCAAGTTCATGAGTGAAGGTAGAATGGAGCATGAGATGGCTCGGCAGTTTGGTGTGGCATCTGCAGTGATGTGGGTGCTGTGCCGGACCGTCGTGGTAAAGAAAGAGCTGAGCCAGAGGGCAGAGCTTACAATTTACTGGTCCATCTACGTCCCAACCCTCACCTATGGTCATGAACTATGGGTAAGGACGAAAAGAATGAGGTCATGGATACAAGCAGCCGAAAAATATTTCCTCCAAAGGGTGGCTGGACTCAGCCTTAGAGATAGGGAAGGAGCTCGGAGTAAAGCCACTGCTCCTTTGTGTTGAAAGGGGTCAGTTGAATTGGTTCAGGCATCTGATCAGGATGCCTCCTGGGCGCCTTCCGTTAAAGGTGTTCAAGGTGTGTCCACCTGGTAGGAGGCCCCTGGGGCAGACCTAGAACACACTGGAGGGATTACATATCTCGTCTGGCCTAGGAACACCTCAGGATCCCCCAGGAGGAGCTGGAAAGCATTGCTGAGGAGAGGGGCATCTGGAATACTTTGCTAAGCCTGCTGCCCCGGCAACCCGTCCCCGGATAAGCGCTTGAAAATGGATGGATGGAACACTTATGTTTTTGCTCCCATTTTCACAGGTTTAGGTTAAAGATCTGAGACTTTACCATGGACTCAATAGCTATGTTTGCAAAACAACCTTATTGTATCATATTCTGTTCTGCCAATATATCCCCCTACATTCTACACACTTGACCTTTGAAAGATGATATTTCAAAATTTGTCACCATTTGTCATGTAAAACCTCCATAACTGCATTCACACCAGAGTGTAACAGTCTCCAGTGGAGCTATGAATAATAAAACTCTTTTAGTTGAGACAGAAATAAAAATCTTGCATGACACCTTTGAACTGTGTGCAACAAATAAACATCTCTTGGGTGTTTGTATCAAATGTCATCTCATCTCTTCTTCCTGTTTTGGTTTCGGTGCCTCTTTGTGAGGATGTGGCTGTGGCTACACATGGGTTCATGTCACTGTGAGTTTATATGAAGTACAATGTTGGGGTGGATTAGAAAAAGTGATCAAAGGTCTGTGTTATCAATCCAAATGTGAATCATTTTGCTTCTGTTAAAAACCTCTGAGGATATGATTTTACATAATGTTTTCAAAAGCCCAATTAGCAGAGCAGACGAAGAGAAGGATGAGCTTAGTGGAGACAGAGAGGGGAGTGAGACGGTCAGCAAATGAGAAAAAGTGTTTTTGACATAAAGCAGAGAAAGAGAAATGGACAAAAAGTGATGGCATGAACAGAGGTGTAGCCTCACCAGAATAATCCCCCTCTCTTCACCAAACCCAGCGGTTGCTAGGCAACCCAAAATATGAATAGGCAGGGGACCATCCTGCGAACGGGCCCATCATTTATGGATGAGTTACGACACAAATCGCAGACACACACTGACAAAGACACACGCGGTTTGGCCGAGCTTTGGTAAAGCCACTGTGACCATCTGACATCTCAACACCAGCCAGATAAACTGGCTGAGATACCTGCAGTGTGTGTGTGTGTGTGTGTGTGTGTGTGTGTGTGTGTGTGTGTGTGTGTGTGTGTGTAGCTCTAACTCTAACAACATGTGCAATGACAGGCCAAATCCCACCCTGTTCACCCAGGACTCGATACAGGGATTACAGTGCATACCGCCTTGCTCTGTGTGAGTGTGTGCACTTCACTCCCACATGCCAGACAAGAATCACATATCAGTTAGAGTCAAAGCTCATATTTCTCCATATGTTCTCGCTTCTCTCTGCGTCCCACCAGTTTCCCCAGACAGCGTTATAATATTCTGTCAACATTCATTTTCAAGTTTTCGCCTCACAAAGAAAAAAAAAATCACTTCCCTTCCACCCTTCTTCCTCGCCCTTTTGCCTCGCGCTTCAAAGAACCGTCAGGAAAATAGCGAAGGGGGTGGGGAGGGCTTTGAAAGTGAGCGGGGAAAGGATGGGTGGGGTTGACTGGGGTGCGGTGATCTGGCAGGTAACTCAAGAGCTACATTAAAATTTTGTGGCTTTTTTAGTGTACAATCGAGATACAGAGAGAGGGAGAGCACCATCCAACAATGATTATGAGCTAGATTGAAATTAATGATGCTTTTTAGATGTGTATGCTTCACACTTTGCCCTTTCCCTTTGAGTGCATGTGTGTGTGTGTTACCTAGGATACAGCCCAACTCCAATCTCTTGCAGCTCTCCGTCACTGATGGTGAAACAATTACATGTCACCTAAAGGAGGGAAAGAGGATAAAAAAAAAAAGTGGAGACAAGAGAGAGAGATGATTTGTTAAATTACCTCAGGGAACCAATGATACCTTTCATCATATGCTCTGAACAGTTTTACATTTCTTTGGCACCTGCAAAACCCCACTGGCACTGCAACTGAAACATGACATGTAAGGTTTTCGCTGTGAGATGCAGGGGATTTGATTGTGTAAAATTACCACCTGGTTATTTCCGAGCCAGGAAAATCCTTCCTTTAAAAGGAAAATGAAAGCGTTTTGAAATAAAAGACATGTCTGTAATATTTTTCATCAGCTGAGTTAACAGAAAAGTGTCAGTGAACATGTGCAGTGATATTAAATAGAAAATGTGATATGTTTTTGTTTCTGTGAAAATGAGAAGGTGAAATATTTGAGAATAAATTTTTCAAGTCAACAGTCCTTGAAAACCACACTGAGGAGACAGATACAACTAGGACACACTTAACAAAATACACCCAGTAATTCATTTGGAATAGACCTGACATCACAGTAATTTGCAACCTTCAACATGATAGATGTTAGTGAGATGAATGGCAGCTGTAGAGATGTCTGCCTTCTTGTTATTGTGGTGCTCAATATGCCAAAAAAACACATCTGAAAAACTCAACAGCAATGTCTCTTTCCAGAAATCATGACATGATGTTACTCAAGATAATCCACAGACCTTGTTGTGAGCAGTTTCATGTAGGAACTATTTTCTTTCTACTGAACTACACCCGCCATCGTATCACCATGCAGGAGGAAGTGTGCATCTACTGCTATCTCACCCGGCACCACTGAGCTTGCTAACGTTACAGCGCAGCCAAGGAGGACGCCATTAAAGTTTACATCTGACACTGTCACAAACATGAGCCTCTCCTCCATGAGTAGATGCACGCTTCTGTCTGCACGGTGATACAGTTGGTGGGTTTACTTTAGCGGAAAGAAAAAAGTGTTTACATGAAACTGCTCACAACAAGGTCTGTAGACTATATTGAGTGTTTTGTTTTTTAAGCACTTAAAGCACCACAAGCCGAGTCCCATCTAGTCCCATTATATTCAAGAGAAGGCAGACATCTCTATGGCCGATCTCTTCAACACTCTCCGACTTCTGGATTCATACACAGCACAACAGGTAAAAGGAGAAACAAATTATTTAGGGGTCAACTGTGTCTTTAAACGCAGTAGCCTGTAAAGCTACTAGCAGTCTAGATAAGCTAGTAACAGGTATAAACATTTTTTTAAGCTCTATGATAATACTTCAATATTTTTTTTAGACAGCTTAAATTGAAGACTGCTACACACAAACTGCCAGCTGTGACCGAATAATAATGACAACTTGATTTTGATAGTCATGTAGTGGTGCAAACCGGAACCCAAATTATCACAAGCTGCCAAAAACAATTCTTACTTCCCCAGTTAGGGCGGCAGTAGCTCAGTCCATAGGGACTTGGTTTGGGAACCGGACCAAAGAGACCAAATATGGAGCATGGACTGGTGGCTGGAGAGGTGCCAGTTCACTTACTGGGCACTGCCGAGGTGCCCTTGAGCTAGGCACCGAACCCCCAACTGCTTGGGGCACCTGTCCATGGGCAGCCCCCTCACTCTGACATCTCTCCATTTAATGCACGTATAGGTCCTGTTTGTACATGTGTGTGTATTTCGGACCTGTGTGTTAATGTATATGACAAAGGAGTGAAAACATTGAATTTCCCTTGGGGATTAATAAAGTGTATAAAATTAAATTAAATGAAAAACAGCATAACTGATTGGAAAACCACCCAATCTGGCAACATTGCTTGCTAAACTGATGACATTGTAGGTTGGGTTGTCGACCAAAATGTCTCCTTTGTGACCCTGTATCTGAAGAGATTGGTCACAGTAGGGTTTAAAGTTGTAAAAGCAGAAGCAAGAAGAAGAGATGAGGACTAAATAGCTGAGAGACAGGCAGATTTACAGGATGCCTCCTCTACTCCAACCCATGCAGGAACCTAAGAAGACTATGGATGTTGGCTGACCAGTAATAAATCTGAAAGTTATGGAGTGCTAAGCCACCACAAGTCGTAGGTTTTTGAAGAGGAGCTTTACTGATTCTACCTGGACGACTATTCCAAATAAATGACGTGATTTGTTCAATTGCCGAGCTTGAAAATGATTTGGGAATAAAAAATTGGGATACTTTAAAATAAATTGAGGAATTCAGGTAGCACATTGATCTTGGCAGAGTTAACACAACTCGAGGGAAGACCATCGAAAAAAGTGCCGTTTAGTTTGCTGTAGAGTCAGGTCAGCCCGAATAATCAACAGTGAGTCAAGAATATTTCCTCCTGAATCTAAAAGACACAACTTCAACTTAAGTTCAATTTAACTTTATTATAAATCTAAATACTGGATATGTTTATACACTTCCCACAATCCACCAGGGTGGTCTGTGTGATTTAAAGGACACATTTCAGGAATGAATTAATGAAGGAGTCACAGATTTCAGGAGACACAGGAGAGGTTTCAAACGAGGCAGAGAGATGGTTTGCTTCTTTCAACTAAGAGTTGGCGCAGAGATGGTTTGAATAACAAAATGCTTGAAGAAGTTGTTTAAAAAAGAGAGACAGACAGAGAGATGATGAAAGGGAAAACAGCAATAAACACTAAAACATAAAGTAAGTTAACAAAGACGTGAAAGCTAAAAAAAAAAGAGAAAGAATAGAAAGAGTCTTTGATGTGTCAATTACTGAGCTCATGCTGGTAAACAAGTGTGTTTGTGCATGTTGGTGGTCGTGGTGTGTATGTCTGCATGGGGCAGAGAGTAGGTAAATAAGTGTAACTTTAGTAACATTAGTATTCAGGCTGTCAGATAAAGAGGCAGACAGTGGTATGCAGAGTGGGGGTAATATTTAAGTGAGCCACAGACGGATCTTCTCCATCCAGCTGATATTCACACCAGAATCAGAACTCAACGAAATGATTGGATTTGAATCTGCAGTGGTAATAAACACCATTAGAGTCAGGCCTCATGGGAAATGAGGCTTTTTACTCAACTTATTCATTATAAAGCCGATAGGAGGGAACGTGATTACATAGAAACACACACACACACACACACACACACACACACACACACACACACACGCTTATAAATACACAAAATCTTAAACAAATCTTCCTCTCTCCCTCACACACACACACACACTCACACACACACACACACAAATCATTCTTTCTTCATCTCACACACACATCATTGTTATTCAGTTGCTCTCGCAGTCATCCATCATCTGTGCCATAAAGCATACATTTGTAGGAGGTGACAGACACATCCTATAATACAACAATATGTTACATATGAATTACAATACATCAACATAGAAAAACACTTGAGTGCTTTGTATCAAGCGGTTGTCAATGAACAGCAGTGACACATTAATGGTTAAGATGAGTATAGACCCAACATTTTAAGTCTAAAGCTGGTTCTTCACTGTCATCAATAAATTAGAGCTGAAACAAACAACTGATTAATCGATTACATGGATTAGATCCAGTCTCTCAAATGTGATGATTTGTTGCTTTTGTCTTGTGCCTCAGGGTGTAACAAGACACTGATATGGATTGATATGGCGATTCAATGATCAACGATCCAATATTACTGACACAAAGTGAAAACATCAGTACATATCATCATCTTTAACATATGCCTTTTTTTTTTTTTTCAATTCGCATGGCACACTTGTCACCATTTTCGTCCAAGCACATTTCCTTCCTTGACTTTCAAACAGTGCCAGCAGCTTAGCGCCAGGCACATTAAAAAACACAATAAAGATATGCACTGACATCTTCTCGTATCAATCGCAGGTTCCTCAAGTAAACTGAATCAAAATCATATTGTGGCAGACTTTGTGATATGAGCAAATATCATATCATCATGTCCAAAAAATTGATACAGCCCTAGATTAAATGACAGTTGATGAATGTATACGTGGTGCATGCTGTGATATGTAATTCTGTACACGGTGTCACACTGTATGCACGACATGTTGCATGCATGTGTGTGAAGCCCGATTGCCCAAACACACACATGCTGTAGACACAGGAGGCAAGTAGTTATTATATTTAATATAAATTTATCCGTAATTTATTAGTCAAATAAACATTTGCTCTATAAACAGGTCAGAAAATGATGAAAATGGCTAATTACCCAAAGACCACAAAGTTATCTTAAAACTGCTTGTTTGTCCCAAAGACTTTCATTTTACAGATTATAAAACAGAGATTTTTTAACATATTTTGCTTAAAAATTGACTTGAAGCCACTGTTGCAGCTCTAAAATCTACTGAATGTGGACCCATTCATTTGAGGCTGCTGATGCAGCTTAATCTGTGGGCGTCACTATTCAAAGGTGCTTGAGTCTGCAATTCATTGCTAATGCATTATTAATAAACCATAGAATAAAAAAGGAAGTCAAGAGAAGGTCAAGAAGCTACGTTTGATGACATGCAATGACCCATTCAGATCAACTGTTGACATCAAAGAACACAGGTGAGAGAGAGCAGAAACAACAGTGACTCAACCTTAGAGTGTTATTTCTTAGTATTTATTAATTCATTTGCCAACATCATATACCTCACCCTGTATGAAAAGGGATATTTGAGTCCTCCACAGTTTTCACCTTATTAGGAAAAGGCAGCTTTAGTTAGTGACAGCAGGGATGAAGGGACGGCCGTGCGGTGACAACAGAAAGGATGGTTTTGAGAAGGAGGGGGGTGATGAAGAGTAGAGGAGATTTAAACAAACAGTGGTAGGGCACTCAGCTGGGCGTAGATCTCTCTCTGTCACACACACACACACACACACACACACACACACACACACACACACACACACACACTCTCGGGGGATGAGAATCAATCTAGCAGAACATCCACATCTGCAGAGCCGGCTGGTGGACGCCTTTTACATCCCAAGTACACAAACACATTGTACACAAGTACATAAACAGGCCTCCCTGCTTCACACAAATGGTACAAATTGTATACAAAAATGAATCTCATGAATCAGTTCTTGTTTTTATCTGCCTCCCACAGCCTCCGCTCTGCTCTCCTCCGCCACAATCTTTCGAATGTTATTTAACATTAGTGCTGTATGCAGACTAGTGTAGTGATTACAGCACTCGTCTTCCATGCCGAAGGTCCAGGGTTTGAATCCTGGTGGGGTCAAAGTCAGCAAAGGGATGAGGTCGCAGGAGGTTCCAACCGCTGAATCAAGCTGGATCAGATTGGCTTTGGGATAAGAGAGTAACTCCGGAATCTAAGTCAAGTCCTCAATGAGGCAGCGTCTCAAGCCCATTGTAGACGGGAGGTTCCAGACGTAAAAGCTGATTCATTCAGTGCTGAATACGGATTGGTAGCTGTCTTACACACTTTTCTTAGTACATTAACAGGCTACCCAATTAACTTTCAAGGTCACGTAGGATTACAATTTGACCTCTGCTGTTTATTTGTTAGATATGTGATACAACAAATCAACAAACTACAACGCTGATAGACATAAATCTGAAGCTAGTTTAGTCAGGGCGGCTAGCTAGTCTAGCCTGGCACAGATGAGAGTAACAAGTAGTTTTTGTTGCTTCTTCAAACACGAAGCTTTACTACTTTTTCCTTATTTTCTTTTTAGGGTGGCGTCACCCTAGAGCTAAACTGATCAGTTGGTCAACAGAAAATACATCTGCATTAATCTGTTTGATTTAAAGTATTTTTTTAAGCAAAAAAGATGACTTTATAATACATATTCTGAATGTTTGATGTACAAAACAAGCAGTCACCTTTGGCTCTTGGAAATTAAAATGGACATTTCTCATTACTTTGTAATATTTTTAGGACCAAATGATTAATAGAAAAAAATGTTGAGAAATTAATTGATGATGTAAATAATCATTGGTTGCGGCCTACCTTAGATACACCTAAAGAAAGTTAGTGAGGTTAAACTTTTTCAGAAAGTCTTTTTCTTATAATAAGATGAGCTAAATTATTTTGCCCATAGGAAAAGCTCACCACTTTGAAGGTGTTATGGATTGGCAGAGAAACAGCATATAATATAACACCACATATCATCCATCAGTAACCATGGTGACGGCTGTTTTCTACTTATGATAAGAGACAGTAAGAGCCTCCCACAGTTTACCTGTTTATTTATAACCTTCCCATTAATGAAGAGAGCCCTCCGCAGCTGCGAGTGTAGGTTCAGATGAGGTGACACTCAGGTGGTGAAGTGAGGCCAGAGAGAGATGTAACGGTTTCTGGAGGGCTACTTTATATCCATGTTAAGTGAATAAATTGCATCCCACAAAATACAATGAAAGGAGCTCTCCAGCAGATAATATAGCTGAAATTCTTAACAGCTGGTTCTTAATGGGGATTACAAGCTAGATAAGATTCAGATACTGCTATATCCACTGTGGAGAATTACACAATTACTGCATCTGTACAAAAGATACCAGAGTGTGTGTTTTGTCTGAAAGGGTTTCCTTCACGATGGTGCAGAAAATGTCATTCCCCACATTCATTCATTTGTTTGATGTTTTTCTTTTTCTGCCTGTCACACACAATATTTCTGCTGATTAGATTTGGTTGAAACGTGTAGAAATGATGAGTGTGAGATAGAGGAACAGAGGCAAAGGCAAGCGAATGAGTGAAGGGTGTGGTGAGCAGCCTGTGATGTGGAAAATGAAAAAAAAAGAACCTCTGTCTCCAAAATGTCGCCTTCTGAGGGGGAATAAAAAAACAAAAAATACACTTTTTCACACTGATGATCAATTTTGGACTTCAAACTGTCAGTTTTGAGAACAGGGTTTAGGATAATAAACACCCGGTAGCTGTAACATAGACACACACGCCGAGATCAATAACTACTACATTAAATTCAATATGTAAATTCTACCAAAAAGAGAAATATTTACTATGTGCTTTTGAGTTAAATGAATAATGTCAACTCTGTAATTAATCTGTTTCCATCAAACCTCCAAAAACAAATCTCGAACAAATATTCAAAGTTTTCTGTTTGTAAAACAAACAAAGGCTGTCACATCTGAGTCTGAGAAATCACCCTGGTAGTAATTATGACTGGAGCAATTGAAGGAGTCAGGCAATGTTATTTGAAAGCAACTAAGTCTACAAAGGGCAGAGTTTGGGATGCAGAATTTTTAATCTAAACTTTGATATTTCCCAGAACTTAAAGTCGTTTTTGCAGCTGAACCTAACCAAAGCTCAACCATAGTGTTGCCACATCATACAACAGAGCTGTTTTTCAACAATGATTTGTGACGGTTATAGAAGACACAGACTAAAGATGTCCTGCCAGATCAGAAAACTCTTATGTGTTGTCCTACAGGGCATGGACAAACGTCATAGTTTGTCATGAAATGTGAGGGACTTGTTGAAACAGACTATCCTCATCAAACAATAATGAAAAACGAGCAGAGATGGACAGACAAAACTCATCAGCAAGACTGTAATGTGCACTGTTAGTTGTTGAAACTGCACAGTGTACTTCAAATGTCTGTTGTGTATGACATAATCATTCAATTTTTTTTTTAAGTTCTTGAACACAATCCTCAATTTGAATAAAGCGATTCACCAGAGTAAACAAGTTATTCTTTTTTATTAAACCAACTGTCTGTAATGAGTAAATGTAGCTAACCGATTGCTGCTATATCACCATGTCGGGATATTCTGCCACTAGTGATGCACGGGTCAGGGCTTTTTAAAACCTTCACCAACCCGGCCCATTAAGAGAGTCAATCTGCTCAACCCAACCTACATACATATGTGTTAATCAATCATCCGAACCCCACCTGTAAACTAAGGCTAAGGCTATTAAAATGTCCTTACTGGCCCAAGCAATGCAGCACTGCACACGCACTGTTTTGAGCTAAACTTTTGTCAGACGTCCTGTTTCTATTTATTTATGACCCTCACTTTGAAAACTCTGCGATGGATAAGATGGCTAATTCTTGAAGCATTATCCATATGATACCTCTTCATTTCATTACAGTAACCTAAAAACCTGGTAAGGGAGCTGAAAGTTTCTGGTAAATGACCATCATTAATAGGAACCTACTTGCTGTGGGCTATATTGTATGTCATATCCACTAAATGTCACAATATAGAACGTGTTTAAAAAGTGCAGATACGGGCGAGTACTCACCCATCTTGTACAGTTACGTCTTAAATATAATCTCTAATGCACAGCTGATATCCTCTGTGGTTTGTTTACATGAGCGTACAATAGGTACAGTGCGTTTTTTTTTTTTTAATGATGTAACAAGTGCATATTTAATGGATATAGTGTGGACAGAGAGAAGCTTGCTTGCTGTTAGGATACGTTGTTATGCCTACATATTCTCCAAAACAATGGCAACCCTGAACACAGCAGTGCTGACGATAAAGCTGCTTGCTGTGTGCATTAGCGAGAGACAACAAGAGAGAAACAGAGAGAGGGGAAGAGAAGGTGGAAGGTGGACTATTGTAGAACAAGTTATTAATAACCAACTCAGAGCACTGCTTCGCCACTTAATGACCTGCCTGTCCAAAACCTGCAATAATTTCTAATAAGCTCATTCAAACCACTGGACCACAGAGTTCAACTCATGGGACCTGCAGGCTGTGGGTCAACCACTTACTGCCACAATTGACCTATGGCTAAGTCCCGCCCTCAAATGCGATGAACCAATCACAGTGCGTATAGCCATTCCCATACACTTGGACATTCTCTGCCTGGATGTTCATTGAAATGCATTACAGAAAGTCAGTTTTGTTCGGTTTTATGAGCTTTTTCAGAGATTTGAAGTGTAAAAATGGTCTAACGGTGTGCATGGGGTACATGCAACTCCGACACAAGGTATCCTGAGAGGCTGGGCGATGAGGTGTGTTTTTTACACTTTAAACCACATCTCAACTGAGAAAAGCGTCTCCTTTGGACAAAGTTGTGCGGTAAGGTTAGACCACAACATCAACTCAACGTGAATAAGATTAACAAGGATGTCTACATCTGTTTTAAGGTAAGTCAACATTGTGTTTGAGGCAACATATTGTCACTTTGCTGGAAAGAAATATAAAGTTATCTTTAACATCTCTAGCTAACGTTAGCTAAAGTTAGCCTAACATTAGCTCCTAGCTGCATTGTTCATCATGTCACCTTGTTTGCTGGGAGTTCATTAGCCTATTTTGTTCTAGTTTTGTACTTTGGTGATCGTACATCATTGTTAGCTGTTGTCCAAAGGGCTCTAGTTAAGCTAACGTTAACTTCTGGAGCTTAGCTTCATTAACTTATCTGTAATCACAGAGATAACAAAGGTTGGCTTGTAATTTAAGCTTTTCATCGACCTGCTCAACAATAAAATGATGAATATATCCCTCCAATGTGTAGTTTAGGCCCTTTTGGTTACTTCTCAATGAATCTGATTGTTATGTCCCCAAAAATCATCAATTGCCTCCTGCGAAATGCCGTGTACTGTGACACCTGCCATAGCGCCGGTCACTGAATGCTGATATTTTGTACGAGTGAGTGGAGGGGGGGCGTGGCTGGATCTGCTGTTAGCATTACCTGGCTTGTTGTTGGCATGGGAGCTAAAAGGGAAGCAGATAATATCACCGCTGTTTCCCCACCACTAACACCACCAACTGGGAGGAAACCATGGCTAACTGGCTAACTGGCTTACTGGTGGCTGATCCATTGCAGCAGGCCCAGTCTTTGGGCCTGTGCCACTAAATGTTTTTCCCAGTTGGACGTCCTTTGTTTAACACTACAAGCCTACTTTTTGCTGTGGGCTGCCGGTGTAGAGCACTTGGTGTCACCCTTTCTGTAACTACGCAGAAATAATGGGTTTAAACAGAATAATTAGATGTGTATAATAAAAATAAAAAAGCTGTGAAGCAGTTGAACGTTAATTAAGAATATGAATGTCAACGTTATGGAGAAAGCTTCAAAGCTTTGAACTATTCGGTACAGCCCTAGTCTTGATCTTTGGCACAATAAAAATATGGATACGGGAAGCACCTTATAAGATTTATAAAAGATTTATGGCTTAGATGAAATGAGGATGGATTTGACTGGATCAAAAGTTGTCCATCCATCACCACTACAAGACGAGAAAAACACAAAGACAGGTGAACTAACCTGGGTGCTCACAGTAAACTCCAGTCAGCTGCACAGGACTGTGCTGTGGATGTCTGTGATGACATTAAGTATTCAGTGAGGGAGGGGTAGATCAAAATGATTTCAGTGACATTTTGGAAACATATACGGGTGGCACATTTCTAAGTGGATGAATGGAGGTTTGGGACGGTGGGGAGCAGGAGGTCCTGTCAGCTCATATTGGAGGCACTGGATTGGATTGCTTTGTCCTGTCATGTCAGTTCAAAAAACTTGTGACTGGATGGTTTATGTCTTTAATGTTGCTGGAATCGGTTCAATTACTGTCAATCTAGGAAAAACTACAAAGGCCATCAGACACAATCAAAGGCTGCATCTGTGTGTGTGTGTGTGTGTGTGTGTGTGTGTGTGTGTGTGTGTGTGTGTGTGTGTGTGTGTGGCGTGTGTGCACTATTAATGCTTTGATAAAGTATTTATGACCTAACCATAGTTCTTTCATCTCTCAATAGACAGGCAGACAAACAGACAGAATTACTGAGAAAATATGAGAAAAAAAACAAGGCTAAACGTCATCTACTCACACATGTACACTGTTGCATCCACACACAAACACACACACACACACACACACACACACACACACACACACACACACACTTTTTAAGCTTTAATCATTATTCATACCTCTCTCTGTGTCAACTACCATTTTTGTTCTGTCACTGTCACTCTGATTGGGCCGTATCTACAAAACATGCACATCATCACATTTCATCTTAAAGCGGATAGTGATTATTGGACTTACATTCATGTAGGCAGTAACATTACTCCAAATGAATGGTAGCATAGCACCATATTTTCTGGATGTATAAATCGGTAAATGCTGACAATTTAGCCGTATCTGTTTGAAAGTGGATGATTGTGACTACCTCCAAGTGCCCGAAGAATCTGTTAAAGCAGGTTGAAAGGGTATTTGACAAATTTTTAGTCCTTTATTTCTTACCTGAGTGTTCTTTAGTTCTCGCTCAATCCATGCGTATTAGAGTATGTACGAGGCAAGCACCAGGGGCGTTTCCTGGCTTTGCCGACATTCTGGGCTTAGACCAGACTGTAGGGGCACCAGGGGGATCCTCCTCTAGGAAGACTTTTTAATACATGAGCTGTATTTTGTTGCCTTTTTATGCACTCTGCCACCTCATTTACATTCAAAGTACATGTCTTAATCATTGAAAATCTGAAATGTGTACCTTAACATATTTACGTGTCATTTAGCCAACTTTCCAGGTTACTTCTGAATTGAAACTCTTATGGCCAAATTCAGACATGTAATACAATTTTGAAGCTTATAAAGGTATGATGACAAGCTAGCAGTGAACATTTGTCAACTGCACTGTGGTCCAACTCAGCACCACGCTCCATGCCCCCCTGAAATTATGAATGAAAGGCTGACTCGCTACATTTGAAGTTGTCCGAATGTGTGCCCATTCCTTGATTATTTATCTTCCATTAGTCTGTGAAAGGGTCAACCAATTAAAATAATCAAAATGGCTTTTAATCCAAATTGTAAATAATGTCCTGCGAAGTCCATTGCTAACGGTATGGCTAACTTTGTTCATTGAATGGACCACAATTCTACCGACAAAGTAGTTTCTCAGCTTCATATACATATCGGCCACTGTACCACTCTCGTTTCGTCTACGTTTCTTAAAAATACAGACTTAGAACACTGCCGTCATCTTTAGTCACAATTAATTGTTCAAAGTGGAGAATTGTTCGGGGCTAAAGAAAAAAATCTTTGTAAACCAAACCAGTAAACCGCATACTGATGACAATCATGTAAGGGACTCTGAAAATTATATGTTGCTGTTGGCCTGACATGCCAAATATTATTAAAACAAAAACATTAAAGCACTGTCTTAAAAACACCACAAAGACTCAACTGATTTATAATATAAATATAAATCTCTATAAATGTGAAAAGCAGGGAGCCATAACCTGCTGGTGCTACGGCGCAGTAGTGTGGATGAATGTGTGTCTGAACCAGCAGCTGCTGGACACACTGAGGTTATTGTTAAGTTCCCTTTTCCATTAACTGAGTGGAGGCTAAATAAAAGGCTGCCTCATTGCAGTACAGACTGGTTCGTCTCTGGTTGACAGAGGTTATGTCCTGATGAGGTGACCCCTCAGGAGCGGTCAGCTAACTGTCCTGTGTGCACCTGCTGCCACAGAGTGAACTGTGTGTGTGCTAAAAGGGTACTGGATGTGTGACACTGCAAACAGAAAGCACCTGTCCAAAGCCTCAGTAAAAATCCACAACATTATTTTTTAGCCAGAGGTCTGAGCTTGACTCCCAGTACCATCTGAAGGACAAAATCAGCGTCCAACTCCACTGCTGACTGTAGAGCTGACAGAGCAGTTCACCTCATTATCATCCCATCACCCTGCCCTACACCTGTAGCAACATGCAGTCATTCAAGGTTAAGTCAATGTATTTCTTTTTACTGCTATCCAAGTTGTGCATTCCAGTTGACACAGAATGTGTACAGGGTTCAACACTAAGGCTTTTTTTCACTTGCCCGGTCGGGCAAGTTTGTCAGAGATCTACTTGCCCGAAGTCAGTTTTTACTTGCCCTATAAAAATTGTTTAATTTAAGCGGCTATCAAATAACAAAGACTGCAGTTATTTTTATGTTATGTAATCTTTATAGTATTTATTATTGTAGCTTAATTCCTACACAAAAATGACAGTGTCAGGGCTTAAAGTGAAAAATTTTCCTGAGCCTGAAACCACAGCAATCTTTGTCAATTGTTCTCCGTCTATAATTTTGCGCCCTACTTGAGCCATGCCCACCTTTATTTATTTTTCACCCCTCTCTCCAGTTCTGCTGTATTAACACCGGATTTAATATATTTTGCTTCCATCTCTCTGCCCTGCTCTACTTCAACGCTACTTAGCTCTCTCTCTACTCTACCAGTAGACTACCACATCCACGCACACAGCAGTGTTTCCCCTAGGATGGAGTTGTAGCAGCGGAGGTGAAGCACACGGATGAAAAATAATTTTCACATGCGTGAAAGTTTTTTGTATGCTTGCAAAGCACAGCCTGCTGGGATGTTTCTATGTATCTACTGGCACCAGAAGGGCTCTTTAGGACTAAGTACATACAGTACATGTGTGCACAGTAATGAGCAGGTGAAATGTCTGTCTAGCTTACATATGATGTGTCTCAAGATTTAGGAAAATACAATTTTATTGAATATAATAAAAGTAAAAAGTCACTTGACATGCTGCTGTTTTGTGCTGGAAGTTGTTATTTACGTGACAACGCCTGAACGCAACACAAGCTCAGCACCAACAGTGCTGTGCTGCACTGCTGTGCGAGCAGCGTGTTTGTATGTGCGTAACAGCAGTCTGTTGATGGTTATTTACACAGTGTCCTTAACAATAACTTTGTCAGCTGACAAACTGCACCGGGCTCGAGGTCAGGTTTGGTCAGGAAAATGCGGCCCGAGCCGCTCTAGCGTGCTCACCTGTGTGTGTGGCGGAACTCCGCTGTGCGCGATACAGAGAGCAGAGGAGAATTGTTAACGCGTGACCATGTAGAGACAGAAATGACACAATGGCATAACACCATAAATAGTATATTGTTATGTTATTATATGAAGCGTCCGTCGCACAAAATAATATGACTTTAGTTTATGAAGGGGTAAGACAGAGCTCTCTCCTCTTTCTGCCGCTCTGTGCCTTCGGACATGCACAGTGCAGGAGAAGCTTCAGTGTTGATTGGCATCACTTGTGCCATGTAACCAATCAATGGGGACTGTGGGCAGGACATTGTCACACAGTGCCTGTGACTTCAGGCAGAGAGACCGCTGCATCAGACCCGAAGGAGCACATTTTAAAATACATTTATTTTGTCAATTAGTTATTAACTTTTACTATTTTTAGCAACTTGCCCAATCGGGCAAGTGAGTTGTTAGTTTACATGCCCGACCTTGAGTTTTACTTGCCCCGGGCAATCGGGCAATCGTTATTGTTGAGCCCTGGTGTAGCTTCAGTTAATATCTGCCAGGCTTTATTTTTGCCTAATTTCCATCACTACACTTGGTTGCTTATAGTTTAAAAGGGCACCCTGATAGCACAGGGGATAAGGCCCTGACAATGAACCTCAGAGTCCCTGCTTCCTGACAAGGCTGGGGACCTTTGCTGCATATCACTGCCAATTCCTTCTCTCTCATTTCCTGTCATCTCTCTACTGTCGACTCACTAATAAAGACACACAATGGCCCCAAAGTAAATTATTTTGGTCCGACTTCTTCTGCATGGACATTCTTCACATTCCTGCTTTTGGTCTCATTCTGGCCTGGTCCTGGTGTTCCTTCCCCAAGACTTACACACATGTGAAGTTACTGCTCTTGAAATCAAATGACCTGAAAATTAGGAAAATGTCAAATTAAAATTGCCTTACAAAACCTGACTTACCAATCTAAGAACTGAAAAAGGAGGACAGCAGAGCAGAGGAGAGGGAAGGCAATACTGAAGTGATTTTATGGTCTGCTTGATAAAAAGGACAACACAAGGGTCCCCTCTGTCCTCTCCTCGCAATTTTTGCCCATGGCTCCTTTTATTTTCTCAAAATAAACACACACACACACATCCCAAGAGTCCACCTCTGTCTAAACAAGTATAACCACCTCAGGAGGGAATAAGATGGAGAGTGTAAGAGGAAGACAGGATCAGGGGAGGAAGAGGGAAGAGAGGTAGGGAAGAGATAAGATTGGAAGACTCAGGTAAGAGTTAGAAAGCAGCAAGGACACAAAGGATAGAGGGATTGAGGAAGGTGGGACAGGGTGCAAGACAGACGAGTGAAGGCAAAAAGGCTTGAGACAGGAGAGGGAGGGAAGCAGGGAGGAGGTGAGTGGAGCAGAAATGTGTTTAAACTCGTTAGTAAACTTGTTAGTGAAGTTGTCGAGCGTGAACGAGAGCAGGCGGGCTGAATTAGAGAGGTGCACTCTGGGAAAACATTGAGCAGAATATTGAGTGGAAGAACACAGAAGGAAAAACAGCTACAAGGAACCACTTTGAAAAGTGTGGCCCAGAAGCCAAGAGGTTTCTGACTGAAATCTTTCAAGGAATATGTCAAGACTCATGATGGGCAACCAATCAGACGCGGACACAGACACCAAAGTCTGCTTCTGTAGCAGACTGTTGCTGCAATGCTCCACCTAAACATGTCTTTCAGTTCTTGGAGTTAACATGAATCTGTGCAAATGACCATTAACACAGTCAGAACAGTAGTGTGGTTTAGTGTTTTTCAGAAAACACAAATTTTAGCTTATTCCAAAGAAAACTAAAAAACTTCAGTCACAATATTTGCCTCTGATTTTCTTTTTAACTGTGAAGAACGGAGACCGGACCGGAACGGTATACCAAATTTTACCAGGTGTCACACTGAATCCATTAACAACTGTTCCATCTAAACAAACCACATAAATATCAGCTATGTGCTTGTAACCAGGCTGGAGACAGACCCCAGATGTCCCTCTCCCCAGCAACGCTTTCCAGCTCCTCCTGGGAGACCCAAAGGCGTTCCCAGGACAGATGAGATATGTAATCCCTCCAGCATGCTCAGGGTCTGCCCTGGGGCCTCCTACTAGTGGGATGTGCCCAGAACACCTCCAACTGGAGATGCCCAGGGAACCATCCTGATCAGATGCCCGAACCACCTCAACTGACCCCCTTTCAACGCAAAGAAGCAGCGGCTCTACTACGAGCTCCCTCCGGATGTCCACGCTCCTTACCCTACCTCTAAGGCTGAGCCCAGCCACCCCACGGAGGAAACTAATTTCGGTCGCTTGTATCCGCAATCTCATTATTTCGGTCACCACCCAGAGCTCATAACCATAGGTGAGGGTTGGGATGTAGATGGATCAGTAAATTGAAAGCTTCGTTTTCTGGCTCAGCTTCCTCTTCGCCACAACGGTCCGGCGCAGCGCCCCATCACTGCCGATCCATCTCACACTCCATTCTACCCTAACTCGTGAACAACACCCGAGATATTTGAACTCCCTCACTTGAGGCAGTAACTCTCTCCCAAACCGGAAAGGGCAATCCACTGGTCTCCGGCAGAGAACCATGGCCTCAGATCTGGAGGTGCTGACCCTAATCCCAACTGCTTCACACTCGGCTGCAAACCGCCCCAGTGCATGCTGGAGGTCACGGTGTGATGAAGCCAACAGAACCACATCATCAGCGAAAAGCAGAGATGCAGATCTGGGGTCCCCAAACCAGACCCCTTCCTTTCCCCCGGCTGCGCCTCAAATCCTGTCCATGATATCATAAACAGGATCGGTGACAAGGGACAACCCTGGTGGATTATTAGCGATCATTATTTAGCTTGCCAGAAACTTTTAACTATCAAGCGAAGTTCCTTTCAGTGAGCTGACACCTTATTTTGTTTTTTTCTAGTGAAATAAGAGGGAATCTTGTAGATAACTCCTAACTTCAGCTTTGAATTTGCCATTCCTTGTCCACTGCAGAGCTTTCAATGCGAGTGACTGGAATAAATTGAAACAAGTCCTGTGACAAATGTTCAGCTCAAAACGGCAGCCCTGCATCACCTGCAGCCAGTTAGGACACTTCTTTCATCAGATTCAAATCCACAATGTTGCAATATTGGTGTAGTTTTAGTCTTCTCAAGAGACTACCTCAACCATGTCTTGCTCCCTCGTCCCAAAAAATGCATGAACGTTCTGGTAAACAAACACAATGTGCACTGCTCGCCCCCTCCCATTTCTACTGAAATTTGATCTCCTTCGTGTTGCCGACACCAGCAGTGGCTCGGCAGTAAAATTGCACACAGCCTGTTAGACACTAGTGGCTCCGTTACTCCGTTTATAACCATAATATTATGTTAATCACGCTGCCATGTTGCTGATTACTAATGCAATATGAGTTGGATTTAGTGCTGCAATGCCTTCAGCACAGGTTGCTGATGTAGGCTACCTTTTAACTTGCCAGAATGTGTCATAATGATAAATGCCGGTTTCACCGCTTTGCATTAAACTAAACCTGTTTAAGATCATACACCGGGGCTGGACTAGCAAAACTGGAAACCAACCCAATAGTGTGGTTAAATGGTGTGGACACAAAACCCCCAAACATGCAAATACACCTCCAACCCCAATTCACACACCTGTGTGTGTGTTGGAATCCTGGTATGAAAAAGACACAAAGTGACTGAACACAGTCATAGACATAAAACAGTATACGTGTGTGTGTGTGTGTGTATGTATATGTGTGTGTGTGCGTGTGTGTATATATGTGTGTGTGTGTGTGTGTGTGTGTGTGTATATATGTGTGTGTTTGTGTGTGTGTTCAAACAATCACAAGCAAATACTATGTGGTGCATTCACATAGAACTCAAATTTCTCATGCCCACACACACACACACACACACACACACACACACACACACCATCAGCCTCAGGGTGTGTGTAGTCGAACACAAGATTGCCTCTTGCTCTCTAATGACTCATTTCCATTCTGATACCCAATCATCTCTGAGAGAAATAAGAAAGGAAATTCGACATGTGTTTTCTGTCAAGTTGGCACATTTTCAGCTGATGAGATACTAAGCTGCTGCGCGCGCGCACACACACACACACACACACACACACACACACACACACAAAACACTGTATATTACTGCAAAACATTACAGAAGGTGGAAAAAACATCTTTGTGTGTGTGTGTGTGTGTGTGTGTGTGTAAATGTGTTCTCATACCATAATCACATCAGCAAACACATTCCTACAGTAAGCTGCCTAGTCCAGTAAAGATATTTTGAATATCATGTAAAGCAATTCTGTGATCAGTGAGTAACAGAGGCTACATCTAACACTGATTTCCAGCACAACTTGCATGCCACACATTTCAAATACATGCAGAGACAGTGGTGTTGATATGGTAAAATGTAGCTGAGTGTGGCCGACTGTACAGCAGACATGACCAGAGAGGTTGGTTCTAGTTCCTGTGCTCTTTCCACTTTCTCTTGCTTACTTGGTTTCTTTCACGACTGATTTTCTGCATAGCAACAAGACAAAAAGAAATGAAGCAGGGCCACAAGCATACAAGACAGTAAGATAAAACAGGTAAGCAACAAATTAAGGAAAAAGAAAGGAGCAAGTCAGGCTGAGGAGACAGTCTGGTGAGAGGGGGCAGGTTAAATCGGAAGAAAAGGGGTGGGTAAAGATAAAAAGAGCAGGTTATTGTTTTCAGAGCAGTATTCTTTATAGGAAATCGGTTTTTACTGCTTGACTGCTCTGCTGTAGTCTGAATCAAAGGGTGTTTCCCAGGGGAAAAGCTATTCCTCCCTGACTCTGAAAGCTGTAGTCAGTCAGCTCTGAATGGGTTTTTTTCCTCTGTGCATTTGCTGCACCCATAACTTCCGTCTCACAACTAAAACATCCTTTTTATGCTTAACCTTGGGTGAATGCAGAGCAGTCAGAAGCAACTGCACATATAGAAATGGCACCCATCAGTCTGAGCATTTGAATGTTGTGCTAGATTGGACTTTGGCTGTGAAATATGAACACTAATCTTATGAAGAGTGAATTCACTTGGTAGACTTAGTCACTTGAACCTCAATGGGACATGGATGCCTATTTTCTACGTATGTTACACCTTCCAGTTTCCCTTGAAAAGACCAACAGACCTGATGAATATGCAGCTAAACTGTACACACAGACAATCTCTATGCAAAGGCCTAAAAGGTGTTTCCTTGTACACCTATTTCCTTTCATAACTCCCTTATCAAAACACAATACAGAATACTAAGACTGGAGGACAGAATACAAACAGATCCAGAGTTAATCTTCACTCAACATTTTGGGTTCTCTTTCTTTATCAAAAACGTTCATGTGGAGGGGAGCAACAGAATCAACTTCCAATTTCACAGACCTTCAGAGTGAAGATTGTATTCCTAGAGACCCAGTAGTCACTGGGGCAACCTTTACCACAGTCCTGATGACCATCTTAAATATTAAAGAGATAGTGCACCCAAAAATGAAAATTCAGCCATTATCTACTCACCCATATGCCGACGGAGGCCCTGGTGAAGTTTTAGAGTCCTCACATCCCTTGTGGAGATCGGCGGGGGCAGCGGCTAGCACACCTAATGGCTGACGGCGCCCCAGACTAACGTTCAAGAACACAAAATTGAAACCATAAAATATGTCCAACATGCTCATCCGTAGTGATCCAAGTGTCCTGAAGCCCCGACATAAAAAGTTGTTTCGAAAAACGTCATATGAACTCTGTTTTTAGCCTCACTGTAGCCTGTAGCTCTGACTGCTTCTCTGTGCTCCGCGCTCACGTGTGCGCGCTCAGGGTGATCGGTGATGCACGGTCTCTGAAGAGCAGCAGTCTCGTCAGTACTGATGTCCAGATTCTCAAGTGCAGGCATCGCCAATTCCCAGTCTGAGCAGCAAAGACTTTCCTCATCCGTTGGCATTGCTTTGCATTTGAAACAACTACACCACCAGGTTTCCAGTGCTCGACTCCGGTATTCTGCGGCTGGCTGAGGGTTAGGCTCATGAGCTGCGGCGGCTGCTTCGTCCAGTAGCCTGAGTTCCGTCCGTATACTCGGGCTCAAACAAATACGGCTCAACAAAGAAATGCTGTTCCTCCTCAATTTCAAAGTCTTCAGACATGTTGGGCTGTCCTTTGCTAAAAGACCGTAGTGCAAATTATCTTTTAGCTACTGTGGTTACCGTTGTCTCTCCCTGTGGTGCACGTGTCACTTGATGTAAACACGGGTGAGCAAAGCTCATGCTTTTGCTGGTCTCGCGCAAGTGTGCGCACACATGAGCGCGGAGCACAGAGAAGCAGTCAGAGCTACAGGCTACAGTGAGGCTAGAAACAGAGTTCATATGACGTTTTTCTAAACACCTTTTTATGTCGGGGCTTCAGGACACTTGGATCACTACGGATGGGCATGTTGGCGATAATTTGTGGTTTCAATGTTGTGTTCTTGGACGTTAGTCTGGGGTGCCGTCGGCCATTAGGTGTGCTAGCCGCTCCCCCCGCTGATCTCCGCAAGGGATGTGAGGACTCTAAAACTTCGGCATATGGGTGAGTAGATAATGGCTGAATTTTCATTTTTGGGTGCACTATCCCTTTAAACTACCTTAAAATGGACAGGTTTTGCATTTTGGATTCTGTTACCACTAAAGCTGGGTCCATTTCTGGTTTTGCTGGTCCGGTGTACAAGCTTAAACTGGTTTGATTTTATGCACACCCATGGAACCTGCATTTGTCATCATGACACATTCTGGCAAGTTAAAAGGTAGCCTACATCAGCAACCTGTGCTGAAAGCATTGCAGCACTAAATCCAACTCATGTTGCATTGGTAATCAGCAACATGACAGCATGTTTAACATAATATTATGGTTATAAACTGAGTAACGGAGCCACTAGTGTCTAACAGGCTGTGTGGAATTTACTGCTGAGCCATGGCCGGTATCTGCAACATAAAGGAGATCAAATTTTAGTAGATGGAAGAGGAGGTGATTGGCATACAATGTTCGTTTACGTGAAAGTTCATGTGTTTTTTGGGGTGACAGGAGGAGACACAGCAATGTTAGTCTCTCAAGAAAATGCACCAAACTGCACCAATATGACAACATATTGGATTGTAAGTTGATAAAATAGGTGTCTAACTGGCAGTGAGCGATGCAGCACTGCCGTTTCGTGCTGAACTTTTGTCGGACGTCCTGTTTCTATTAATTTCTCTCACTCACTACGAAAGCCATGCAATTGACACAGAATGATGTCAGAAGTTAAGTGTGGAAATACCTACATGATACCTTCTTATTTCACTACAAAAACCAAAATAAGATGGAAGCTGGCTAAAGAAAGATCACCAGGGAGCTGAAAGCACAGCTGATATTCAGGCCAACATGGTCTGTTGTCATGAAGTAACAGAAGTGCATATTTAATGGATCAGCGTGGACAGACAGTTCTGATGTTACCCAATATGACGGGATAGTCTGACGATCACTTGCTATTGAGGCACAGTGTCATTATATTCCACTGTTTCATTAAAAGAACTATCACATATCTGTCATATTTTATTTCTAAGAAAACACTTTTTTTCATGACTTTAAAATAAAATCTGGCAAATATGTTTCCGTTAAACATTAATACACAAAAACAGAAAAAAAAAATGTATGTTGGTTTTTAAAAAAGATGGTGGAGAGACTAAACAACATCAGGAGACTCTGACACTCATGACAGAAATGTCAGCAGTGTGCTGGGATAGAGCCATCGGCTGTGAGCTTTACTAAGCAAGCCCAAAGGCATACAAATAGTGAATTTGGATGGGTTTTTGGGGGCAAAAATGTTGACACTCTGTTGGCTGCCAAGTAACTGATGATCCCCCCCTCATCCATGTTCAGTACCGCTCATCATTCAGGGTCGTGGGTGCTCGAGCAACTGCTGATCTCATCCCAATTAATGTTCAACTTCTGGGGATTTTTAACTTCTGGCGTTTTTTCAAGACATGGTACACTGGCAGTAATTTACATGGCTCAGAACAACTTTATGTTCTTCAAGCCAAAAGCGTTTACTTTCTGCACATTATTGCTGCTGCTGGAGGTTGTTCAGCCTGCTGTGTATTTGAATCAGCCACTGCTCAGTCAAATACCACAGGGCTCATGCTTGTTTTTAACATGTGAAAATAACAACATGCATCACTTTAATGTTTTGGCTTTTGTTCAGAGCAGACCTTATTTGCATTGTCAAGCAGTACAGATGTACAGAGAGCATCTCCATGGCAACAGGACAGTACAGTATGCTGTTTTGTGTTTTATGATACTCTCACAGTGATTGATATTATAATGATTTATCATTTGAAAAAAATAATGTGGGAGATACAAGATACGTTATTACTACCATGCAAAAAGGAATTTTGCCAGAAGAATTTATCCTCTTTCTGTCTTTTCTTCATGCAGCTTGTTTGCTCTCCTGATTCTCTTTGGCATCAGTTTCAATTGTGATGGAAAAGCTTTTCTGCCTTCAAGACACAGAAGTATAACAAATTTGACGCCTGAAGCCAAAACAGTGAATCACATAACAATATATTAACCTTGAGGGCTGGAATATGAATGTAAACGGGATTAGCACAATAAAAGTGATGCCTGTATTTCTTTAAGGCATGCCAATACAATAACAACGCTATAGTGTGTTTCTGTTGACACTGTGTCAGAGAGGTTGAGAGCTGATTCTATAGTAATTTTTTAATCTGTAGTTTGCGTTGTTCTATTGTCTCATATTATTAACCTTTATTGATTCTTTATTTAATCACTGTTCAAGGTCCTAATGTACAGACTGGTTTTACTATTGAGCTGAAAAAATCATACTTAGATTGTAATGCTGTTAAAGAAATGGAAAAATGTCTCAACCCATTCAGATCCCTCATCCTTCAAATGGACATAACTTTTGTAGGATGTCTACATCTATGATAACTATCATCCGTCTTATTTGATACGTCTTTTAGACATTCAACGTTCCACACAATCTAAATGGACTGCAGTAGAGCCACGCCCCATTTTTCAACAAGCTTGGCCCACCGTGAGGCAAGGAAGAAGCACAAGGCATGTTTCAGTCTATAAATCATCTTGTTAAAGTACATAATTCGTGTTTAATCTGAGTTTAAAGATAATAAAAGTTTATATTACTTTGTCATTTCAAATGTCCTATATAAGATTTATAGCGTTTATTATTACTAGTCCATACCCCTTCAGTGCACAGTTACCCATCTACAGTTTCACATGGTGTGTGTTTGGGATACAGGTCATAGGAAATTGCAGATTAAATAGTCAACTGAACCCATTAAGAAGAGCAATGTATTCAGACAGAGTTTTTGCGAATTTTTGTGAGTTTCATGCAGATCGGTCAAACTTCCTAGGAAGAGATCGATTTTAAGTGTTTTTCAAAAAATTCAAAATGGTGGAAAATCTATATCACCGGAAGTTATGGGTTCTTGGGGCAAATTTGTTCCTCATGAGGAGAGGCAGCTCTGTGCAAAGTTTCATGTCTCTACGACATACGGGGCATGAGATATGCCCATTCAAAGTTTGCAATTTCAATCCGTTGCTATAGCGCCCCCTTTGGCCAATTGATGTAATATTGCTTCATTTTCATCCTCCCATGACCCTCTACCACTGTGCCAAACTTCACATGGATTGACCAAGTCAGTGAGGAGGAAAAACGTGGAACAGACACTAGGGCTGTCAACGAATATTCTAAATTTGAATTTAAATTCGAATTTGAAAAAAAAAAGGACCTTCGAATGTGAAAATTGATATTCGATTGTGGAGAAAGAAAAAAAAACACCACCGCAGCTGTCCCCTTTGCGAGTGGGCGTTGGCATCAGACGCGCATTTCTCCAGCCTGGCCGACAAGCGGTTCTGCTCTCAGCTGTTGTCTCCGTCACCTGGCTTGACACATTTGCTCGCGGCTCGCGCAGAAAATAGACCAGACGCCGTAACGATTGCTGCAGGGCGCGAGCCGGTCATGGTCCGGTGCTTCGAGGCTATTCGCAGCGCTTCCGCGGGCGGTGTGGCCATGGGTCAGAGAGGGGGGGCGAGCGAGAGGTCCGNTCTTGTGGACATAATGCGGACAAAAAAAATATTCGAATGGTTCGAACCTTTGAGTTATTTTTAGAAGGAATATTCGAACATCATTTTTGAGCAATTTTGACAGCCCTAACAGACACCCCCACACCCCCACACACAGAGTTTTTGTCATTATATAGTAAGATAGGAGTTTTTCAAATACATCTGTCCATTGAACCACCACCTACCATTAAACAACTTTTGTGGTATTTAGAACCTAATTGGTTCTAAAAGTTTTAAGAGCCTTGCAGCTGGCGAGATGAAAGAGTTACCACAGCACCGACGGTCTTTGTGTGTGTGTGTGTGTGTGTGTGTTTACATGTGTGTGAGGGCAGATTATTAATGACTGTGCGCCACTTCTGAGTTTTCCCAGGATTGTCGCCACAGACACCCAGTTTGTAATCCTGCAAATCCAAGTGCTTTCATCAGCTGGCCAGTGGGCTCAAATACCATTGTGTTACCTCATTCTGCGATAACAACTTATAACATACATTAATATAATGGAAATCTTCAAGACTTTTACTTTCAGTAGTAAAAACATGTCAGTACTGAAGAATATTTTAGCAACAGTCAAACACTTCCTATTAAGAGAATTATGACTTAAATCCATTAGCACTGTCTTCCCTCTAGATACCCCTGTGTCATTAGAGGCACACGCTGATGAGCGTTTTTACACACACATAATCCTCTTCTGTCACTGGGTTTATATCTTCTCTCACTCACTCTCTCTCAAACACACATACACGTAATCCCTGAGGTTGTAAAACTACAATTATCTCCCACTCCAGGATGACCGTCAGGTTAGAGGTCAAATGCTTCATCCAATTATCTGTGTATACCTCAGTGTGTGTGTTTGTGTGTGCTTATGTGTTCAGGCATGTCTAAATGCTAACACATTACTATCATATGAACAAAGGCTTGTGTGTGTGTTCCTTCGTGCTTTGAGCGGACCATGCTGTAATGATAATGGTGTTTTTATGGCGCAGATACTGTTTCATCAATACTCATCCTGCTAATGACAGCAAAGCCATTACAGCGGTGTCCAATAAAAAGACAGTGTATGTGTGTGTGTGTGTGTCACTCAAGCATTGGGTGAATGACTTTATGTTGTTCCTCCAGTGTCATGATGACTGTCTAAGTGTAAAGGATTGTGGGATGTGCTGTTTTCTAAGTGTAGAAACAACTATCTATAGAAATGTTGTGTAACCAATGACTTCAAAACAGTTTCAGCGTTCTACCTGTCTCTTCAAGTTGTATTTCTTCTCTACAGATGCTGTTACTCGGCTTCCCCTATGAATGCATAAATAAAAATAGCCTTTAATGCATTTTCTGTGTACCTGGCATTTCTTTGATACAGCAGATCTGAACAATCCCTGTGTTTTATCTGAGGATATCTCCAAGCTAGCATCAAATTCTTGCACAAACTACAAGACACATTACACTACATAGAAATGTCTTCTGTGCCAACCTGAGGCGAAGATACACACCTGCGCCAGATCAGTGAATGTACTCCATCGACACACTGCGGTGAATCAGATGGGAGGACATCCATGAACACCGAGCTATGGTCTGTCTGCCAGTTTTATAATGTGGCATCACATGAAAACCTGCCATGACTGACAGATGATAGTTTACAACAAAGCCAATGTAAACTTAGCAACCTGATACATCATACTAACAGAGTAAGTTGGAAGAAATGAAAGACATTTACTTCATAAGATGTTGGGCAACATGTTTGAATGGTGCATGTGGCTGAGGGCCCTCTCTAATATCTATTTTATATTGCTGTGAAAACATCAACAACTGTATTTATTAGTTTCTCACCGCGACTTTGGACTTGTTTCTAAAGTGGAGTTACTTATTTGGGCTTGCTCTCTAAACGTCACCTTTCTCTATATATATTTGTCTAATAAGTTATTTAAACGCATGATAGTATGTTGGACTGCAGTCGCTTCTTTTGGGCTTGTTTCCACAGCCCTGGTTGCTTGTTTCTCTCCCAAGATCTGGCAACACTGACAAGCCGGCTGGCAAGCAACAACAACAATGGCAGCGTCCACAGGATCACGGGGAGCGCGCTGTGTTTGGACCCAGGATAATAAAGAATATCCATGCCTTTACGATGTGTCGTCTCCAAGTTTGGTGACGTCACCACATTATCTGGGGCTCTGTTGGCGAGGGCTCGGTAGAGAAATCTTGTGGTGTACACACAAGTCCTAACGTAGTTGGCGAGACTCCCGCTGACAGAAACACACGTCGCCAGGTATGAACACTCAAAAGATTATGATAGTCTCCGCGACGCAAAATCAGGGTGAAAATCATGTAATGTGAACTAGGCTCTACAGTGGGTTCTTTAACACTTGTCAATAATCCCAAACAATTTCCAGATGCAAAATTCTATATAAGATATGTGCTGGGATTTGTCTAGCACACTAATAGTAATTTGTCTGATTACTGTCACTCAAGTGATTAGTTTGACCTTCATTCTTATTCATGTAAGACATGATTGTATATTCTGTGACTTTTAGACAAATCATGTAAAAAACAAATGTAGAAAGAAATTTTATGTGGAATATCAACACAGGTGGTGCTATCATTTTATCTACTGCTCACTGTGTTTGTTAGGAGAGAGTATGTGGCTATATACATGCTCTCTCTCTGTACTCGCACACACCCACCTGCGTGTCCTTCACAGAACAAAGACTTCTAATTTAACTGATGTCATTAGCATATAGACATGCAATCAGGGAATTTAGCATAATAGTGTGAATCTTGAAATATCACATAATCATGAATACACAACTTTGGTGCAAAACAGCCCTGCTGTACATCTTTTTAAAAAAGACATTGTGGATTTATTTTTTAGAAATGTGACAATGAGACCTAGAACATTCTGTATGTGACATTCATCATATACAGCAGCACAGCACTGTTTGCTATGTATAGATTTAGTGGAGTAATGGTGTCCTGAGCAGGGGATGAAGTCATGCTCCCTCTGCGTGTGTTGTAATTTGAGCTTCTCTGTGGTTTGTTATGGTAAACCTGACCAGCCACGCATACATGTTCATGCATGTGTGTGTCCCACTGGCTAGTTCATTGCCGCCGCTTTTGGTCTGCACTCACAAGGCAGTTAGGGCTGACATGGGGACAGCGTTGTTGCAGATGTGTGGTGCCTACCCTCCTGTTCCCCCCGGTTAACACCACAAGCTCTGTCAGCACTGTTGCTGTTGTTTAGTGCTGTTTATGGAGTTAGCACCTTTAGCTGTTAGCCACTGGCCAAGGTTATTATAATTAACTAAAACTAAACTAAAAAGTAAAACTATGTATTAAAATACATTTTAGTTAACTGAAATAGAAATAAACCTAGACTTAAAAAAAAAGAAACTGATTGAGCCTTGTACTTACAAAACTAACCACTGTAAGTTAGAAAATAATACGGGAAATGTCTTTAGTTTTAGTTTTAATTAATTTGGTCAAATCTGTCAACACAACAAGCACGAGGAGGCTTTGGTGCATGTGTTTGAGAGTCAATTCACTAATTGACCTTCACAAAGTGCTGTGTTTGTGTTTCTAATAAAAATTAAACCAAAAATTTTCAAACGACAAAAGCCAGGTTTTCCCACGCATTCCTTTATTTGCGGCGGCCCGCAACTATATCAGCATTTGCCGCGACATATTGATTTTCTATTTTTTTGATTTAGACAATACATTAGGAGCGCTGTTGGAATATATATACTAGGGGTGTCCCCAACTAAGAATTTTCATAGTCGAATCTGATTTGACAGATTTTTCCTTTAGCCGACTAATCGTCGAATCATGTTGTTTTCCCCCTCACTGATTAATGCGCTCATTTGTGTCAGTTTCCGCTCCAGAGAAAAAAGATAAAACACCCAAATAAACAAATTTAATTCTTCAGTTGGCATAATAAGATAATAATAATAATAAAAGTAAAAGGGTTATCATTTTATCTTTATCTTTATTCCTTTCACTTCATCAAGGTATGATGCTCTAGATGAATGTAGACGCGCTGCCCAGCTGGGGACAGCCCTCCATTCCGAAACACCACCGTTCCGAACCACCCCCACTCCGAAACCCCCCACTCCGAAACTGATTTTCAAGTCCATATTGAGTTTCCTGCATCAAACACTGCTGCCCGCTCTCTGGCCGCACTCGCGCAATTCTGAAATTCGCTGTACTACAACTACGACTTGTACTACAAATCGACTATTCGGGGTCACCCCTAATATATACCGTTCACTTATCTATAGCACCACTCTCTCATAAAGTGCAGAGGTGTACTTTGTTAATTCATGTAGAAATAGAACATCTAGCTATTTCTTAGAACAGCACTCTCATTTTAATGTTGTCCATTGTTTTTCCAACCTACTTTAGATCAAACCAGCTGTGTTTCCATGGTAACCATGCACCCCACTGTCCAGTGCTGGGTTTAACCCGTGTAATGGCAGCAACACAAAGTTTGCTTTCATCAATCTCTGCAGCAGCTGCTCCTCTAGTCTAATCCATCAATTTTGATCTGACCAGCTGTAATCTAATTTGACCACAAATGGATTGACTGATCAATTCTCTACCCTGTGAATCAAACTCAGCAAACTGCTGCAAAATCATGAAGTGTTATGCCTGTACTGAGTTCACAAAGCCGAACACAAAATGCTCACAAAGGGACACACGCACAAACACACACCCAGTCACCAGCTACTGCCACACATAGATCCTACCCTGGAAGCTAACTGAAATTAAACTGGACTGAAAACAAAAATTAAACATGAACGAGGCCAAAAAATAAAAACTAATAGAAAACAAAAAACTATAATAACTCTGCCACCAACTCAGCTAGCACCATGTTGAGAACCATGTCTAAACAACTCATTTGCTGTGAATTTCACATCGAGCCCTATTAAGATGTGAAGTAAAATAAAATCTAAACATCTACTGCAATCTCTGTCTGTATGTCAGTCTGTGGGAGTGTGTGCACCTGTGTGTTTGACCTTGTACCCTTGTGTAGACAGCATGTTTGACCTTGTGGCTGCTATATCCATACAGTGTCCATGCACCTTTTACTCGTGAGAGTGTGTGTCTATGTGAGCTTAGGCAGACTACATATTTCTGCATGTGTGTGTGTCTGTGTTTGTGTGTGTCGTGTATAGAGGTGTAATGCAATCAGCTTTTGATTTAAAACCCTGTGTTTGTTTCTTATAGTGATAAAGTAGTGCCTTGAGCTATGTGTGTATGTATATACAGTTTGTGTGTGAGTGTGTGTCTGTGTGTGTGTGTGTGTGTGTGTGTGTGTGTGTACACTATCATGATAAAGTAGTGTCTGGGCCAATGGAAATTACCCTCATCCATCTCCTACAGTGTACATGGATGTGTGCGTACACACACACATACACACACACACACTGAACAAGACAGACAACAGGAAGAGGAGACGAGGAGACACTGATACAATGGAATTCACTGGAGTACAGCACTTTGACAGATTCCTGGTGGATTGCAGAGCCACCAAAACAAAATGTATAGTGTGAGTTTAAAGCCATCAACTCTAACAGTAATGAAGCGCATTGAGACACCATTTAAAACATGAGTCACAGAAGTTCTGGTGTTAATGTCAAAGACTGTGTTTACTCTTATTACACAACACAAAAAAACAAAAAATGATAAGTAATTAAACATGATGTGAACAAATACAAGGTCACTGGAGTGAGGCACATAAAGCAAGACGGATGCAACTTTGGGAAGACACAATACCAAGAGCTTTTCTCAATTTATTTGATTGTTCAACACACTACCCTGTTATTACAGAGTTTTTGAGAGCACATGAAGTCAGCATCTGCTGCTCTGCCTGTGAAGTAAGGACATAAAGTTCTAGCAGTTATAAGGCAAAAGATTTTTTCTCACTCAAAGGCAACTATTTAGTTTTTGAAAAAATGTTTGTGTTGTACAAGTCATTTCAAAATATAGAGTAGAGCTGCAAATAACTGTTATTTTTATTTTCAAATGATTCATCGATTACTTTCTCTTGGTCTATGAAATGCCAGGAAATAGCTTGGAAAAATCCAAGGTAACATCTTCAAATATCTTGTTTTGTAAGACAAACAATCCAAGATATTTCAATTAAGAACACAAAGACAGAATCCCCCAAAATATTCCCATTTGATAAAGTGGAATGTTTTGACATATTTGCCTGAGAAATTTCGTAAGGGGTTCATATTAGGTATGATTGATTTGTACCATGCCTGAGTACGACTGCCTCCCTGCTGCTCAGCTTTCACATTGGTTAAGGTGTTCTGTACCAGAGTCCACTTTTGTCATCATCTGCAAGATGTTTTTGTTGTGCAACAATGGAGAAAAGTGCACCGCAGATGGACAGTGCTGCCTAGGGGACTATAATCAGAGGGGACCTGTGGAGCAGCGAGGCGAAGCTGTGATCTAGACCAGAAGAGGAGTCTCTGCTGTCAATTGTGGAGCTCTCTGCCTCCTGCGGGAGCTCTAACTGCAGGCCAAAGGTGGCAGTGAACCCAAATCTGGGGTCTGTCCACAGTGGGCTATGCTGCGGTCTGATATAGAGGCATCGGTATTAAATTGAGGCTGTGCCATAACCGGTTAAAAAAACGTTTGTAGTCGTGTCTATAGCAGTCCACTTTAGTTCGTGTTCACACCTGATGCGTGTAACGGAGTACACATGAACCATACTCCAGACCTTCTCCTCAAGCGGACGCAGGTACAGATAGGCGTACTGTGCCCGGGCACCGACACAGCGTTCACACTTATCAAACAAACTGGACTCTGTGCTCTGATCTAGGCCCCAGGTCCCTATTATTGGATGAACTGCTCCTTTAAATCACACAACAGTTTAAAGGCGCCGACTGTTGTCCTCAGTTTGTCCTAAAATTGTCCACAAAGTCAGAAAAACGTACTTTATTACTTCTTAAATGAACCACAGGCCTGTTTGTTTTTTACTTTTAACCAACATGGGGTCTTTATGATTGCGTAACGAAGGAGCTAAGCAACAGTTCATTATTCATTCACTGTGTGTAGTCTATAGAAACACTGTCCCATTTATAATTTATAATATTCAATTATTCATTTATTTATTCCCACTTATTTATTAAACTCCACAAAACAAATACAACAAATAGAACTAACCTCTTACTGATTGTTACCCTGGGAGCCAGAGGGAGAGAGTCGCGTCAGCACAACACACACAAACAAACAAACACACACACACACACACACACACACACACACACACACACACACACACTAGAAGTAGTTAATTAGTGAAACTCCATGGATGATATTTTTGTCTCAGGAACAAACCATGAGCCCCAGGGGCAGAAAAAAGAGTCAGGGTAAACAGAGAATATTACAGAAAGAAAGATGAGGAGAGAGAAGGAGGGAGCAGGGACTGATGATGAGAGAGAGCAGAGACAAAATAGATGCAGACCAACACAAACAGAAAAGGAACAAGAGGGAAAGATGCACAAGGAGCAGGAGAAGAGGAAAAACAATAATCAAAGAGAGAAAACGAAGGAGGAAGATTACAGAGGTAGGAAATGAGGAAGCAGCAACATTAATTCAATTTGCTATGAAGTTACAATGGATATTTTTAGCCCATGATGGATTGCTGAGTTTAAGCAGGACAATATCTCCTAGTGTTTTGCATTTTTAATCAATATTATACATATATGATTAAATAAGTTACACTTTCAAGGATACAAAGGCTCTCAAAACAGGACAGGACAGTAAACACTCATCTTCTCTTTCTTTCGCCTCTGTCTCATCACCTTTTCAAGCCCCCCTCCCCCCATCATTAGTGACATATCTATGTATCTGTGTGTGTGTTTTTGAAGACCCAAAGACATGTTTAAAGGTTTGTTCTATACTTACACACACATACACACGCACACACACAGTCAATGATTTCGATTCCTCTTTAAGCCGGCAGTGACGAGCTACAGCACTGGGGGGAAAACTTGGAAAGTATCAAACATACAAACTACAGTATTTCCTTGACACAAACAAGCTGCAATGTCTTCATGGTGTCACATGGGCTCATTAATGAGACAGACACAAGATGGGTGGAACAGTAACAAGTAGTAATTAAACCACCACAGGGTTTCCGTCAGTGTATTGCAAACCAGGCAGCCTGCCTGACCAAACATGGAGGATTTTTGAAAAAAGTATTTAAACTACAGTAACTTGAAGAGTAAAGAACAACACCATGCTGCAATGAACAGCGATGAAAATGAAACTGACTGAGCACACACACACAGAGCCACCAGCCTCTGACCTCATGACAGCTGCAGCTGCAACACAGAATTCAACCAAAGTCAATGACGTAAGCTTACATATAATCTAACTGTTTGATGTTAACGGTAACATTACAGTTAATGCTAGCTAAGGAGTCAGCAGTGGATATTTGCATTTACAGAAAGAAAGACAGATGCTTTGTTTATCAATCCACACAGTCAGTTTTACAAAATGCAGAAATGTTACTCTTCACATACCCCTCTTTTACACATGTCACACACATGCACATTCAGTAGTGAAGGGTAGTATTCAGTAGCGCAGCCTATAGCCCTTATGCTGCCTGTGGCGCTTGGAGCAAACGAGTCTCTCTCCAGCTGCCAGTCCACAGTCCTCACTTGGTCTGTACATGGACTTGGGATGGTGACCCACAGGTTCCCAAGCCAAGTCCTCTTGGACTGAACTACTGCTGCCCCAGCGAGTGCGGCAATGATGGCGTTATCTTATCTACGAGGAGTCAAGATACTAAGGTTAACCACTTACTTACTTACTCCTCTGCATCCCCTCTAGGCCATAAAGCTAAAATGAGATCTCTCTGTTGCCTTGGCAGCATGCTGCACCTTTCCCCATGACAGCTACATGCTGTCCAGTGGATACACCAGCTAGCAGGGCTGTTTCTAGCTTTTGGGGGCCCTATGCAAAATCTTGTACTGGTATATTAAAGAGAAACAACATCGCTTTACATCTAACAGCACGGTAGGCACACCAGTATTTTAATAATAATAAAATAATAATAAATCAATTTTATATAGCGCCTTTCAAGAAACCCAAGGTCGCTTCACAATTGCAAACATCACACAGACAACCACAAAATCACATGACATGAACAAACAGAAAACACAACTAGCTGGCGAAAGCTAGAATTTTGTATTATGTGTGGATGTATTTCTCCTTATGGATATGTGGATGGATTGGTGTGTGAATTTGTGGATGTATTTTCTTTTCTTTATACTATTTTAAAAATATATATATTTTTAAGACAAACACTAAACATAGTGCATCCTGTGTATAAATGTACAATTCCAACACTATTGTGATGTCCATATCAAATAAACACAACTTTTTTTCAAGATTTCATCATCATTAACATCAAAATCAAAACAAGGTCTGTCACTGGTCCCTGTCAAAAAAGACGCCACACCGCCAAAAGATACTTGCCACCTGGCCTTGCAACTTTTCTGGGAGGTAATCCTGCACCAACTACACCACGAAGAAATACAGTGTGTACCCTTACAGGTATACTATGCAGAAACTGTAGCTGTATGTTAACAGCATCAGCAGTAAAAGTAAAAGCCAATCTCAGAGTGACTCTCCTTTTGGAACGAGCTCTGTCCCTTTGCCGTTTCACCTCACTATATTTGCAGGCGTCCATGACTTTCACACCTTTCTACTGGATGTATGCTGCTTACGGTCTGGCAAGTGGTTGCTACCTTTTTATAAAGTCTTGACCTCACCTGCATGCTGTGCCCTCAAACATCCCAAACACAGCAAAATAAGAAGAAAATAAGAACATACAGACAGACAGCAGAGTCTCTGCAAATGAATACACCGCCACACACTTCTAGTGCATCCTAAGTGATGATTGAGAGGGATTACTTTTGTATGAGTCTATAAATCGTTTTTTTGTTGTTTTATTTTAAAGGAAAATCCTACATAGCATACCTTTAAAGCAAAGTATTTATCAGTTCATAATACAATACCTGCTTGAGCCACATATCAACAAATACAGCCTCGCTTTCCTGCACACTGGTTTTATGTTTTATGAGTTTATCTCTCAACAAAGGCAGCTACAGAAAAATGAGCATAGCTGGAGGAAGAGATGACGGAGACACACAGACAGAGAGGACAGAGAGACTAGAGAGGGAGGGAGTGACAGGGGAAAGACAAAGAGAAAAATCAAAGATTGAACACACACACACACACACATGTGCATGCACTCTACACACACACACAAAACACACACAGGTCTCGGGGTTGAAGTCAACAACAGCAGGTGGCTGTCTGGAGGCTAGTTTCTACCAGCGGCTTCAAACAGCATGATGGAAATATGACACACACTCGCACACAAGCAGACGGTCATTCCTGCAGGCAGGGTTGTTGGGTCCATACCTTTTGCTTCTGGTCAGACAAATAACCCTTCAGTCTCAGCGTCACAGAGTTGCAGCTTCCATCCTCTTCCAGAAAATAAGGCTATACATCTCCCTCTCTGTCCCTGCTGCCTTTCTCAACATAATGAAACTTCCTGCCAGTTGGTGGAAGCTTTCACCCTGAACAAAGCCCTCGCAGTGCTCATATGGTTTAGGCGAGGTATGCAGAAATCTATTCAATCACAAATTACAGCCAACTGATAACTCACAATGTACAGTTTGCTATGTTATTGGTACTTTCCACAGTATAGCACACAGTATAGAGTTCCTAGAAATAGGAAACACTAGGAAGCCTGTCAGCATCGGAGCAACCAGTGTGTGCTGTGCAGTGTACTGGAAGAGCATTTTTTTCTGCTCAGTGGAGCTCACACACACCAGCTGTACATGACACTGAGGTAACAGCCCTGGCTCGCCCTGTCATCACCAGGAATGTTGTGAAAGTGAGTGAGTGTGTGCTGAGTTGCTCAGGATTGGATTCATGTGGACAGCGGCTGTAGATACAGAGTCAGCAGGAGAGATGTGGGAATAAAAGATAGTCAGGATGAGAAATGATGAGAAGAGTCAGAGAATGTCAATGTCCCTTTGTAGCAAACCTCTACATAGACCCAGCTTCTTTGCTTCACTGCTTTGCAGTGAGTGTGTGTGTGCGCATACATATCTTTCTGAGTTATTGATTCATAGATCCCCTAAAGGAATAGGATATTAATGGTGACCTCTGCAGAAAAGGAGACAGGGAAAGAGAAAAACAGTCCATAGGAGATGAAGGGGTACGTATGGAGAAGGAGCCTGATAGATGATGAAAGGTTTAGACGCACACGCACACACACACACACACACACACACACACACACGCCTACTACATATGAGTTAAATCCAAATGCCATTGGTATAAAGCACCATTCCTGCTCCAAAACTTCACAATATCTGTTTAGGGCCTGGTATTTAAACACAGACCATTTGGAAACAGAAACAGTGCTATGTGCAATCAAGCTTGAGTCATCATTAAGTGCAACATCACAACAATTGTCCACATGTCATCAAGTTAACATCGAGCACGCAACAAGACAACAAGGGACAGAGGGAACCAATGAGAGGGGGAGGGAAAATTTTGAGAGAAGCCAGTTTTGACATGGAAAAAAAATAACATTCGCCAACCACATCATCTTAGATTAACAGCGTCACAGAACTGTAGCGACTCCTTCCTGCCTATGTAGCATCTCAAATACTGACAGTGCCGAAAAGAAAACAATTATATATAAAGCAGGGGAGGAGAAGGCAGGATGTGAAGTGATAAGAGCAGTGGTGACAGATAAAGACACGGGAGCTACAATTGTAAATGAATTATACAACCGTGAAAAGACACAACTTCTTGCTCACCCCTCCTAACCTCACCCCTCTGTGTCTCCCTCTCATCTTCCTCATTCCTCCTCCTCCTCTTCTCCTCTCCCCATCCCCCTTTCACCTGCTCTTCCTCAGCTTATTGCCCATTCCTTTAGATAGGTGCAGGCCTACAGTGAGCACTATCTGATGGTACAGCCATGGGATGATGAAAGGATGAGGGAGTAAAGCAGAGGGGGCGGTGGTGGAGGGGTGGAGGCGGAAAAAAGGGTGTGGTGAGCAGAGATTGTGATGTGGAATTCAAAGATCAAAAACCTCTAATATCTAAAATGTCAGCTAACTTGGGGGTAAAAAAACCCCCACCCATTGATACAGAGAGGGGGAGTGTAACTTCCATACTAATGATCAGGGAATTTTATTCCGCAGGTTTAATACTGAGGAGAGTTACACATTTTAATACCACATTCCAATCAGAAAAGAGGCAAGCAAAGACTATTATCTGTTTGTTTGTCTTTGACACTGATTTGACAGAATTTGGGGGATTAACGCATCTCAGCACTGCACCCTAGCATGCTCAGAATTGCCTTGATTGGCCCAAGCAGGGGTTACCCTGGTTGTTGGCCCATCTGTTAGAGCTGAAAGTAGGACGCTAATTTCAGCTCAACAACAAGGTGCCATATTTGTCAGTGACTGGCCCATAGAGGGATGCATTTTTGTTTAATATGGTATTTTTTCCTACTCTCTCTTTTCATGTACCACCCTCATCCTCTCCCCCTTTTTTCCCTTGCTCTCTTCCTCTTTACCCTGCTCCTCTTCCTCATCCCTGGCAGAGATACTCTGTGTTCCCTCACCTGTGAAACTAGACGATGTCCTTGACTTACAAGGACAATACTGCACTGTGTGTGTGGAGCACACTGTATAAAAAACAGTATATAAAACACCTTTGTCTTCATCTGTCGTGCCATTCACACTCTCTCAGACCAGTCAGTCAATATCAGTGTGAAAGTCATTATGAGACATCTTTGCCTGTGTGTTCAAATTGGATTACATGTAGCCTGAAGCTAATGACATCTGCACGACTGATAAATGCACCCGGATACTCACAGCAAGTGACACACACACACACACACACACACACACACAACTGCATACACACCGCCTGTAGGGCTGATCATTCATCAACTAATAACCTTCTTAAATCACAAAGTGAGGACTTGCGCATCAGTGCACATCCTTTACATGATCATTATTAGAAAATAGTGGTGTCAAAACAGATTGCTTGTTCTTAAATTGTTCCCTAGAAGGTATTAGTGTGCTTCATTTTGGATTTTTTTTTTTTTTTCATCTTGGTGGCCATACAGTCACTCTCTCTTAAGTTGTCCTCACATGGCTCAACCTGCTCTTACATTGTTCTCCATTTGCCTGTGTATGCAAAAACCAACGGTAACTCAATTTTGGGGATGCACCAATTAAGAAATTCTGGGTCAATACTGATACTGATGTTTTGTTGTTGTTGTTTGAATTGTTTTTGTTGTTATTTATTCTCCCCCCATTGTGCCAAGGAGACATATAACTCTTCATTATAAAGAAAAAATGACCTAAATGTTTAAAAGTCATTTAGTCCTTTATTACGCTACCTTTGAGTGAGCACAAATTCAATCATAGACGTCAATGAAACAACCTCTGAAATAACCTTCATGGGAAAAAAGTAAATAATTTTAATAACTTTTGTACTAGGCTACATATAATTTATAATTCCCTGTCTAATTTTCATTTTGTGATGCTGTGAAAACTTGAACTATTTATTCAAGTTTCTTGACAAAAACTGCATTTTACAAGATTTTATTTCAACACATCATGAGAACATTTTAATTTACCTTCGCCCAAATCTCATTTTTACTGTATTAGACCTGAACTCATCATAATGTAACTCATGCTGTGTTCAAATGGGGCTGTGTCTACTGTGTTCACATAAAGAGACCATATCTTAATCAAATGAACGCAGTTTGACAATGACCAAATATTGAACCAGACTGTGCTCTGCTCATTAAAATACTGAAAACAGAGCCAAAATGAAATACCTTAAAGGAAAAGGGGGCTGAATGAAAATTACTACAAAATACATTTTCATATCAATAAACCTGAAGTTGTTTATTAAAGCATTTCTCTCTATTACACACACACACACACACACACACACACTTCAGACTCAGGGGCTTCACAGTAGGAGTCAATTAAAGGCGTTCCCCATTGTAATTACACTGTCTTAGATATACTGGCCCACTGGGATGTGAGTGTTTGTGTGTTTGTCCTTCCTCCTTCTGTCATCTTCCCCTCCCACTCTTTTACTCTCTCTTCAACTCCACCTGGGGGTGTTTGCAGGGAGGGGCTCATTAAATCCTCAATCCCCCTTTGGTCTCCATAACTAAGAGGTGAAATATAGAGAGCGTTCTATCGCCATGATTCTTTTAAGTGAGGTGGAACATGAAATTAATGAACACAGAACACATATCTCTATAGTAGACTCATGTTAGAGGAGAAACACCAATCAGAGGAGTGGGTTTTGGTAATTAATTATATTTACCAATCATGGTTATCATTTGTGCCCTAAAACACAAAGACACAAAAAACAGTATAAACCTTAACCGTGCACTTCCTCTCCATCCATCCATCTTCAGTTTGTCTCTTCTCCTTTCTTATCCTGTTCGCTTTGGGTCAGAAGAACTGCTGACACAACGAAACCTGCCAGATTCAATCAATACAGAACCACTATCTCACGCCTGCGCGCACACACACACACACACACACACACACACACACACACACACATGCACAGACATAGGGAACACATGGACACTTATTCGGAAAGAGAGCACTGATTGACACATGTTTTGATGTTTACGCTTTATCGATTGTAACCCAGTTACAGGGTTGTGGTGGTGAGTAGAGACAGTTAAGAAGAATCTGAAGTGTTATTAAGTGCTGGATAGCAGCTATATTTTGGTATACAGGTGCCCTATGATGACCAAATTCCATTTTCCAAATTTATAGCATCAATTTATCACATTCATTCCATCTGACAATGACATCTCAACCCTCTTTCTGTCGTTCAGTTTAGATGCTGCTGCATTATATTGTTTTACAATGTTTCAGCACTCCTCATTGACTCATTGGTCTTCAGTTTTGGCTGCTCAGTGCACACATGGTGCTTTTCACACAGTGTAAAATAAGACATTAAATATGTCAGGTCATGGACAATCTAAGTGGGTGGCTGGGATTTTATTTTTGAGCTGAGGTACTGACTGTTAAATTCACTCGTGTCATCTTTGCTATACATCAACATGTCTATATAAACAGATATAAACAGTTTCTACTCAGTTTGTTTATGAATTATTAATCCAAGATAAGCATTTACTAATTTGTGTGTACATAAGACTTCAGCACAACCTGAATTAAAGTGTGATACAGTCTCTGTTCATCTCCATGGTTACACTGGCCACAAGCCAATGGGAGATGAGCCAAGTAGAGAAGTGTACATGTAAGTGTGTGTGTGTGTGTGTGTGTGTGTGTGTGTGTGTGAAAGAAAGATAGAGAGAGAGCGCACATGTTCGACCTTCATATGGTGAGTTTTGGGTTATTGTGGAGGCACACACACACACACACACACACACTACTGTATAGTCATATGCTATTGTAAACATGTTTACCAACAGATGAAAAATGGAAGAATAAAAATCCTTCTCAGACAATTTTTGAATTAATGTCTTTCACCCATCACTCGTCAATAAATGCTGAAACATATTATCAATATGAGTATTCTGTTCAAGCTAAATGAGTTAACTTACTCATTATTTCACCATATTACATTCAAATCAATCCTATTTAACCACTACAGTTCCCATGAGTCTTTGACACAAGAGACTTGTCAATTCTCATGAGAGCTAGTAGTTCTTGTACAGTAAAAATAATTATCTGTTAAAATGTGCTCCACTAAATCTATCTGCACAAGTACAACAGCAGATACACATTAGTTCTGAATATTAACAACATATCTCTGCATCTTGTGCAGCTTTTCAGCAGAGCGGAGTAGAGGAGAGGCAGATAGGGAGGATAGTGAGCAGTGAGGATGACAAATTGTGTGGCATTACAGAAAACAGCAAACGTGTGCAGATTCCACACTGAGGCTGAGCGAGTGTGTGTGTGTGTGTGTGTTTTCTCTCTTTCTCTTGTTCTCTTCACACCACATAGCGATATTTCCATCTTTCAGAATTATCAACAGCTGACGTTTTCTGTCCTATACAATGTCACTAAATGAATATTTCTACATTTTGAGAAACACATTCATGCTCACTAAACATGGAGCTCCAGCCAGCAGCTCGTTAGCTTAGCTTAGCTTAGCACAAAAAATGAAAACAGCAACCAGCTCGTCTGGCCCTGTCCAAAGGTAACATAATCCACCTACCAGCACCTCCAAATCTCAGTGATTAAATGTGTGTTAAGAAGGCAATGACTTTTCCTGTCGTTACCATGAGGTTGCCAGGCAACTGGCAAAGACTTCAGGAAGTCTCAACTCTCGGTCGAGAAACAGATAATCCCACTTAAAAACCAAAACCTGTTTTTTACACTTACACTCATATTTGTTCTCTCTCAAGAACCTTGTATCTAGACAACTTCACATGCGACACTGCGCTTAATCGGGTCATGAGCAATACACCTGCCATGACATAGCTGCGTTGCTAGCAACGCTGGAGTATTCGCATCATTTACTAACAGCTAGCTCTTTGGGACCAGGCTAGTTCCTGGAACCAAAGTGTTTGTTTCGAAAGTTACATCACCAATGCTTAAACTGACTTTGGGGTGCCCAGTAGCTCAGTGGTTAGAGTGTGTGTCCCATGTGCAAAACCACTGTCCTTGCCGCAGTGGCCACATGTTTAATTCCAGCCTGTGGTCCTTTGCTGCATGTCATCCTCTCTCTTCCCCCTTCATGCTTAATTATATCCTGTCAAATAAAGGCAAAAGCCAAAAAAATACTGTTTAAAAGAAATTGCTTGAGTTTGCCACACTGTAACATGTACAATCTCTCTCTTTTCATCTGTTGTTGAATATACAATAGCATGCAACGGAAAATGAGCTGTACCCGACATGGCATTCGGTGGTATAACAGTTAAAGGGGGTTCCCTCTCAACACGCTACACAGTGTGTACTTCTCATGGTAGTAACACGCTACTATTGAATATGTCCCATAGATCACAAGAGATCACACTGCACTTTCTTGGATCATCAGCAATTCACCCTCCACTTGGGAAGTCTATCAGATGAAAGGTTGTCGAGAAAATCTAAGGACAGACATACAGACAGAGATTCCTTCTATTTTAGTGTAACAAATAAGATATAACAAGTTAATTTGTGACCTATAAAGGTGCTGGTAGGCAGAATTTGTCACTAACAGAGAGACTAGATGCTTTCCCCGCCTCTAGTTTTTCATAAACTAATAACCTTTTCCACCAAAATTAGCGCATCAATGCAGGTTTTATAAACAAGAGTAAGCCTGTTACAGAATAGGTGATAAAAGTGCTTTCCCACTGCCAGTAGACCAGAGCTGTGATGGCTTTCTGTTTTTATTTGGTGTTTCATGTTCAACGTCATGGCCAGACACTAGATAATAGGTTAGTAAACAGTGGAAAGCAGCATGGATGCCAGTGAAAATGTTAGGGTGTTGGCATTTATTTTATATCAGTTACTTATTCAGTCTCTCTCAAACTCGGTCCTGACAGATTTTGAACAATGTTTGAGCGCTGCTTGAACAAAGACAGACGGTATTTTCTGGCAGCCCACAATTGCATTGCCCCAGCAAAGGGGCTAAAATGAACGTGTCCACCCGGGCGTCACATTTCAATCGCTGCCAATCAAACCTGATCGGAGCTGGAGCCAGTGTGGTGAACGCCGACCTTTCCCGTAAAAAAAAAAATAGCCAGATGTTAGTGAGGTTTAACAGGGTCTTTTGTCCATAGGGGCTTTAGATAGCCAGCCTCTGGCTACAGTTTTATGTTTACCTACATGTTTACCACAAAGTGGTATCAATCTTATAAGCTAACTCTAAACCCAATAAGCATATTTCCCAAAATGTCAAACCATTTGCTGACTAAACTGTTGACATACTGAGGTCGCGTTTTATTCAGTTTATTTTTTTGGCTTACACAAAAGACTGTCAGAGTAGTCTGACAGTTATGACTTGTTACGTATTTGGACAGAAATTATAGCTAAGCATAACAGCTACAACTAATTTTGCTCTAGGGTTTGTACAGGAAGAATATGACACAATGGAGAAATTAATATGCGTGTGTGTGTGTGTGTGTGTGTCAGCGTGCGAGTGTGTGTTTGAGAATGCATCCACACTCACACAGTTGTATTTGTGTTCTTGATAAGCTGCCGATGTTTAACAAGAGGAAGCACAGCATGAATGCCCATTAAGAAGGAGAGAGCAGAAACCACAACTACAAAATGCAACTGCGCTCTCATCTCTGCAGCCACTCTACAGACAATAATTCAACGTACATAACACACAAGCAGACGCACGTTTATTTGCTGGTCCCTAACTCCAAAAATAATCCTCTTCATAATGAGCTGCAGCAAATAGGCTTTTGGGGTTTCAAAGTTTTGTATGCACATTTACACTTTAAACGATGGCAAAAACACAAAAGTCGCAAACGCACACAGAACGCTTTAAAGTCGGCGAGGTGTTTCTCACTGTCCCTGAATAGAACTGAGGGTTTGGTGTTTGGCTGTGGTTTAAGAAGAGGAGAGAGAGAAAGGGAGATGAGAGACAGATGAGAGGGAGAACGAGGGAATGAACCCCAAGGAAACTCATTTATATTCAGGATGGAAATAAAAGGATTGATGGTTAAGCATTCTTCAGCTGGATACTTTACAGCCTTCAGTGTCTTTGTTTCACAAGGCAGCATTCGTGGAAGCTTTACATAACTCGTTAATGACCCGCAGAGACAGATGGGAGAACAGGGAGAGGGGATGGTTGGGTGGGTGAATGAGTGCATACTTGAACCTGTGATAGCACCCGAACATAGACACCTTTACTGTAGCTCATTGAGGCCATGACACTGACAGTGAAAGCTAGCTCTGTTTAGCACTTTTGAGGCTGCTCCTGTGTTCCGACCTCACTGTGGAGGGGAGAGAAAAACTAATTTCACTCAATAAAGAATCCCATTACTGAGCCTTGCATTTGTCAAGGATAGTTAACACATCATATTCGACTAATATGAGCAGAAATCTTATTAAGTGTATGTTAAATGTGTATGTTAAGCACAGTGAGGGCAAATTTTGTTCTTCCTTATCAGACAAATTAAGTTTAAACACTGAAAATATCTGTTCTGTACACTGCAGTGAAATCATTTGTAAAAATATGTACAGAATCAAAATGCAAAACACACACATTCATAATCAAGCTCCACTGTAAGATAGTTAGGTGCTATATGAAGCATTTCAACATGTATGAAAAAAAATTAATCTCGAGACAAGCATAATTAGCATAAACAACTGAAACCTACTCTAACAGAGGTGGAAATCTCTTCCAGCGTCCTTGCAGCATTTTTCATTTTCTGTCGTGAGGGTCAGATTTCATGGCACATTTTCCTAATTGCTCTATGCCACCAAAAAAAGGAAATGGCTGCTGGTCCCCCAGAAATGAGCTACAGATCCTCTTATTATAATAAACAGCATGGACCCATTAAAAGTCTAGTGTGTAGGATTTAGGGGGATACATTTGCAGAAATGTAAATTAATATAATAAATGCTTTTTCTTTAGTGTATAATCACCTGAAAATAAGAATTGTTATGTTTTTGTTACCTCAGAATGAGCTGTTTATCTACAAAGGGAGCAGGTCCTCCTCTACAGAGATCACCATGTTGCACCACTATGTTCCCACATAGGTCCAGAATGGACAAACCAAACACTGGTAGGACTAGATAGGACCATTCCTGTTTTTGCATTGGACACTGTAGTTAGCAGCTCCTCCCCTACGAGCATTAGAAAAACCCTATTTTTTATTTACATGGCACTGCTTGATTCTGTGTTTTTACTGGTTTAAATCACCAGCTCCATTTGTTTTGGAGAGGAAGAGACCTCTGTGGATAATTTGGCTCCCGATTAAAAAAAAACAAAAAAAAAAACCCCTCCTGAACGTCAAGATCAAGAAAAGGTGAGCAGACATTAGTAGGTGCTGAGCTAGCAGCCCATCTGCAATGTGCTAAACAGCGTCAAAGAAATACTGATTTGTAACCTCAAACTGCTTTATTCAATGTTTTTACCGGTTTTAATCACGTGGTTTGTTTGTTTTGGAGAGAAAGAAACCTCTGCAGATAATTGGGCTCCTGGTAAAAACGTTCTGAACAACAAACACTGAGGGAATCCTAACTGAGAGTGCACACCTGGCACATGGGAGAAGTTTCAGCTGGCTGCAATCTGCAATCCTCATCATTAGATGCAACTAAATCCTACACGTGTCCTTTAAATAAGGGTGAGACAGTAACAGACCCTATGATATCAAGAAACAGAAATACCACCTGCCGTTTATAGGATATGGAAACTTGGGGACATACATACTCAGAGTTCCTACATGCCAATAGCGAAACATTTCTTTGGAAGACCTAATTAAAAAATCCAAGGGAACAGGGTCAGAAACTTTAGCAACCTTTCTATGTTGTCCACACTACAGCGGATACACTTGAAAAATGATCTTTGTGACTGGGAAGGAGTTAAAGAATCCTGCACACTGTCAGTACTTGATCCTACTTCACAAAAACATTGATAACTGACCTTTTTAAAAATATTTTCAGTCTCACATTTAGTGCAGACAGGTATAAGAGAACATTTCCAAAAATATGATTTACCCTCTGTGATGAGGGCCACACAAATTCAGATACTGGGACTTTTAAGGCTGAAAAAGTGACTCTGATTGAGCCAAAAATAGTGACATGGGAAAAAAACCCAGTGTTGTTTCTTTCCTCCGGGCTGGGCATCCTGTAGGGATTTCTGGAACAGTAAGCTGCTCACTGTGTTTGTTTAGCTCTGGTTTGGATATCCAAATAAAGTACAAGATGAGGCTAAAGTCAGTTGTTTTCCTGTAGTAGGTTTATATATCATCTGAATAATTACCAATCTCATTTTACTGTAAAGGAACACCATCGTTACAGGTATCCAGTTATACAATCCACTTCATCTGCCAGCCCGTACTGGGATTCACAGTAGCCATGGTGTCAGAGCAGATGAAAAGAGGTTAAGGTGAATATGATTAGGTTGACAATAAAATCCTAAAGGCCAATGCCAGTTTTTAACAAAAACAGATATCTCTGCCTGTACACAGTAAATGCCAAAATCCGCCCAAGCGAAAACAACAATAGCTAGGAAACAATATTTTCACAAACACCAAAACACAAGATGTGAAAGATAACAAATAAGTGCTGCTATCAGTGGCAGGCTGGCCATCTGGAGTACCTGCAATCTTCCCAATGGGCCCGTCCAACTGTAACGAAAAGATTAAAAAAATGCCCCATGCTGTTGGATCTCACATTAGTCTGGACAGCCAGCTCCAGCCAGGTGTGTGTGTGTGTGTGTGTGTGTGTGTGTGTGTGTGTGTGTGTGTGTGGGGCAAGGATATAAATTCATTATATCTTATGAGTCCATCTCTCCACCCCATGCAGATTTACAGTATGCCTGTTGGAAATACTAGTATTACAATTTTAGCACATAATTTAAAGAAATGGGATAAATAAGGGCGCAGACAGAATTAGTACATCGAAAATATGAAGAATACATATACCATACAATCAAAGCATAATTTTCAGGCAATTTAGTCTTGACTTGAATGTTAAAAACAATGCATTTCGCCCATGGCTTCATCAGGTTTGTTGTAACATACAATGCACAGGTGCTTTAACAAGGCTGCAGCTGCACTGAATCCAATCAGCAGCAGGGTAATCATGTGCTGAGTAGACTCTATATATAGTTCTGCACACATGTCCACCACCCAAGAACACCCCATATCATGCAAACAATACGATAACTATTAGCACAAGGCTGAATCTATGTTGTATGGACTCTTTTTAGACTTTTGATTTTGATTTCTACTAAATTAACATTAAAGATGTCAAATGACGATGAATTAATAATAATAATAAAAGGATCATGAGAGCTGATGACCCACCAGGCTGAGTAATGATAAACTTAAGGGCTAATATAGGAGGTGAGCGGCCATGAGGGCAAGTTAAAATGTTACATGTACTTCAGTTACAAAATAAATGTAATTGTACTAAGTCACAGTTACTGAGAAAAAAATATGTAAATTACAGTTACTAATCAAAAGTGTTGGTGATTAAAAAGGGGTTACTTCTTAACATATTCTTTTTAGTAAAAAGTTTATATGTAGAATAAAACATTCATTCTGTAGCTTTGCACCTTCTTGTGGTATGGCCTGTTTCCACACATTCTCCAGCTTTATTGTCCAGTTTAAAACAATGTAATAAGTTACATTACTTTGATGAAGTAACTTAATTTGTTACATTACTTATTAAATCTTAAACATGATAACTAGTAATCCTTAACCTTTTACATTTCAACAGAAACTTCCCCATCAGTGCGGGCCATATACAGCCCAATTTGATCTCAAGTGGGCTGGACCAGTAAAACCACTGCATAATAACCTATAAAAAACAACACCTCCAAATGTTTCCCTCTCTTTTATTGTAAAGAAGTACATTCTGAAAATCTTTATCTATTTACAGACCACGAGATGAACAGCACTTAAAAATAAGTGCAACTTCAACAAGCTCTTACACATTCAGTCCGTCTATGATTCATTGTCATTACATGTGCATTTTTCCCATACCTTTCCACTCCTGTGTAGTAATGCTGGCATCACCACACCAAACAGAAGTGGAAGCTTTTGAGGAAGCAGGCTAAGTCATTCCCTGCCTTGCAAAGCATTTACTAATCAAACGTTTTGGCAGTGCCTTAGCAATAGGACTCCACCAATATTATTTTAAGACAGAAGTCTGATATAGATTCTTTTGTACTGAAGCTGCTGATTGACAGTATTTTTTGCAAATGTTCAGTATCTTTAAGTATGGGAAATGGACCTGCATTTGTATAGCACCTTTCTAGTCATCCGACCCATCCACCCATTCACAAACACATTCATACACTGGTGGCCGAGACTACCATACAAGGTGCCACCTGCTCCTCAGCCTTTTTTAACTCACTCACACACCAATGGAACAGCCATCGGGAGCAATCTGGCGTTCAGTATCTTGCTCAAGGATACTTTGACATGCAGACGGGGATCGAACCACTGATCTTCCAATTGGTGGACAACCTGCTCTACCTCTGAGCCACAGCCGCCCAAATAAATATGACCAGATATGATCAGAGAAGTATATTTTGGACAGGGTGCTGAGGCAACATTTTACATGAAGTTGGCTGTTCAATGTTCATCTTGCTCCAGAAACCTTGCATGTCTTACTCTACACAAGTACATCAGTATCAGGCGTGCAAAGTCATCCAGTGGGCCAGACTGGACCCTTTGGTGGGCCATATGTTTGACACCTCTGCTCTGAACCAAAACACAGAATGTTACCACATACTGAATAACTCTACATTGGAGATTCAACATCGTCGACACCAGACAGAAAAAATGCTGTTACTTAATGGGATTTTTTATAATTATTATTTGGGCACCTTGTTAGTAGTTAATAGTAAAACACTCCATAATTAAGTTAAAATATCTTTACAATTGAAAGAATGGACTGTGTAATTTAGAAGAAGGCGGAATTCACCATTGGTATCTACAGTACGGTGATCTATAATAATCCTATTGCTACGAGCGAGCCATGTTTAACCTCTTATCACAAAGCTGAGCAGTTTCAGACCATTGTTAAGGGTCAAACACGGGTTCCTGACCCAAGGTTGAAATACACATGCAGACTGTTTCACCCCAAAGGCAGACACAGGTCTCTGCCCGGTCATAGTGTCGGCGTGAAAGAGGAATTTGTGAGATAAACCACGTTTAGGAATCTCACTTTCTGGAACATCCCTCTGGAGGACATTCAGGAAATTAGACAAAATATACAAACACTCACACTCTGGTATGTTATCAGCCTCTATCCCCGTTTCCATCCCTCTGAACCACCAAAGAACAGTAATTACTGTAAATGTTGGAGCGACAGAGGAGAGAACAGAGAAAGCGCGAGGGAGGATAAAGGAGACGAGAGAGATAGTGGCTGTCGCAGCTGGAGCCAAAAGCTGTTCATTAAGCCAACCCCACCCCCAACTCACACTCACAACACATACGTAGAACACACATGTATACATATCTATCTCCTGCAACATACTGCTGCTTAAACACTGTGCAGATTCAAACAGAAACATCCTTTCCTCACTCCTAATTCTAGCTCTTCATGTCAATGTGTCCTTGTCCTGTCTCCTTAACTCCTTGTCAATTCCCCTTTCTTTCTGTCCCTTCCTCACGCTCTCCCTTCATTTCCCCTCTCTCAAACTCCACTTCTCTCATTTCCAAGCCTTCTTTCCTCTTTCCTCTTCCTCCCCTCCTCTTCACATTTCCCCATGTGCCCACACACATGCAGCCAATATAAGTCAATTAAACAAATGGTTTTTATTCTCTCTTCCTATATTATACTGTCTGTGACTGCATTTATGATGGACTTAAAGTCATTACACTAAGCTGTGTGTGTGTGTGATTTCGCAAAGCCTAAGCTAATTAGGTAGCACCCATGGCACTGCCAGCTACAATGGCAGACCAGGGAAATGTTAGAGAGATAAGGCTGAACATACCACCACAGACACACAAGGATTATTGTAATTACTTCACATACACATGCACCCAGACACAGAAACATGCTAATGTCGGAGGGCAAAACATGCAAATCTAATTTTGTTGTACAGTTTTACAATTTTCTTAGTTCTGCCTCATATAAATCCTTCAATTTCCTCTCTCTTTCCTTTCCTTCCTCTTCCCTTCCTTCCTCATAGGTCATTTATTCACAAAAAAAAGTGTTAGTTGTACTTCTGCATATGATGTACTTTCTCCAGTCTAACAAGTTTGAAGAGTGATAACTTTTCCATTTGTTAAGGTATGCTAGTTTGACACTGTCTGCATCTCATTTAGCTGCTCAACAGATGGCCAATAAATATAAAGGAAAGCCACGAGAATAAATTACTCCTACACACAAACAAGAAGTTACACTCAACAACGCACATCTGTACACACACACACAGAGTTACAACTACACACAGAAATACACGAGTTATATTACGACAAGCCCGGCACACACAGAAAATTATACCAACCAAAAAATGAGTCAGCACACACACAGAAAATTACACCTACACACACTCGCACTCATTTCTGCTCCTGTAATTGAAGCCAAAACAGTTTTCAGCAGGGGTGTAAATTTATTGGCGCCACACTCACACACGACATCAGGTAGTTGTGCGTGTGTGCAGCCTAGCTGTGATAAATCGTCTCTATACATAGGTAATAAACAGTACAACATACTTTTCCATAGGGACTCGCCTTGCTTCCAGCATGGTCAGATGAGAGGTGAGTGTTTGTGTGTGTTTACGTGTGTGTGTGTGTGCGCGCATTTCCCAAGAGCCCCTGTTATAGCCTCATACACACAGAACCATAAATACAGCTACTTCAAACCTTTTACTGAGCAGAGTATGTACTCCCTGTTCCTATCCTTCATCCACTTGCTCCCTCCTTTTCACTTTGCCCATTCTTCTTCTCTCCCTCTTTTTACTGCATCACCAATTTCTCTGTTCTTGCCCATTCACCATCTTTGGCTTTTATTCTTCCCCTAACCCTCTGTGTCTCTGATTTGATCGTCATTCCTCCTTTGTGAGACCATTTCCCTCGGCACCCCTTCATCCATTTTTCTCTTCTCCTCACCGTCCTGTCTTCTGCTTTTCCAACTTTCTGTTATTCCACATCCACACCTGTTCCTCCCACACTCCCTCCACTCAATTCTGTGCACCGGGCATGCTTAGCATAAATGTATGCAGGAGCTTTCTGCAGATGGATTTTATGAAACAGTATATCACCGTCTTAAAATACACACTGAATATTATTCCTAGATCTTTTCTATGGTATTTTAGGGTTGTCCTATAATGCAGTATTTTAAAATTCAAATGCTGGCATTGGCCTGTTACAAAACTAGGCCTGCGCCTTTAAAAAGCTATATATAACTCTCATATCAAAAGCTACAGTTTAAGCGACTTGAACTCAGAGGGAATGAGAGGAGGTGGTGTCAGTGAAGTGGAGAAGTGATAGTCAGGCAGGAGAGAGCAAATGAATGAGGCTGAGAGACTGAGAACAAGACACAGAGGAGCAGGTTTAAAGCAGATAGAGGTGTGGGGGTGTGTGTATATGTGTGCGTGTGGCTGTAAGTGTGTGTTTTATGGGGTAACATGTCGGTCATGTGAACGGTGTGAGTGAGAAATGGGTCTCAATGCAGCAAGAGCTGATGCAGCATAACAATAAGTTCACACACACACACACTCGCAGGCTGGTAAGTGCACAGTGCATACAGAGACAATGTAAAACACACATACACATACACAGACACACACAGACAGACAGACAGACACACACACACACACACAGTGTGGTGCACAAACGCGGTAAAGGAGCATGTTCATTTAACATGCTTTTGGTAAACTGAACTTAATGTATCCGTTTGCAACTAATGCAGGTAAACGTGAGCGTCTTTAACCTTACAACAGTCAATGAGAAAAATGTATAGCTGCAGACTCATTCCATTTGTTCCATTCAAAGCCTCGCCCACCACAAGTACAAGACAACCCCAAACCCAAATAGGGACAAACATAACAATAAACCACTTTATAATTTGTTAAACATGAAGATGTGATTCCCCTTATAAGAAATGGGATGTAACCCTTCCCACTACCCTAACCCTCACCTTTACCAATCACTCTTCTAAATGCTAACATAGCATTTTCTCCAGGGTTTCTGCTTCTGTACCAAGGAGTGAAGGGGGCTGATCGTGGACTGATGTGTAAGTATGATTGGCGAGTTGTGTAGCTAGTGCACAGGTCATGTAGCTGCTCTAGCTGCAGCTATACTTGTGTTAATCATTTGCGGCACCAGAAGATTTACATCACCTAGCATGCTGGTGTTGTGTCAAAGACAGCTTCTCCATCGATATTCATTTCCCCCTACCTGAATCTGAACCAAATCTTTTCCTTTATGTGACAACAGAGGGGGCGCTACATATTTTGACAGAAGGGAAACACTGCTCAACAGGGGAATGGACTTCAACACAACACCTGCACAGCCAGTGCAACTAGCAATTCTGACAATTCAGCTACTGGTACTGCTTAAACCACTTCAGATGAATATTTGACAAGAGTTTTATGAACAAATCAGACTCAGATTCCAACTGAAAAAAAATCTCACATTTTCATGCAACTTTTTCCAGCAAGGTCTGAAAAAAATGAGCCCAAATATCAGCTACAATGGCAATGAATTTGAAAGGCACATTCAGGAGGGTATTCAAAAATAGACACAGCCCACACACACAGACAAATACACACAGATACAGACAAAAACACTTCTATGTCAGGAAGGATCGCAGGCTGTATAATAGAGATGGGCAACAAAACATCTCCCCAAAAGTGAAGTCAAAATATCTTGATCGCGCCCTGGTGGCTGGCTGCAGTATAGATCATGAACTCCGCTCCATCCGTGTTAACAAATGTGACATGGGCCAAACTAAAAACTCAAAGTACAAATCAAATACATTTGTCCTGAAGAAAGTTAGTTTTTTTTAGGTAGGTCTTATCATGCTGATGTATGTTCAAGCATTTCTGATCTGTCTGATTGTAATTAGATATGTGATGTTATTAAAGGGGCATGACATCATGACTGACAGCTGCGTGAGCCAATCTGTGTGCTTGCGATCAATGGCGCTGCTAGTGATTGGTCAGACGGATGTTTGGGCAGGAACTCAAGACCGCAGAGATCGCTAATGTGGAGACTCTGGCTCCAAGTGACGTTACACAATAAGTTGGTGCATGTGACATCATTTGGAACAACCAGGATATTTTGGCTTCATTTGCGCACAATGGGAAGAAGTGGAGACGTGTCATCCATCTTAATATACAATCTATGGGGAGGATTCATAACCATACATTTTCGTTTTGCCTATCCGCATCTGCAACAGTAAGGAAAGTTTTTCACAGGCTGCCGCTGCTGTTTTTATGGGTGGAGCATGCATTTTAAACAGCAATATTGCAGTCGATCATGTTCATTTAACTGTGGGAGGCCAAAATGGTGATCATGATTAATATTTGATTAATTGTGCAGCCCTACAACACATACGTCCACAAACATTCACAAAAATGTAACTGGACATCGACATGCTAGCTTAAACACGTACACACACACATGTACACACACACAGACTCCAGAGAGGGGAAGTTGCTTGAGGGAGGCAATAAAATGTGCCATGGCCAGATCTCATCCGTCACTGCTTATTTCACCATTGCAGTCTGACCAACATGCATGCACGCACGCACGCACACACAGACACACACAGACGCACGCACGCACACACACACACACACTACTACTACTGTAGTCCGAACACACAGTGGACCGGAACCTGGTGCAGGCACACACACATCCCACTGCAGTCTCTCTGCTTCAAATAGCTGCACAGTGCTACACACACACATACACACACACACACACACACACTGCACATTACATATATAGCACACAATATACACAAATGTACACACCCCCTCCTTCCTTGCTTCCATGGGAATATTAAGGGCAGTAATGATGCAGTGGCATTACTTCATTGTGTGTGTCTGTGTGCATGCTTGTATGTGTTTGTGTAACACTATTAGGGTGCTGTGCGGGGAGTAGCTATTAGCATAAAGGATGGTTTTATATAGCCCAAAACACTCCCCCACTGTAAAAGACTGGACCCCCCCAACACACACACACACACACACACACACACACACACACACACACACACACACACAGACAAACAGAGCCACAAACACACACTCACAGTAATGACCTATTTTGTTAAGCACACTGAACAATCCAAGTACACAATAATAAACTCCTCATTTATTATGTACTTGAGACATTAAAGAGAGCGCATAAGGGGAGGAGAGAGAACGGGGGAGGAAGAGAAAGGGCTGCATGTGTGGAGAAGGATAATGAGGAGGAAAACATGGAGAGAGATGTGAAGACAGACGGAGACGCAGAAGGACAGAGAGACACTTGGACAGTTAAAGCAGATGAGAGAGATACAGAAAATAATACATGTCTATAGAAACAGAGAAGACAGCTAAGAGGATGAAGACAGAGAGGAAGTGAAATGAAGGACTTCTCCACTCCACACCGCCAATACAGGACGCTGTCCATGCAATCACACTGCCCCCTACTGGCAGCCTGTAAAACAGCCTTCTGGATATTGGCAAAACCACATGACACATGGGGTGGAATTCTCTCCATTTTTGTGGTGCTTTATTTAATGTTTTTACTGGTGGTTGGAGGCAGTGGGACCTCTTTTTTCATTTAGACAGGAAGTTAATTTGAGGATATTATCTGATCACGGGCATCTTCAGTATTCCCAACAACAAACTAACACTTGTGTGTGTGTGTGTGTGTGTGTGTGTGTGTGTGTGTGTGTGTGTGTGTGTGTGTGTGTGTGCGCAACACTATCAGATAACTGCAAATACTGATAACTGTGTCACATTGTGTTTAATAAACACTTCTTGGGCATTAGGAAGAAGGCTGTCGTGTCTGAATAAGGTGTTACCCAGATCGTTGCACACGTCAATTACATCTATTTGTTAACATCACAACATGAGTGATACAATACATCTGCATGGTGCGATGTTTGAAAGACCTGTGCTACTGAACAATGCCTCAGAAGTAGCACTGAGGTAAACAGGTGTTCACAAAAACTCTCAAATGACAGCAACTCCCTCCACAAACAAGGAAAAATTGGAAACACACATGCATATGCCAAGAAGCACACAGTGTAATACAAGACACTTCTTTGTGGGTGAAATACAAGGCTGGATTTATGGTTCTCCGTCAGGCTGTTCCAGCAGTCACAGAACAGATTCTTCCAGAGAGGGAGCTGATTCATAGCTCAACTATACTGCAGCTGATAGTTATATCTACTGATTGTGGATACCATCGCCACAACACTAGATGGATGTGGCATACGTTATCACACAATGTCAGGAATTCATTTTGTACCCAGAAAACATAACATTTTTTTAAATGTGGTGTGATGTATTACAGATAATACTGCACATATGAATACAGTCATTTAATAGCTCTCATCCAGATTTAGTTATTAAAGGCATATATTGTAGAAATGAAACATCCTCATTAAAATGCTGTTGAAACATCCATTATATGTTATATTATCAGCTAGGCTTGGACGGTATCATGTTCTTACGATATACAAGGGTATTTAGAAATCCTGACATTACGACTTTTAATACAGTCACACTCATACTGAGAGGCTGTATTGAGGATATACTGTATGTAGTGCCTACTCATGGTGGCTAACATTACAGGGCTGTACACAGGATGGATGGACAAATTCAACCAAGTACTGATGTCTTATGACCTCCAAATTACCAGATGAAGGCTCACTGGCATTTATTCTTTTTGAATGTGTTGCAGGATTATTGTTGGGGATTAATTTTCTGTTTGTATAGCACATTTCTAAACTAAATTGAATTCTTTACATTCTTTACAAACAAGTAAATTCCAGCGAGACTCAACAGCAAAGGATGCACAGCGCAGCTACTGCTACTGAATAAATCAACTGATGTAAAGCACAATACAACCTCTGCAAGAGACTTAATACATAAACACAGACACGAAAGTCTAACGGAAAGATATTCTGTTAAAACACTGCAGACATTCTGTCATACGACCAACTAACTGATTACAGTCTTATTCCCCTGGCTCTTGTTTTCACAAGAGTTTTCACCCAGTCACAATGTATGTCAACTGACAAACTCGTTTTCAGTGACTGACTTTCATTAAGTTGCTAAACCTCCAATTTCTGTTTACATTTCAAGTTGTGACTCTCTGACTTCCTCCTCTTTTCTCCCACCCTCATCTCATCACTTTCTCTTCCCCTCTCATTTACCTCTCACTCACTCTTTGCCCCTGCCTTCTCTTCATTCCACGCGGTGCTGTTCGCTCTTCATCTCCTTCAGATTGGAGCAGAATTCCCATTGGAATCTTGAACCGCATTTAATCAGCAGCTTTTCAGTTTTCCCAGCTTCACAATCCAATCCCACGCATGCACACACATACATGCACATGCACACGCACACGCATACACACACACACACACACACACACACACACACGGAAACATGTATAGCATATCCATATCTCATCTAACATATTACACTCTCTCTCTCTTACGTTCTAACTCCACCTCCGTAATTCTTCATCAATTATGCAAAAATATATAAACAAACACAAAAATATGTGTGTGCGTTTGAAAAATTAAACTCTACAGTTCACGCACTGCAGAGATTCTGCTGTTACATAAAAGGAAAGAAACAACAGGAGTCTACAGTCAAACCAGTGGCTCTATGAGGCTGCAGTTGTTACTGCAAACAAGACCGGAAGTGCCAACGTTTGTTGTTTGTAGCAAAAGTCACTAGAATTACTGGTTGTATGCCTCCGCAAACCAGTCAAGTTGCAGTTACAATTAGGGATGCACCGATCCACATTTTTTCACTTCCGATCCGATCCCGATACCTGAATGTGGATATCTGCCGATACCGATACTATTCCGATACCAGTGCTGTTTGCTTAAATATTATTATCATTATTGTTGATTTTAAATGAGGCTGTAATAAACTCCTCTCTACAGGCAAGTATGATATGTACGTATGTATGCATGTATGTCCCAAAGGGCAACTTGAGGTAAGTATAAGGTCAGAAAAGGAGGTCAGAAAAGCAGGAAATCCTGTTAACAGGAAAAATCCCATCCTGAAAACAAATATGCAGCTGTAAGGGTTTCAAGTTGATTGTCAGTATTTATTAAATTCCAATTCTGTGACCCCCGTTCAACCCACAACCGGCAGGATTCGCCTTTAGTTTCTGCTGCTGGTTGAAATCTGTACTCGTACAGCGTGCTCCTGAATGTTTTCTTTTGCTCACACAATACTATTTTTAGTCGCAAATGCGAGTAAAATGCTCGCACCGTAGAGCTCTGTGGAAAACAAATCACTGTAGCATATATAAACGTTATTGGACGGCGCATGGACACTCACCCTCTTGCGATTGGACTTTGAACTTATCCCACAGTAGTGGTACCTGAGGTACTCCAACATTATGGTATCATATGTACCGTTGTGTTTTAGTACCACAGTCTACTGTTGGTACCAGTATACCATGCAACACTACTATGTAGCAATCATCATATCATTCCAGCAGACAACGTGAAAGCACAGAAACGGTTGGTGGATCGGAAATTTCGGCAGGTGGATCGGAAATTTCCAATCCGTGAATTACGTTGGTATCGGAACCTGATACCGATACTGGATCAGATCGGCCCCATCCCTAGTTACAGTCTACATCCATGTCTGTCAAAACATGGATGCTTCACACCCATTGTCCCCCCAACAGCACATAAGATCTATACCGTCTGCACAGTTTCAAGGTGGACACCCAAAAGTAGTTTCACCTATTCAGTATCTGACCAAATGTCTCCCTTCTGCACCTGAGAAATGGTGTTTAGTAATGGCCAGAAAAGTGCTTCTGTAGAACATTATGATACCACAGTGAAGTTAACCTTGAGTTATGGCCAAAAACATGTTGTGTGAGATCACAGAAACCTTGACCTCGACCACCAAATTCTACTCAGCTCATTCTTGAGTCCAAGTGGGCGTTTGTGCCAAATCTGAAAAACTTCCCTTGAGGTGTTTTTGACATACCACATTCACAGGAATCAGACAGATGCAAGGTCACAGTGACCTTGAATCTTGACCACCAAAATCTAATCAGTTCATCCTTGAGTCCAAGTTGATATTTGTACCATATCTGAAGGAATAATTTCCTTCTGACTATTCTTGAGATACGGTGTTTAAATACATGTCATTCTGTAGGGAACACCAAAGTCTGTCGCAAAATTCATGGCAATACTTACAATATCTATCAAGATATTTTAGGTTGGATCAAAGTGGTGGACTGACCCACTAATAAGACACTACCAGCCCTAGAACTGTTTCGTTAGTAAGGCTACAAACACCTCACGGTAATTTGTATATTTGGTTTTGAATAACTGTTCCTTTGGAACGCCAAAACAAAACTCAGACCTTAAAGTCAAATGCGATTATGTTTTAAGCATTGAAAAGTCATTAGATGAAATAAGCAGATGTTGTTGTGAGCGTAGTTTATGGGTGAGTATTGCTCATTTGCAACTTTCATGTTTGTTTTATGGAAACACTATTAGCTCATTCGCCTGGCTGCTTTCAATTAAAACTAACACATTCTCATACGATCACTGTGATGGGACAAACAAAACACACACACAGACACACACACACAGACACACACACACAGACAGACACACAGACACACACACACACACACACACAGACACACACACACACACACGCACACACACACACACACACACACACACACACACACACGCACACTTGTTGGAATTCAAACACCTAAGAGCCATGAAATCTCAAAGAGGAGTCACACAAGCTAACAGATGACAGAGGTGGAGTGAAATCCAGACAAACACATCCTTGCATACATTAGCCATTTGCGGTTTAAATCCTGGTGAAGGCAGCTGGTCTGTTTTAAGGGAATAAGACCTGAGGTTGTTCTGGGAATACTCACACAAAAGGACATAATCACAGATGCTGGGAAGATCTTAGACATATGTTGGGGTCCATCCAAACACAGCAGGAGATGGTAGAAGCACTTAACAGTTGCTTGTATTTGTCTTTTTGTGCATGGGTGTGCATGTTTGTGCTTGAGTGTGCATGAGTGTGCCAAGGTTTGTATGTGGCTACACACTATATAAAAAGCAAACATATATTGTATTTAAATGCATTTAGCCTACCTTTGCTATGAGACTGAGGGGTTCTCTGCAGGAAGGTGGCAATGTTGATGTCACTTCCGTTGCCAGGTCAGGTATTTCCTGTTGTAGGTACATCTCTAACATGGCTGCCAGCTGACACAGACCTTGTTTCTTCTGCTCAGGCATGGAACTCAGGTCTGTAAAAAAGATTAGACAAAAAATTCACCTGTCTGTCCGTCCCTGTAAGCTTCTGACTACGTCTTGGAGAAGATTTTGCTTTGACACTGACAGACACAGAAATACACCCATCTCTTCATGTATGAAGAGAGTTTAAATATGGTGGAGAGAGCAACTGTTTTTATACCGCACTGGCATTGTCTCAAAACATACACACATATTCACACACTCTTTGAAGAGAGACGTACGTGATTCGTGCTCCTCCAAAGTGTAGAGCTCCTCACTACTGCTCTTCAATGGACTTAACTAGAAGGCAAAAGAAGTCAAGGAGTGGGGGGGAGCATTAGCATGTATAATACTATTATTATTCTGCTATAGTCACACATCATGTGTGGAGCTCCCAGAAGCATATTGGTAAGGGTTGCCATTTTTATTGTAGCTTTCTTCGAACATGAGAAACTCTAGAGACATACCAGAGCAAAGATGAGTCTCGCAGCCAGACGGACTGAGTCAGTGGGAACTCGGGGAAGGAGGCTCTGCAGACATTTACACTCTCTCTTATGGCCAGACCATGCTTGTTTCTGCAGGAGAAAGGCATTTAGACAAATTGACACACACACAAACATGTACACACACACACACACACACACACACACACACTCATATGCATGCACACTACCTGGCAAGTGGTATTGCAGTAGCGAGCCATCTTGCACTGGGAACACCGCAACAAGGTCTCACGTCTAGACAGAAGGAGAGAGAAAAAGATTAGTTAATTCTGCACAGACTATCAACAGAGCTTCCACATCCATCTATCCATCTATCTATCCATCTGTCTATCCATCTATCTATCTCCAAAAGAAACTAAATGATTCAAAGTCTATCCACTGTTATCAAAAACGTCTCAAGGCCAGATGTACCATTTTTTAAGCTTTTCTCTACAAGTGAATGCCTCAGTGAGCTGAACTGGGACCAGCACAAAAAAATGTATTAAATCGCTGATGTCAAACTTTCATTTCTGTTGCACCATTTCAGTGTTTGGATGAAAACTATTCATCTGCTCCACATACAAAACAGTTTTGGTCATATTTAAGCTGCTACACTACCAAACACATGCACATATCTACTCAAGCATCCTTCATGTTCCTGCCATTGTCCTGACCTTTTCTCATGTAACACACTTGTCTTATTCTATTAGCTTTATTACATTGACTGTGTGCATCAATTATCTAGTTTTATCTACCTACCTATCTTCTTTTAGATTGTCTAACAGCAATACATTAGGTAAATTCTCCTCCCTGTCACAGTCTGTTAGTATCACAGCACTCGCATGTGTCTGAGTGCCTGTGTGTATTTGCTGTGTGTGTCCACTTGTGGTGTATATGTCTGTTTTTGTGTGTGTGTTTCCTGCCTCTGAGGTCTGCTGTGTTTCTCAGAGTGACACTGCTGTCCTTTCCAGTTTGCCTGTCAGTCTGATAACAAGCCAGAGCAAAGCAGTGTCTGTCTACTCCACGCAGCCAATTACAGCCAGTGGAGAGAGTAACACTACAACATACATACACACACACACAACAAGATGTGAGTCACAGGAACTCTGTCAGAGTTTGTGCGTAGGCCATTAATGATCCATACAGATAACATACATAGGTAATGTACTTGCAATATATAATATTGCAGCAAGTTTTTTGGGCATTTATTGCCTTTGTTCGAAAGTAGACATTGACTGTTTGTTCTATCCTCATTCAGGTCATTCCAGGGACAGTTCACCCCCACATGTTTTACCTGTAATGCTATTTATCGATCTCAATTGTTTCTGTATAAGTTACCTAGTGTTGGAGATATGGGCCATAGAGATAATGGAACTAGATGGCACTCGCATTGTGGAGCTCTAAGCACCAAGATAAACAGTGTGTAGGAACCACTGTCCATCTACGGAACCACATCCACCGACGGAAACACCTTGCAGAGGGAGGCATGGACGAGAGGCTTGTGGTTGTGAGAGTGAGATATGTTAACATTTATGGCGTCCTCCTCAGCTGAGCTGCAACGTAAGCCAGCTCAGTGGTGCTAGGTGAAGGAGAGGCATGTTTCCTTGTGCACAGTTATACGGTTGGCAGGTGTAGTCCGGGAGAAAGCAAGTAGTTCCTACAAGATTTTTAAAGATTTTTAGTGTCTATTTTGTCATACTTTGGAGTATATAACAGTACTAGTTGTAGTAGCATTGCAGCATGTATGACACTGTCTAGCCCACAATGCTGTATTTCCAATACGCAATTAGCTTCCTGAAACAAGTCTTACTGGGTTTAAATACTTATTACCCATAGAATAATGAATAGATAGAAAAAAGTGCCCTTTTTGCAGGGCGCCAAATGCAGGTAGATTTTCTATTTGGCGAGTAAATCTCAGAGGGCTATCTGCCTTTCTGACACATACACCACACACACCGCAACACTGTTAAGATGCAAGATGTTAAAATGCAAGAGCTCCACGTTTTGTGGCTCTGTGTAGCATACAAGATATCAGCTGATCACTTGCTGTCAGTCAGCTGCTTCTACGTTGTCAAATATAGCAAATTACAGCTTCACTCTTTCTGTTTCTTACCTTTCACAATAAAAGCCCTAGACATAACTGCTACATCACTGCTACCAGAGGGAACATATACTGAGGCTGTGGTAATACTTCGTTTAATAATAATTTTAGTTCAAATTTTTCTCCAACCGCTTTGTCAAGTTTGTATTAAACATAATACCTTATTATCTCAATGAAATGTACTGAAACAACTGTATATGTGACACACAAAAAAAGTAAAATATGTTTGGCCTGTGGATTTTTTTTCCATCTACCAGTCCCATTGGCTGGTGAGTCAAAAAGTTATTTTCGGACTCTGCCTTCTTGCTGGAGGACCTGATGATACTTGTTGCTGCAGCTTATACTGACACATCAGTGGCTGAACGGTGATGATGTGTCGAGTAACATGATGTGGCTAATAAACTAGTGAAGTTCTATGTGAAAATACTCCCACACAGGGGAAGAGGCCTTTTTCTTTTTCACTAGTCCTGTGACGCTTAGCTGCCTGTTTCACCAATAGAGACTGACCTCTGGTGGTGCGTTCTGTGCACTACATCACCTCAATACAGCATCTCCGTATCAGTTTCAAAGAAAGAGAGGTGTCTATATTTTTGACGGTATTGAAAGTCATAACTTTGGAATTTCTAAATACCCTGGTAAACCGTAATATAAATATACAGATGTATGTAAGAAAACATCTTTCAAAATCTAATTTAATAACACTAATAATATGACAGAAAGGAGACAAGCTGAAATCAAATGGGCAATGTTGCGATTTGAAGGTCTACGCCTGTGCCCACTTCATGACAGGGATGTCTCATACAGCAGTCTTTTCAAGGCTTTTACCATGCATGTCCATACAGCTTGATTATCTCATTTTACATTGGCCCTGGTATTGTCTGTAGAATCTTCCAGATTTTCGGTCTCACAACTTTGATTCCATCTAATTAAACATGCTCATTTTGAAAGTCTCTGCAATTTACATGCAGTGCTAATGACTGGCAACACACCCTACATTCAATTTTGTGTGTGAAGGATTTTTCTGCATTATTAGTTTTATTCCAACACGAGAGCATAAGTGTAAGGGAGTCAGGGTTAGCAGCGGAGCCTGAGGATCGTTTGGCATGAGCTCATATACAGTACAAAGTCACCCTGTGTGATTTGTCATATGATTTGAGAGAGAGGGAGAGAAAGTGATAATATATTGCTAATTAAATCTGAGAATGGATGGTATTATGAGCTTACACACACAAAATGAGGTAATGGAGAACATGCTATGATGGATGTAAATAGATTAGCCTAGGGCTTATCGTACGGAATATGGGACATTTGATTAGATTGGACATACTTATGACTGCTGTTTATGACATTATGAGAACCTTAAAGGCAAAATCAGGCATATAATATGAACACACTCACTCACACGGTGTAGGTCTGATAGAAGGCTGTTGCCTGTTAATGTTAGCGTCTGAAGTTAAGTGTTTCCTTTGACTGTTTATCAGTGCGTGACCAGACTGGACTGTTGTATTTGGCCCGAAGCCTCCACAGGCGTCAACAAGTTTCCAAAACACACTCTTCTATCCTGTTATTTCTTCCTCACCCTCTTGTGTCTGTGATTTACCGCTTTCCTCTCCATCCTACTCCTCCCTAACGTCTTCTTACCCCCCTCATGTTAGGCTGCTGTGTCTTATTTGCGATGACCTTTCCAGCCTGAAACCCAACAGTTAAATTTATAGTTTTACCCTGGGATAGAGGCTCATGAAAACACAGCTATTCTTGTCACGTTGAGCCGTACCAGAAACAGAGAAGCCACCCACAGTTTAAGAAACACATGCCTGGAGTATGAGACACAAAGCAATAATAGCAGATAGGAGCAGGCCAGACTTAAACACAGCCAGGTTCTGTGCAGCTTCAACACATGGACTGAGAACATAACTCAGACACTTGGAGTTTGGTCACATCACAAGCTGCCAGGCGCAGGAAGTCCATCCATCTTACATGAATTCAGACAGGAAGACTGATGCTAAACACGACACCATTTTAAGTCCGATATTTGTTCCCTGCATCTGAACTTAGGAGGCAATTGCATGCTGAAAGAGCTGTACTGTGTTCATGAATTTCATAACAGGTACAGTATATTTCCATAATTTCCACATAGTAAAACCATCAAAATCTGCTCAAAATGAACAGAAATACTACTAATTTATTGGAACTGAATATCTTTAAATACTGTATATCAAGGAGCTGCTATTCTCAACCACCATAATGATGCTTGACTTTAACATGACTGTGGGGATCCATACTGAGGTAGTGTAAGTAATATGATGAAGCAAAAAGAGTTGAGAACAATGCAACATAACAAATAAGTCATTTTCAAAATACATTCAGTGAGGAGGAAAATCAATTATTCTAATAGGGTTTTCTAATGACTACATGGAGATATACATACTGTTTCAAACCATTCAACAATCAAAAACTCTCAAAGTAAGGACTTTGTTGTATATTATTTTGTACATAAATGTTAATAGTGTAATTATATGTTCATTTTCTCCAGTAGTGAAGGTGGACAGTTAGTTTTCTCTGTTCCTCTGTTCTAATTTACTAAAAGTTTCTGATGATCTATGCCACAAGGCAATAGAAATCTGATGATCTATGCCACAAGGCAATAGAAATTTGATTTTACAATACCCTTTATAGTAGGGAACCTAGCTTAGGCCATTGTGGGGAAAGTTGCAAATCAATGAGCAGGACAGTTTTATAGCAGTATTGAATGTACAGGACTTTTGCATCAATGTGATGAAGTAGCTTGATTTGCCAGGTATCTAATTCACAGGACTGGCCAATAACAGACATTTTCATGTGGTTATTTTATTTGTACTGTTTCTCAAATTGAGTCACAAGAAAATGTACTCTATCAAGATATGTGCATCAATACCACTGTCAGTGCTCATAGTAATAAAATATGGATGCAACGACTGATGTACTGAGAAGAGATATACACAAGTTTGGGCTGTGTTGAAAGACACAAAAATAAAACCATTCATTCACTCATTCACAGGAAGAAATATCAGGTATATCAGTTGGGGTTGGGTACCAAACTCCATACTTCCAAGGGTAGCAACTGAATTAAGTCAGTACTACCAAGCACCGATTCATGTTTAATCAATTGGTGCCAAATTTCGCCACCTGAGAGCTCAGTGTGTAGTGTGTGTAGTGTTTGGGTAGTGACTCTGTGATTAAGCAAGGGAGATGGTGGCTGCGCTCATTGCAGACAGGTGTTGGTGATCCAAGCAGAGGGAATAGTAGGGAGTGAGGCTGTCTAGTGGCAGTAAATGTAAATGTAATGCCAGTGAATAAACAGCGCAGCTGCTTAATACCCAAAAAGTTCCTGTGTCTTGCTTCAAAGCTGCTGGGCAAAAGTGATGGGGGAGTCTGAGGGATTACAAACCGGAGCAGAGTGTGCTGCTCTCTGGTTCTTTCAAGGGACAGCACACTCTGCTCCGCCTAGCTTCCAAAATGTTGCCTGGGTCCAGACCTTTGAATCTGCCCACTCTACGGAGTTTGTGTTGACTTATTAGTCTGGCATCATGACATAAAATAGCAGTTTTTTGGTTAATAGAAAAGAAACAACCAATGAGTACTGCAGGGGGACTCAATAAGCCAGTCAGCACCCCGGACAGGACAAGTGCCATTGTCAAGCTACTGTCAAGCATTGTCAAGTGGTGTGCCGAAACCAATGAGGAGTATTAGCAATGGCAAGTGCTGTAGACGAGACAGACGCCACTATCAAAGTTGTTCTAAATAGGGATGCATGATATTGGATTTTTTGCCGATATCCAATATGCCGATATGTAACAACTCATTTGACAGATAACCAATACCGACATCAATATATATACTTTTGTCCCTACCTCATTTTAGTGATCATCAAGCCTCTTCTGTAGTTGAATTACCATCATATTATGCATGTATACTTTTATCGTGATGGCCCACCAGTAGATGGACACATGAAATACAATACATTTCAATGTATGTAATATTCATTCATTGTGTAAAATAAGAAAAAGCATGCTGGTCAATTCAGACAGTTCATAAAGCCGATATTGGCCCATACTGATAACGTGCCAATATTATCATGCATCCCTAGATCTAAATCAAATCCCCCGCCCCACAGATATCAGTTAGTGTTGGGTCAATGACTGAAGATGTAGACGGAGTGTAACAATTTGACAGTTTTGTCTGGTATCAGGCAATGCTAAATGCAGATAAATATATTCATTCAGTGCCTTTTCATTGGGCATCAACCTCGTGTATTGTTGTATAAAAATGTGCTGGATAAAATAAAATGAGAATATGTATTTTGCGTGAGACGTGAGTAAAAAACATGTCTGATATGCTGCAATCTAGACACAGAGGGCAATGGTGAGCTGAAACTTGACGCAAGCAACGTTCGCTGCAATATTTATCATACATAATGCAATGCTGGCCAGGGCAACATGTCTAACCTGAGAAAAAATTCACATGTTCTAAATAAATAACAATGTGGAAATTAAGGACTTAATTTATAAAAATGAAGTGACATTTTTATCATAACAGAGAGAATAAGGTATAGTAAAAGGTACCAGTGAGGTGGGTACCAGCACTGAATTCCAGGTACCAGTATCCAGTCAAATGTGAATGATGACCAACCCTTGTTCATGTAGTAGTTACTCTGCCACATGAATTAATACGCAGTTGCACCAGCTGTTGTTATGGTGACCGCCTCCATGCTGATACTCTCTCAGCATTTCCAAGGCATCCACTCAAACACACACACATCATTGTATAGATACCGGTCACATGACTCAGGTATTCCAGCAGGACTGCAGAGGTAATATCTTGGCTGAACATAATTGAATATCTCCTCTCAGTAAAGGTTGTATGACTCATGAAAACAAATATTTTTGCACTTTTCTCATTGCATGGGCGAGAATGGGACAGCAGCAATGTGACCCACTGATGTTGACTATTGGCATTGGATTACTGGATTTCAAGGCCATCTGAGACCTCAAACTATAGCTCCATAACAACAAGAACACATTTTATATAGTAACATCTTGTAGTAGTTCAAAAGCTAAGCCAAATGTGCTTTCAACTGTTTTTTCCTGAATCCAAAAGACAAACAGTAAGCAAACACCTACACACTTACTATACATTTCACACACACACACACACACACACACACACACACACACACACACACACACACACACACACACACACTGTTCTGGCCTCTAGGCCATAACCAACAAGAGATCAGAACATACGCTGCCACATACTGTACATGACATACAGTGGGATACACACACTGACTTAGTGTAGTCCAAATATAGCTGTGGACAATAACAACACAGCAAGACGGATCAAAATAATCGGGAAAAGACGGCAGGAAAGATATGAATTTCTTCAGTCTTCCATGGTTCATTAGTATGCAACAGAAAATTACTTTCTTGTTTAATAAAAATACTAATTTTCATAAAGAACATAATTTCTCCCAAGAAACACAGCTGTCTCATCTTCAGCCATGTTATCTTATTATGTTCCCTCTCCCCCCCCCCCCCCATCACCACCCTATCTCTCTTCATCCCTTTCTTTCCCTCTGACTTTCTCCCCGCTGCCTTTTTTCTGCCCTTCTTCTCCCACTGAGTCAGATGTTGTGTGAAGCGATGGTCGTCTGAATGGCAGGTCCATGGTTGGACTGCGGGCACAGAAGGAAAACTCATGAATAACATTAGATGGGCCTCATTAGGAACATGCAGAAGGCTGAATTAAAAAAAGACGCATCCTCTCTCTGTAGCCCCTCCACTTCCTTTCAATGTCATACTCTTTCAATTTATTCTTTTCCCTCTTTTTCCACTTCAACATAGTCATTAGGTCATTTTGACTTTCATTTCTCCTTCTATCACTCTTTAAATCCTACACTCTTGAAATGTCTTGATTACAAATCAAAAAGCAACAATTTGGATAATTAATTAACTGTTTAACTTGTATGGCAAATATGGCAAACATTTCCTGGTTCGGGGCAACCTCTAGCTTAACCTCCTATATACGCTGACGACGCCCATAAAATATCTTAAAAAATATTTGCTGGTTCCAGCCTCTCAAATATTAGGACTTGCTGCTTTTTTCTGTATTTTTCAGTGGAATATTGCTGAGTTTTTTACTTTTGTTCTGACAAAATATTTGGTTTTAGAAAGATTAAATTTTCACTTATTTTTTCTTTTTTTTACATTTTATAGACTAATGCTGTGCTCACATGGAATCAGGGAGATGGTAGACAACAAACTGGAGATCACGTTAGTGGACAACAGCATGGCGGTAAAATCAGGAGAAGCCAGGGGAGAATACCGGCAACGTAGACAGCATTGCCAGTAACAGTAGACGACATTACCATTCAGAGTTAAAATATTTTAACTTTTTGCCGTGACGGAATTTACAACCAATTTTTATGTAGTTCCCCCACACAAGGAACGAATACACAGGGGGTCTGGATAATTACTGGACATACTGGAAAAATTACATAAAACAATAAACACATTTATTTAAAACATATTTATCCCATTCTTTGTAAACAATACAGTGCCACCATTGCCAAATATTGTCATGCATGTTTTGTTTTACCATCCTGCCAATCTGTTGGACTGTTTGTTTTTCCAATGCCATCCAGAAGGTGTTTTCTGTCTGCCTGATTCCACTTGAACACCATGTAAAAAAACTACACATTAATCAATGTAGCTGTTAGTTAGTTAGTAGTCGCCTTAATCAAGATCCCTATAATTATTACAATCACAATCTACGGCCATGACATGGAGCTCCTTGTTTAATTGCAAAGTACATGAATCTCTTTTTTTTATTGTAGAGAAACCTTGTTGCTTTAACTTCATTTCACATTAGTTTTTATTTTTTAATAATCATGAAACAATGTTTATGAATAAATAAATAATAAATAAATTGATGTTTCATTACTTCGAACTATCTAAATTATATTTTTTTATATGGGTACATAGTATAGTATCGTATAGTATCGTACCATATAATATAGTATGTTTACTGTGCCTGTATTTTTTTTCTGTCTTGATTCTCCTATAAACAACAGCAGTATGTTTTTTTAACGTGCAAATGAGCCACTCCTTAAGGTGTGCAAAATGTCAGACATGCAGTCATCAACCACTCCTGAGAGGGTGTTTTTTTTAAAGATAAAGGCCTTGTGCAGGGACACGTAATATGACTGAAAGGAGAAAGGAAATCATGAAGACAGACAAAAAGAGAAAAACAAGAATACAGGACATAAAAACTGTCACCAGGCAGTAGGGGAAGTGACTGAAAGACTTTGTATTTTGCACATTGATATGCAAGACCATAGATGTGTGCACCCACAAGTGTGTATATGTGGTCAATTTTGTTAAGTCTATGCTATCAGACACCTAATTAGGCCTACCTCAGCATGTCTCCGTCTCTGTCGATGTCTGTGTGTGTGTGTGTGTAGTATGGTAATTAATTTCCCATGAGTATTGGCTGTTGTGCCACAGCCATGAGATTTAGTTCTGTGTTCATGTGTGTGTCTGTCTGTGTGTGTGTGTTTGTGTATGTTAATAATTACAGGGGTCCTCTTTTCTGGGCTGTCCGGTTGTGCCTGAGTGAATTTTCTCATTTCCAGGCTGAGTGGCCAACACAGCATGGTACGACTCACTCCCACATGACAGGTAATGGTGTGCGAGTATATGTATAGTAAATTACTGACAAATATTAACATAAATCAACAGCCACATTCCTGATGCCTTTGAAACGATTGAAGGGTGCTAGAAAACTACAACTGCACTTTTCACAGGCTAACTCTGAGCCTGCCTGGTCTGCTAGAGCTTCTTGTTTGTTGATCTTGAAGAAAACTGCTTGACAACTTGGCAAACACCAGCACAATCTCTCTCTGCCACCACTGTTAGTGTAGTGCATCACAAGGTACTTGTGAGTTAGTGTAAAGCAACATGAGCACTCTACAAATGAGCTTCCTGAAGGGAACCTACTGCCATCTAGTGTTGCAGCTGTGCTACAATAGCCCATCTACACATAGCTGAACCACTCAGTAGGCTGCAGGCATCCACAACACAGCAACACTGACACATCAGCACATGAGTTTAGTGTAGATGGGTGACTGGCATGTAAAGCACTCCTGTGTGTGTGTGTGTGTGTGTGTGTGTGTGTGTGTGTGTGTGTGTGTGTGTGTGTGTGTGTGTGTGTGTGTGNACATACATACATACATACATACATACATACATACATGCACACAAAATATGGCCTCAAGGGAACATCTTTCCTTGACAAGAATTGTATGGCCTCAAGGGAACATCTTTCCTTGACAAGAATTGTATTTTCTGCACTGCCCTAAGATCCTTTAAGAAAGCATTTGGTTCTCCACTGTAGGTTTGGTCACTTCTTTGGTGATTAACTAAGCTTTTAAAGAGTAAAATTCTACTAATTCTATATAGAAAATTCAAGCATAAAATAGATATAAGTAAGTAAGTAAGTAAAATGTATTTGTATAGCACTTCTCACAGAGAGGACTCACAAAGTGCTTCACAGGATTAAAATACAAACAAGAATACATACATACAAGCATACAGATCACATACAGAGACACAAAAATGAAACAGTTGTTGCAAAACTAAATCACTTAAGACAAGTTAAAGAATGCCTGCCTATACAGATAGGTTTTAAGATGCTTCTTAAAGATATCAACCGATGCTGCGGCTCTCAATATATATATAATAATCAAGTAAAATTAGGATGATACGAAAGCTGATACAGCCTACAGATGTACACAAATGGCAAAACCAGAGAGCAGAAAATGGGTTAGGATGGACATTATAAAAAAAATGACGTTATATTCTATGTTATTCCGGAGTATACATGTAGGGACGATATTTGCTTTGCAGCTTTTTGGTTTTTGGTTGGTAGGACATATAAAACAACTTCATGTTTACGTTTTGGAGATCAATATGCATTGGAGCTCTTCCATGCAGTGTACAGAAGGTGATTACAAAAGTTTTAAAAGCTATCTGAAAACATACTAGAACCTGGTGTAAAGACAATAAACCAGGAGAAATATGAGCAGATGTAGTTTGATCTCAGTTAAAAGCCTGAATATGAAATTTAAAAAAACAGAATTTAAATTTGACTGAGTAAAAAGAAGATTAATCATCGGAGCAGGGTGTCTTAAAAGCATGGATAACTTTCTTGGTGTCCTAGAAGTAAGCAGCAGATCTGAACTTTGATATGTTTCTGAGATAAAAGACGCACAGCTGAGCCAGTTTTCTGATTGCTGACTAAAATGCAAACAAGAATCCATAAAAATCCTAAACTCAGAAATACAGGCGGTAGAGCCAAGTGAATGTCACAAAAGTTCAGGATTGGCCTTACAACCAATAATTAGATTTTCTGTCTTATCAATATCAACTGAAGGCAGAAACCTCATCCAGACAAGTCAGGGACATCAGCGGTTCATATCTTTCCCGAATGAGTAAATTAAAGACAGAAATCATATGGTAATAATTTTATCTCAGACGTCATTCATAAAACTAAGCCTTTCTACACAGGGCTTAAATTATGTTTTAGCTTTCTGCCTTTGGGTCTGAGAGAGACATGAGCATTTATGAATAACAGATGCACGGCCAGATCAGTGGAATAATCCACAGGGAGCCTTTTAGTTTTATCCAGATTCCTTCTGGGAACAAACACACACATCATCATTTAAGGTTCAACACTTGATGGCAGAATAGCGACTTCCATTAATTGTTACACTAAGCCGAACATAAATTTTCTATAAAGACGTGGTCCTCACAACTGGAGTTAGAAATGATACATGCAGGCATTTGGCTTGATGAATACCAAACATTTACAGACATGGGGAGGCGTGTTCCCAGTTTACAGCAAATCACTTGGTTTGCAAATGATACAGCTGTGTGTGTGTGTGTGTGTGTGTGTGCGTGTGTGTGTTTTACCAACACCAAGTTGTTTTGAGACACCTGGGTATCTAACTGCAGACGGCAGAGAAAACTAGAGGGAGAAGGAGAACAGAGGGGAGGGGGAGGAGGAGGAGGAGGAGGAGGAGGAGGAGGAGGAGAGAGAAGCAGATGCGAGCAAAATAATCTACATCAGGAATGAGGCAAAGAGAGAGCAGAGGCAGGTGGGACAAAAAATATATCTGAGCGATGAGGGATGAGGATATTGTGGAGGAGACGGGTGAGGGAAAATGTAGAATGAGAAGAGAAGAATAGCAGATGGGAAGAAAAACTGTGGAAAGAGGGGAGGAAGACACAGACGTCAGAAGCAGCAGATGGGAGTATAAATCCAGAGGAGGGAACAAGGTAAAGGAGGAGGAGAGTTGACTCGCTTTTTGAACTATTTCCCTCCTCTCATCTGCTCTAGCTCCTCTTTCTGTCGGTTCATCTAACTGCATCTAAAGTAGTAATCTGTATGCTTCATATACCACTGCATCCATACACCCTTATCAGTGCGTGCGCGTGTGTGTGTATGTGTGTGTGTGTATGCAAGTTAGAAAAGGGGGAAAAAAGGTGTATGCATAAGCAAGAGATGAAATATGTGGAAAAGGAGTGTGTGAGGATAAGAGAGACGGGGTAGAGGTTTGACGAAGTTTGTGGCAGAAGATAAAGAGACAGAATGAACTGAGAAAAGAACTGTAATTGTGCACAATGCAGTGTGAATGTGAAAAATACGCTGAAAATATGCCCTTGAGTGTGTGAACAAACACTGAAGATGTCCGTTAAGAAAAAATGCAAAACAAATTTTAGATATGAAATCAATGAAAAGATGACGACAGGCAAGACCTGACACTATTGTAGGTGCAAATTAGGGCTGCCCCCCGAAACCAGAGATTCAAATCATCAGTTCGATACCCCTCAGTTGACTGAGATTCCTTCAAGTCAAGCAGTCTGTTTTGTTTTGAACAGTGAGTGTACTTCTGGGGACGTTTTGGTAGCCAGATTTAGCTGCAGAGTGACCGCTCCTTGCTCTCACGCTGCTCCTCAGGACAGGCAGCTGTGGACCCAGACCCAGGGCGAGTCTCCGTGAGACTGAAGCAGCTGTCCCAGTGCAAGAGAGGCTTTGCTCAGGCAGGCTACCTGATAACGTTATCATCTGCCTTCTGCTTAGAAGAGGTGAATTTACAGCTCACAGTAACTTAATAGCACACAGTTTCTGGCTTTTGTTTGATATCCAGTGTTGGCAAAAAAATGTTGTTGCACATTTCCAATTTCCAACACATTCAGCATAGTTAGCACTCATTAGCTAGGCAGGCTTGTTTATTGTAGACCGTTTCAAATTTGACTACATAAATATTTTAAATGTGTCCCTTTGTATTTCCTCTTTAAATGTTTGTTAACGCAGTAGCTGACAGGAAGTAAACAGGGACAAAAGCTGTTGCCCTAGCAACAGTACAGCAATAAAACGCTCTACTTTACGTGAATGTCCCTGTCACCTTAAACGTTCTGCCGAACCCCGTTCAAACTCTCAAACTGTACATGAGTTGTATTGAACAGGGATATCTGATTTGACTGACAGAATTCGGAGTTGGGTCCAGCCCTAAACTGCTTTTGTACCGGATGCTGATACAACCTTTACTAGTGCTGTCCAATGTTGACGACTCTTTGGCTGACAGCAGATCAGCAGTATGAAAGACCCTCTGTGTTAAGCTAGGATTTTATCACCATGACAGTCTTTTTATTTTCTTGACTGGGGACCTCAGAACTGCATCTCTGCTTTTTGTAGACGATGTGGTTCTGTTGGCTTCATCACACAGTGACCTCCAGCATGCACTGGGGTGGTTAGCAGCCAAGTGTGAAGCGGTCGGGATGAGAGTCAGCACCTCCAAATCGGAAGCAATGGTGTTCTGCCAGAAACCGGTGGATTGCCCTCTCCGGGTTGGGGGAGAGTTACTGCCTCAAGCAAGGGAGTTCGAGTATCTTGGGGATCTTGTTCACGAGTGAGGGAGAATAGAGCGTGAGATGGATCGGCGGTTTGGTGCGGCTTCTGCAGTGATGCAGGCGCTGCGCTGGCCCGTCGTGGTGAAGAGGGAGCCGAGTCGGAAGGCGAAGATTTCGATTTACTGGTCCATCTATGTTCCAACCCTCACCTATGGTCATGAACTCTGGGTAGTGACCGAAAGAATGAGATCACGGATACAAGCGGCCAAAATGAGTTTCCTCAGAAGGGTGGCTGGGCTCAGCCTTAGAGATAGGGTAAGGAGCTCAGGCATTCAGAGGGAGCTTGGAGTAGAGCCACTGCTTCTTCCCGTCAAAGGGAGCCAGTTGAGGTGGTTTGGGCATCTGATCAGGATGCCTCCTGGGCACCTACAGGTAGAGGTGTTCCAGGCACATCCAACTGGTAGAAGGCCCCATCAGACCTAGAACATGCTGGAGGGATTATATAGCTTGTCTGGCCTGGGATCGCCTCAGGATCCCCCAAGAGGAGTTGGAAAGTGTTGCTGGGGAGAGGGACGTCTGGAGTACTTAGCCCGCTGCCCCTGCAACCTGGCCTCTGATAAGCAGGTGAAAATGGATGGATTAATGGAAGGAGATGATATAAAAAGGCATTAAAACATGAGCACAGGTTAAACATGAGACTCATGCAGGTAACAGGAATAGAATGTGGGGCGGCTGCTCAGCATGTGCACTGGACTGTACAGTAATAGCTAAAAAAATATTTTTTAAATGGTTAGAGTGTACATCACTAGCTAGCTACAGCTACAGCAACGTTGGTACATTGTCTGTGACTGCACCAAAAATCCATATATTAAATACATGTGAATAACATGCACTGAAAACAGGTTTTGAGTTCACCCTGGAGAAAATAGCTGTGACATAATCTTAGTCTCTGTGCATTTATCTGTGCACTGATCTCAAATACTGACGAGAAAAACTAATTAAAGTTGCATCTCACCCCTCTGTTCTAAATTCTTCAACATTACAAGCGACATACTTTTCCAGATTGGCTCAAAAGGCAGTGTCATGATGATGTGTGAGGTTTGCCTCATCCGCTGGTGCCTTGTTTTGTACTTTGTGTTGTGTTTATACAAGTTTAGCTTTCTTCTAACAGGCATTTACATCCAGCCGAAATTAGAACAAAACTCTCGAGTCAACCATCTGTCAATATTTCTTATGTTCTTTTGAAATAATGAAGACCCCTTGGAAATTGGTTCATCCAACTTTCAATCAAAAGTTTCTCGCTATAAATAAGACAAAAGTGTTAGATGTTTTGTTTTTGTTGTTTGCACTGTTCGGCTGTTTGTGTGCGTGTGTGTGTTTGTGTGTGTGTGTGTGTGTGTGTGTGTGTGTGTGTGTGTGCGTGCGCACGCGCTCATGTGTGTTTATCTGTGTGGTCCAAAGAGACATTGAGTGAGAGATTGGTGTCAAATAAAAAGACTTCATCTGACAGAGATAATGTTGCCTTGCTTGTGATGCCTAACACAGTCACACACAGTAACGACCTGACAGCGGAGAGAAACACATCTGAGTTCTTCTTTGGTCTGTCAAAACCAGAGAAAAACCCATCAAAGCCTGTGCTTGTGAGTGTGTGTGTGTATGTGAGTGTGTTTGATGTGTTATCTGTCCAACAGAGACTGTGTGTTGTCTACCTCCATCTATCTCTGGAACTTCTTCTCATAGTTTCAATGCAAATATGTAACTGTCACTGGGACTAGGATTCAGTCTCTTGGGTTCTGTGCAAACATTTTCCACTGAAACAGTTTGCAAACTCCGAGTTAATCAATGACTCTTATCTGAATTGTAAAAAGAACAAGCTTAGACTTCATTTTTGCTTTGCAAGGCTCAGTGTTACTGCTTGATGATGGAAAACAACACAGCGTCTTGATACATTTCCTTCCCTGTGTTGTTGTGCAACTTACCAATCATAACCAGTAGCTAAGAGACAACGATGAAGGCAGAGCAAGAATACAGTCCTCCCAACACAGTCCTTGTTCTCTCCAGCTGCTCTGATATACAGTTTGTAACATGTTTTTATGTTGGGTATATTTACATGCACACTAATATTCCGCTATTATTCAGAATATGACAATATTACAAATGTGATATGTCACGTTAACAGCATATTCCATCTGGATATTCTATAATAGGCCCTCTTCCAAATTTTCAGATTTAGACGTAGGATGTGCTGATATTCAGGCTGTATGAGCTTGTTTTGGACATGTATACAACGCATTCGGAATATGTATTTCAGCTGGGATTTTTACCACAGTTTGCGACACATAGCCTCTTGTCTGTTGATGGTCAGCTCTGTGCGTCGTCATGGATACCTTGTACACAAACCAACTTGCCAACAGTTTGCAAGGCTGTGAGGTTGAGATGCATATCCAAAAGACAAAAGAAAAGCTCTCGTCTATGGTCAGAAGGAGAAACACACCTACTTTTAAGCATCATGAAAGACTTAAATATGAACCATAGACTGAATAATAAAAGGTGGACGACATGACAGCTCTCCAAAAGTGAAGCCAAAACATCTCGATCGCCCCCTGGTGGCTGGCTGCAGTACAGGTCATAAACCCTGCCCCAAAACTAAAAGATCAAAGTACATGTCAAATATATTTTTCGGATTTATGTCATTTTAGGTAGTTCATATCACGCTGGCTGGCTCCAAAAGACATCACCAGTGCAAGATGGCAGCGGCCATATTCAGGATACTCTGGCTTCCTTTTTGTACAGTGGAGCTAAGTGGAGATGTGTCGTCCATCTTCATATACAGTCTATTATATGAACAGGTTTTTAGATATGCACAAATATTGCAACGCCTACCTTTTCAAAAAGGTGGATGAAGGAATGGAAGAGGAAGGCTGTGTTCGCATGGCCAAACAAGAGTCACCAGTGGAAAACGTTGAAAAAAAAACTGCTGTTCCACTGTTCAATATTCTGTAGCATGTTAGCTGCATATTAATGAGAACATTGATAGAATTTTAATTTTTATGTAAACAACTTAGTAGGAATTCTGTTTTTTTTTTGGAATAAGGGAAAAAAATGTGCATGTAAACATAGTCAATGATGCCTAAACCTCACAGTGAGCTTAGTATGTTTTCATAGGAACATTGTGGGCTGACGCCTCTGTGACCACATGTCCTGCCGGGGGCCACAAACTAATTTTACATCAGCCTAAAACTAGCATGTGAGATCATCATACAGGTGGGCAGTACAACACAATTAACATGGTTAGATGTTAACATACATACATTTATGACACCGGGCTCCAAAGACATGACACATCCACTAAAAGCAATTTACGGCTGATTAACTTCACACAGACTTCAGGGATACACACTAGAGATTGTTGATTGGTAACACGTTTTCTAATGAATAAGGAAGCATTGCAGAAGCATTTCAAATACTGCTTTACTTTGCATTTCTTTTGAAAATGGCAAGAAATTCTACTCTGACTATAAAAATATTTTCCCTTTTTTTGCAGTCTTTGTTCCTCTATTATCTCTTCTCACCCCCCTGCGCTCTCTGAGTCTGAGAACCTCTAATAGCTGTTTGTTTGTTGACCCTATGGCGATTTGAATCCTGCTGAGGTGTGTGTGTGTGTGTGTGTGTGTGTGTGTGTGTGTGTGTGTGTGTGTGTGCGTGTGTTCTCCTTCAGCGTTTATCAGTCATTACTTACATACAGCCTTCAAGGCCTGTAATTAACCTCAGCTTTGATGCCCCCCCCACCTGCTCATTTCCTGCACACACAGGCACACACACACACACGCACCAAAAACACATGTATTCAAACACACAGTACACTCTCTGTTCTTGAGATACAGGGACAAAAATACATCCGCACACACATTCTTCGACACACAGTCATGCTGTGAGACTAATTGTGCTTTAGTGAGAACAGGAAAATGCACTTCACATCTCTGAGACCAATCTCTTTGTCTTGAGCTGCTTGTGTGTGTGTGTGTGTGTGTGTGTGTGTGTGTGTGTGTGTGTGTGCATGTACATGTGTTCAAGTCAAATGTTTTACAACTGTTTCTGTGGCACCAACAGAACTTACAGCTCTCCCACTGATATCAAATCAATAAAAGATGTGCAAAGACACTCTGACACTCAGGCTGATGAGCATTGGCCACAAGGCAAGCAGATGTAGCCATGACACTTACTCAGTGCCTCAAAAACATGATCACATTCTGCACAACATGGCCTGTCTTATTCCACACACATGCACACACACACACACACACACACACACTTGCCTCTTTTTACCCCAAGCACTTAAAAAATAATGGAATTTGGTGGAGGCACAAACGCTCTAATTTATTATTGATTTCTGTTATTATAAGCCTATCTTCCTGTGTGAGAGGGTGTCGATGTTTTTTTAAGATACTGAATAAATGTCAAGTTACAATGTTAAGGCTTGTAGCCAACAGTCCTAAAACTGAGTGTGAGAGGTATTTCAGTCTGGACCAAAGTGGTAGACAGACAGACAGACAGACAGATAGACAGAGCCATTCCTCAAACCCTGATGGCTGAATATGAATTGTAACAATGTCACGTTAGAATCAGACAGACTGAGGCAACTAAACAACCAAACAACAGCTTGGAGTTATCAGCTGAACCTATGGGCAGCTCCATATTCATAATGTTTGAGAAACTTTTAAAAACCATGTCAGCACAACAAAGGGCATTATGACAACCTGGCATTGTAGGAACTTAAAATAGGGCTGGCCGATACGGAGAAAATTAAACACCACAATATTTTTTACCAGTGCCTTGATATCGATATTGTGACAATATTGTAGGGTTGGCTATTGGTGCTTTCATAAAATATATACATAATGACGTTTTTGATAAATTATCATTGGTAATGTGGATATACAGTAATGACTACGTCAATAAAGGCAAATAATAGAACAGCTGTAACAGTCTAAGTTCAGAAAATTACATCACATTACTGCAATGCAGCCTTTAAAAAAACAGAAAAGACAACACTTACCATTATTAAAATATTGTCTTATAATATTGATAAATATTGATATATTGCCCAGCCCTAACAAAAAAAAACAGTCAGTAATGGGAGTATATGAAAGATTTTTGCCTACATAATATTCAAGACTATTTCAGACCCACAGATTCATTCATGTCATACACAATTACACATGCAAATCCAAGTACACATCTGATACATACTCATCTTGCCTCACACTATAATGACTGACAGTCTGTGCATGGAGCAGCTGGAGGAATAAATTCAAATTACATAGAATAAACAATACTGCCCTGCTGTTACTTCATGTAGCAGCAATTCTCCACATTTACATCCCTGCAGGGCATTTGTTAGCTATTCTTTAGCCAAACAAAGTGACTGGGCTTACGTTGCAGTGATTGAGAGAGGAAACGCACACACAGCAGCTAGCATAGTCTTCTACTGCTGTCCACAAAGCTGAGGGTGAAGCATGTTTCTCAGGGGGACTTGGACGGTTGAGGGTAAATAATTAATAACTTCATCATCAGTGGAATGAGTGGATGTTCTTCAGAGCTACATGGACTGAGTACTGACCAGGGATGCTGTTGAATTACTACAGACTGTACTTTGGTTACGAAGACATGTTGTTTGCCCACAGAAACAGTAATGCAATAGAAACCCAGTGAAGGGGTTATTATTTTTATTCCGTGTAGTCTTTACAGCTCTGTTTACCCAGCAGTGTGCCAAATGGCATAAGTGTCTTAATGTGCGCTTGTTTTTTGTTTGTTTTTTTAATTCATCTACCCAGTACATAATCTGCTCCAACATAATGTATATGCACTAACGACCAACAAAACATGTACATACACATGCAGTAAACATAAACACAATGAGCTATCCTAAGGGAATATGCTTGCTTTTGAATACGACCACCAAAGCTCAGTTTCCATTCAGGTTTTCACGCCAGCCAACTTAGTGTGAAGCCCATCTACTACGAGCAGCATCAGAAAAACACTAATTTGAAATGTATAACTGCTTTATTCAGTGTTTTTACCTGTTTCAATCACCAGGTCTGTTTGTTTCGGACAGAAAGAGACCTCTGCAGATAATTCGACTCCCTGTGAAAACCTCCTGAACAATGAACACTGAGGGAATTCTGACCAGGTGTTTCAGCTGGTTGCTAGAAGCCACTAAATCCCCTTAAATCTTACGCACTTAACCTTCAATTTAAGCTGTTTGAGCACAAGTGAGAAGCACAAAACATTATCACATCTATAATCTATAATACATAGAAATCTCACATATGAATATATTCTCTCTTTAATGCCCTATCTGTGTCTCTCTTTCTGTTTTCTCATTGCAAATCCCAGTTTCGGGATCCTCACCTTCACTTTGTCTCATTAACATTCATCCTCTTTAATTTCTTCTCTCTATCCTGTGCCTTAAAGTACAGATCAAGGGGTGTGTTTTTGCCGAACCTTCAAAATTTTCTACAGCCCTGACTAATAGTCCAAGTGTTCACAGAAGGCACACCACACTGCACGAAACTACACAGTGTAAGGAGTGATGGGATGATCCTTTCTTAATGAGTAAGAGGAGACATTAAAGAGTGAGCAGCTGCTGCTGAACTGATCAGGCTTTCTAATAAATTTTACCTTCATATGGAAATCAAAACTGGACATGAACTAGCGTACATCTCCTCCTTCTCCTAGAGGCTATCTCCATTAACTGCTCTCATTAATCATCTTCCACTTGCTTCAGAGGCTCATATACATACTGTATATATCCCACAATAATTCACCCTTCATTCACCTTGGAGTTTCCGCAACAGAAATCAGCGCATACTCTGTTACTGTCCTTACCAGTCTCATTGAATTCACATACATGTGTTTAGCTTGATGAAGTGGGTTTGGCTACGGTAGAGGAAGCCGCAGTGCTGCTATTAAGCATCCAGCTGGACAAATATCACAAGCAAATGAGATGAAACAGAGGACGAATCATCTCATCAATACAGAAAATGGCTATGCAGTACATCACTGCTACAAGAAGGATGAAGTCAATTAAGAAACAGTTTACAGATAAATAACCACACAAGAACGAACATCTGAAATGATCCAACAAAATAAATGCCGGACAAATAATGTTACTTTATATTCCAATGATATCACATCAAAAATATATGAAAAATGTTTTTTTTTTTTAAACAAATACTCCCAGAATGAGGTCCTTATCAGTGGTTTGAGGAATTGCATTAAAGCTACAGCTGGTAACTTTTTTATAAAAAATAACTATTGCTAATAACATATTTGCTGAAACTGTCTCTATATCCAGACAGTAGTACATGAGACAGATAATATGTTGAACTGGGCAGTGCTGATCAAATATGAATCAAGATTCTGTTGCCTGTGTCTCGTCTCAAAGGTTTTCGGAAACATAATTTAGTGTACTTTAGTGTAAAACCAAGCACTGCCCACCTGCCAGAATAAAGTGACTTTTCTAGGCTCCCCTCAACCCCAGACTAAAATGTTAAGTGTTTATTTTTTTTTTTTTTTCTTAATACATGTGTATTTTTTTTAAATACATGTGTTTGGGAAGCAGTGAGCATACTACTTCACAAGTTGTGTCTAAGTTAATAAACCCATGTTTTGATATAGTTTTGCTGTTGTTAAATGTGGTCCCCCAGTCAATCAATATGTTCACTGTTTTCCGTGGAGGCATGCGAGGAAAAAAAAGCTTTCCTTATGAATTCAAGGTAACATGACATGACTGACATACAAATGGTCATTTTGTGGGTGAAGTATGTCTTCAAGGCCTATATCAGTCAATACTGTGTTTTAATTAGTCATGCATAATCCCATGCACCCACACAATGTTACAGTTAAATCACCATAATCCAACAACCACACAGTGAACCTGTTTTGGCCTTGCACCCAGCCCTTCTACATAAATATTACCTAAATAGAGCATGAATTGTTTTCTAAGCAATCTCCACATTCATACCGATGACAGTCAATTTCACTGAGAGCTGCTTTTCACCACAATAAGCCTGACACCCGTGTCTGGACAGAAACACTGTTCACACTGAGGTCTGCAGGCCTTTATCATATTTACAAGTGCAACAGTGTGTAAGCTCTACAGCTGACAGTTGTAAAGCCTGCCACCTCTGAAACCATGAAGGAGCAATGCTGCCATCTAGTGACGAAGAATTGAGTTGCATGTACCAATGTGCATTTTAGGTGGCTTGCAATGAAATACCACCACAACTCTATATAAACTCATTAGCTGGAGGAAACACACACACAGTCAACCACACACCTATACCAGACTATAAAGAGCATGGTGCACATTCAAACTGACAGAGAATGAAGAGCGAAAATATCAAACAACGTGAGTGTGGTGTGAATTATATATATGTTATCAACTCAAACATGAGCCAAACATGTCCGTATTCACCACACTACCTTCAGTCCACCTCCCTCACTGTAGCCAAACGTACGCTGAATATTAAACTACCAAGAGCTTTTTCTTTTGACAGCAGGATGCTGATGAGTATCGCCTGTCTCACCGTGTGAAGCAGTGGTGGCAGACATCTCTGGCCAGTTTGCCGGACACACAGCAGGCCAGCGGCTCGGCGGAGTACACCAGCTCTCCCTTCTTGATCCTGGCTGTTGCGCGCAGACCGTTGCCTTTACCCGGACTGACAAAACGCTCCAGCTTCGGTGCCATGTTCGGTTTTCCCTCCTCATGAACCGAATAGTGTTTACATCCGTATGCACAATCTGTGCGTCATGCCGTCACACGTGCGCACGATTGTCATTTTCGTTTTTTTTTGGTTAGCGACGGCTTGACCCGCCCTACTCTCCCCCTGGTTGGCTAGTACTAGTTGCCTTCGTTGTTGGATTGGTTAGAGTTGAGTAAGAATCTCAGGGGAAGCCAATCAGAGACAGAGTAAGGCAGAGTGGGGCGGGTCCCTCTCTAAAGCATGTTAGTTGATGTTAAATGAGCTTTTGTATAGATGCCTGTGGTCAACACAAGCTTGGGATATTTTCACGTATTGTTCTACGACATAAATGCGTCATTGAGTGTTTATGTGTCTTAAAAAACGCAGTTGCTAAAAAGTTGCTTAACGAAACTACAAAACGTCATCATGCCGAACACGTCTTTACAGCCTCATTGTACTGGTGACGTTAGGTCATGCGACGGTGGTGTAGTTCGTTCAGGTTAGCTTTTTACTTCTGACAATTGTATTAATACTTAAAAAATATTTTAAAAAGTCGTCATCCCTTGTAAAGATTATCATGCTGAAAAAAACATGTAAATATCATAAACATTTGTTCAACACAGATCTTATTTTCTTTAATAATCCACAATTTAATGGAAAATCCTGTTGGCTGTTGACCAGAAGACCTAACATTACTCATTAAATAATTTAGACAGTTTTAAGCGTAGATTTGCAATATAATAAATCAAATCTTAACAGAAAATCTATCCCACTGCATTTATTGAATATTTTAAAGCGAATACCGATCCAGGATTCATCTCTGTTTTATAAAAAATGTTGTAGCCATTTTAGTTTTATCACTCATTGCTTCATACTCAATCACACTAAACCCCCTTTCGCTAACGTTTTAGTACATCCCGTTGTCTCACATAAAATAAATAAAGTTGAATATGTTTGATTAGTTCGTTTAGCCCTAATTAAATGTCCGGAATAGCTAGTGCAAAAGCTACGTAGGCTAATTCTAGATAGTGTTTAAATATTAGTGATAAAATACGTCAATAAATCCCTCTGTAACCAAGCTTTGACAATACACTTGCTATAAACTTACTATACCAGTCTCAATATTTAGATTTTAAACATCTCGTTTTAACAACTCCTACGACGTTAAAGCGAAGCCGGAAGTGATCGGCGGTGAACACTCTCGCCTCGCCTGCACAGTCTTTGTACAGCTGTTTCACGTTTCTAATATTCTGCGCAAGATGTTATCCACGATTTACACGCAGGGCAGTGATGCAAGCAAGCCCGCTGGAAAATAAAGGGATTCTTGTGTGGCCGCCTTTTGGATAAAAAGGGCCCCTGTCTCTCTTCGCCCACTATGCGGAGGCCAAACGACACCGACGTTGCCCGTATAGGTCGCGTATAACGGGTATTTTATGGAAGGTGGGACGAGGGAGAGGTTGTGAGGCTGGGGAGTCGGGACATTGGCTGAGCTGAGGAGAGGAGCGTTAGCAAGCTAGCTGTGGTGACAGGAACACTTGTAACGGAACAGTGAGTACAGCGACCCGTTGGCTCGGTCATCATGGCTACGAACGGTAACAACTTAACGCCTGGGATGGGAGAAATCATCCAGTTGAACGTCGGGGGGACGAGGTAAGCTTCGTCAACAGGACAGCCTGCGACATGATGGTTATCATAGGGGACATTTGAGCTATGGCTACAGACGTGTATGATGTTGCTGAAGTAAGTTAGATACACCACTCAGGGTTGTTTACTTTGTTAGTAACTACTCTTCTTCTTATCTCTGTCTCACACACACACACACACACACACACACACACACACACACACACACACACTCTAGGGTTTCTTGATGAATTTCCTCAGCAAGCAGCATTAACAGCATGCCTCTACCATCTACCATTGTCATGCCCATGAATGACCCTACATTTTCACAAAGTGTTTGTAATAAACACACTATTGTGTCTTTATACTTCAGGTTCAGCACCTCCAGACAGACTCTGATGTGGATCCCTGACTCTTTCTTCTCAAGGTTGGTTTACTGTTGTCAGCATTTGGACTCTCTGCATAGAATAGATGTGTACTGTTTGTGCAACTTGAGAATCATTGGAAATATTGCCAGCTTCAATGTACTGTTAGAGAGTTTGCATTACGAGGAACATTTGGCTGTGTATGACTGAATGTGTCTGCATAACCACAGTAACGTTATAACACGCACTGCACATATTTCAAGGCAGGTTTAAACCTGACCGTACTCAAATGCAATAAATTTAATTTGTCTAGACGCCCCCTGAAATTAGGCTAATGAGACTGTACTAGGACTGTTGCTACAGCGTTTAGGAATTCTCCCAGAAAGAGGTCAAAGACTCAGTGAGCGTGCTGTAGTGCTCTTGCAACCCCGTAAAACAACATGTGTATTACATAATTAATGTTAAGTAGTGACGTTCATTGTCTTGTCTCTGTTTTGCGTCATACGTCTACCATTCTGGTGATGGAGGATGTCAGGGGATTATGCATACTGAGGGCTATGATTAGGAGAAGGAATATCAAGTCAGATAAATTACTTTTATTAAGTGAGGCAAGTGTATTCATCCAGTATTCAATGTGAACACTGACAGTCATCCCTTGCTTTAAGATTTCTAGGGGGTTTGGAAACTGTTATTGCAATGTTTGGAGTAAGTATATTTGTTTGGGCTTATGTGAATGTTTTCACATGTATCTAGAGAGTTATTTAAATGTGAGTGTAACCCACTGTTAAAGAGGAACAGCTGATCGGGGCTGGGCAAATACCAAAGTCAGAACAAACTCAAACACTGGGCTGAGCTCACAGTGTGACAACAGCTGACCAAGTAGTGTTGAATGCCTGTCAGACTGTCTGCCAGTGCACCTGTCTGCCTGCCTGCCTGTCTGTCAGTCTCTCTGTCCCCAGCTGTCTGCAGTGTGCAGTCAGTATAAAGTCATTCTTCTCACACACACACACACACACACACACACATGCTGATGCAGCAGTAATCTGTAGTTCAACAGGTAAGAGTCATCGTGCAAACTGTATGTGTGTTTAGTTCAGGTAGTGGTAACACAGCTAGTGAGGGGAAATTGAGAAGTCTTTGGTTAAGTGGAGCACTGTATGTGTGTGTGTGTGTGTGTGTGTGTGTGTGTGTGTGTGTGTGTGTGTGTCTTTTCCAGTTTGCTGAGTGGAAGGATATCCACTCTTCGGGATGAAACTGGAGCTGTGAGTATAGCGTTTTTTGCTTCTTATTTAAAAATGATATCTGCTGGCATCTGAAAATTCTCCAAAAGCTTCCAACAGACAGGACCTGACATTTGTAAGATTATATGTGCAAGATCAAGAAGACATATCATATCATTTGAGACAATAATAGACAAAGTCTGTGGTCTGCACCTTACAGGCAGTGTTTCATCATTCAATTTCATCCACTCTCCAGTTGTTAGACAGTGTGCTGTTCAGTGCAGGGCTACAGCTAATGATCATTTTAAATAACAGCTTCATATTCCAATTATTTTTTAGTGACTTCAAGTATTAGAAATTAGTTTTTAAAAAAGCCCATGGTGATTTGAAAACAATTACTTGTCTTTAAGTGGTTGATTAAACCCTGCATTCCTATTATAATATTTGTTCCTCCACTTCTAGATATTCATTGACAGAGACCCCACAGCTTTCGCACCAATTTTGAATTTCCTCCGAACCAAAGAATTGGACCTGCGGTAAGGAAGGAGTCATGACACCATTCAGAAAATATCCCTGAGTGTTTATATTAAGAAGACATTATGTTGAATTGTAACCAGAGTCTTACTGAATACCTCTGCTTGTTCTCTCCCTGCAGGGGTGTCAACATCAGCGTCCTGCGGCATGAAGCAGAGTTTTACGGGATAACTCCTTTAGGTGAGTTGCTTGACAGAGTTTTGGAGGAAATGGAAGTAGCAGCCTTGTTCTGTGCACAAATAGTGGTACAAATAAATATTATGGAAGCCTCATAATGCAATTGCCTTATATCAAGTTTGTAAAGAGCAGTCACTACATGTCTACGACATCACCAGGTGTTACATGCCTGTTGGCTGTTAGGGTACAGTGTGGGCAGCCATAGTGAAAGTGACCTGAGAAATGTTGTTCTAATGTTGTCTTGGCTTCAAATACAACATGACCAAGGCCAAAACCTTATTACTGTTATCTGCATGTACACTAATGCTGTTTTACTTCCTGTTTCGGTGTTTGTAACTTCCCTGCATTGTCTGCACTTGAATGGGAAAGTTACCTTTGTGAGAACTGATCACCTGCTTTAGATCATAATGTGCACAGCAACACACGATACAAAGCGATGTAGTAACATACAATTTAAAATACAGCAGTGGGCTTCAATGCAAAAACAGGATCTAATCATTAATGAACGTTATAACTTAACAATAAAAACAATCATTTTGTCAAAGTTAAAAACAAAATGAGGAAATAGAGTTTAAGGTCTAAAATCAGTAGAGTGAAAGGAGGATTTATTATAATACCCATATAATAGACCATCAGTAATTATAATCACCCATTACCAGGGTGTCTGCAGGTCCGTAAAGAGTCGCAAAATGTCTTAAAGTCTTATAAATATTATGCTTTAATAGTCTTAAATTAAATTTTAATATCTGTGAGGTTTTAAATGACACAAACATTTCATCTAATTTTATTTATCCATATTTTAATTTATTTTTGTCAAAACAAGAATCTCTTTGCGTGAAAGTCCACATTACTGATGTTATAAATCTTTGAACCTACCACTGAATCTAATACTGTCTTTTTACTACATACTTGCATGTATCTGTTTGAAAAGTGTAGTTAAACCTAACTCACTCTAATAACTATATTACTACTTTAAACCTACCTCTGCACAAGATACTTACCTTGATACTTACCAGCAGTGTTTGAATATAAAAGGTGATCGGTCTTAAATTTATTTAAAAAAAATGAACATGAAAAGGTTTTTAAAAAACATTAAATTTAAGTGTCTGATACCTCTAGACACTCTAATGTTTTATAGTAATTAAATAAGTAGTCAGTCTTGAAAAATATCTATCCTGTTACTCTGGTCATTATGGGCTCATTTCAGTTTTTGTGTGTGTGCTCATGTCTGTACCTGTGTGTGTATGTGCATTTGTGCAGTACGGCGCCTGCTGCTGTGTGAGGAACTAGACCGCTCGTCGTGTGGTAGTGTTCTCTTCCATGGTTACCTGCCGCCCCCAGGTAAAGGCATGAAACTGAGAAAGAAAATGAACTGAAAATTCAGTTCAACCAATGTTCCAAAAACAGTTACAGGAAGGAAACAACCTGGTTTTATTATAAAAATACAAATCCGCACACATTCCTGTTTATAATTGTCAGTGTATCTTTCCTTGACAGCCATCCCTGCCCGCAAGTCAAGCCCTGCTTCATCAGCCTCTGGCTCCTCCTCTGATGAGCGACCGGGTCCGAGTGGAGCAGAGGGCTTCACCCGTGTCGGTCCCCCTCCTCACCCATCCCTCACTGCCGCACCTGGAACAGACGACAACCACAAACTGGGTGAGAGTTTATAAGAGTAGCAGATGTAGCAATGAATTATAATTTGACAGTAACCCTGCTACACTGCCCAGCATTCACAGTGTGTCTGCCACATCTATACTGCTTTTGTGCTACCTTATCTATGTTTCTGCATGTTCATATGTTAGTCACATCTGTATGTGTGTGACAGTAAGAGAGTACATGTCCTGTTTATGCTCGTCCACATGTGCGTGTGTTTCTGTGAGTGTGCATTAATGTTGGAGCTAATGTGACCTGACACATCCTTTTACTGCGCTGACTGAGGTAGCCTAGTTTCTCATCGGCCCGCTCTCTGTTGAGGATGACATCAGAGAATATAGTTAGCTGCAATGAACAAAGAGCGTATGTGCTCTGGACTGATGCAGAAAGATTTGGGATGGCTGTTTTATATCATGTAATGATGGTAAAGTAAATACACTGATCCCTGCCTGCTTCTACACCTTTGAGTCACATTTTACTCAGCGATTCAGATGATGACAAATGATGAATAATGATGTTAAAACAAAAGGGAAATTCAGTTGGATCATCAGGCTACATAAGTGCTATGTTAATGTGTATTTTGTGTGTGTGTATGTGCAGGTCCTGTGGTCGACCCCAGGAAGGTGCTGATTATAGCAGGTCACCACAACTGGATTGTAGCAGCTTATGCTCACTTTGTCATCTGCTACAGGTAAAACTGCCACAACATGGTCGGTTCAAACATTCCTCATCCACTCTATAGTTCAAAAGGGGAGGATAAATAATTTATGATGGGAAGATGGAGTCATTATCTGTTGTGTCTCACATTACTCACTGTGCCAGTAAAGTAGTTGTCATCTTTGGCTCCACTTATTGTTTTTGTTAATTCAAGCAGATAAGTTGAGAGCAAACTGTTCTTCGGTTTAATAATTAAGAAAAAAATAAACCCTTTTTTCCAACAGCCTTGTTATGCATTGTGAAAATTTCAACGTGTAATAAAGGTGGTAATAAAAGCTGCCTAAAAACAAGTGAGGTAAAAATGGAAAAAATTCTAAGTGGAACTGATTGTGAACAAGTGTATGAAAAATAAATTTCAATCATTAAAGTCTATATCAGATCTTTTTTATCCCATGCACATCCAGCTTTTTCAAAACACACTTATGAATTCATAACTGTCCTTGTTATATAAAGCACAAAACACTGTATTGTTGCTGACCTTCTGAGTAAGATTAAAAGCAGAGGTAAATGCTTGTCTGTGTGTGTGATCAGGATAAAGGAATCTTCTGGATGGCAGCAGGTGTTTTCCTCTCCCTACCTTGACTGGACCATTGAACGCATCGCACTAAACGCAAAGGTGGTAGGCGGCCCTCATGGAGACAAGGACAAGATGGTGGCTGCCGCCTCTGAGAGCAACATCATCCTCTGGAGCATCCAAGATGGAGGCAGTGGAAATGAGATTGGTAAATAGAGAGTTACTGTATCTGCTTGTGTCTGTGTGTTTGATCAAAGTTAAACTGACCTGACTGGACTTTGAAAAATGTTATCTAACTCCCTCCTCTCCCCGCCACCTCAGGTGTGTTCAGTCTCGGTGTACCTGTGGATGACCTCTTCTTCATCGGGAACCAGCTGGTGGCTACGAGCCACACAGGGAAGGTTGGGGTGTGGAATGCAGTCACGCAGCACTGGCAGGTAGGAGGGCCTGTATGTGTGTGTGTGTGTGTGTGTTTGTGTAAAAGAGATGTAGAGAGATGGTGCACACAGTATCATTTCATAACTCACAATAGCCTTCTTTCAAGATAAGATAATGTTTTACTAGTCCCACGACTAGATGGGATAGTGCAAAAGAATTACAAAGCATATAATAAGTAAACAGTTGAAAACAAAACATAAATAGAAAGGCTGAATGACTGAATTCACATTACTGCATGAGGGAGTATAGATATAGTATACACTGATGTTGCACATAAGTGATGAATTGTCAGTTAGTATTATGGTCAGATAGTAATACTCAGGTGGATGTTGATGAGGAGGATGAGGACCAGACAGACAGAGAGAGAGACTGTGTGGCAGTGACAGTGTAGCTGCGGTGCAAAATTCAAGACACAGGCAGAGAGTGGCAACAGTCAGGGAGGTGCAAGGGTTGGAGAGAAGCAAGGGAGAACAGGAGAACAACAGAGTGACAGCATTTTGTCTTGCATTGCAAATTTTTGCAACACATATAACAATAAAAAGCATCAGACTCGGTGTGCACAGTATCTGTGTGTAACTTTTTTTATCGGATGACAGATTAAAACGGTGCATACAAAAAATATAGACTTGTGTGCAAAGGCTGCAACACCTGATTGTGAGTTATTCTTTTTGTGTGTGTGTTCAAGGTTCAAGATGTGGTTCCTATTACCAGTTGTGACACAGCAGGATCCTTCCTGCTACTGGGCTGCAACAATGGGTCCATCTACTACATTGGTACACACATTTACACACACAGTTTCCTATCACCTGCCACTCAGTTTATTGGATGTTTGTGAATTTAATTGAAGTGACTTTGTGTGATGTTTAGAAAATGCTTCTAAGAGCGCCTTGATGATTTTTTTAAAGAAAAGTAATTTTTATTTAAATGATTCTGAGTCAACACAGGGACTGGATACTGGATCTAGATTTTATAAATTCCTCTCAAACCTCAACACATTAACATTTCGTCGTCTTCTTCTTTTCAGACATGCAGAAGTTTCCACTGAGGATGAAGGATAATGATCTTCTAGTGACGGAGCTTTATCATGACCCTTCAAATGATGCCATCACTGCGCTGTCCGTCTACCTCACACCTAAAACCAGTCAGTACACAAGTCTTTCTTAAAAACATAAAACTCGGCTGTCTGTTCAGTCGAAAGATACAAATACTTTTAAAATTGGTGCTACGTGACCAGATAAATCAAAGAAAAGTAGCTGTGGTATTTGCTTTTGCTCAAGAGGTAGAAAACCTATAACTACCAGAATGCACTGTGCCGCACTAGACCAATAAACACGGCGACTGATGGGTTATAAAATGTGCGTTTGGTCGTTTCAACACAGGAAACAATAAAGCAGCCAGCTGGTAACAAATGGTCTTGTATTACTGCCAAGCAGTACACTAAAATACGTTTCTAAAAGCTTTTAAGCTGAGAAATAGGCAACGCAGTAACAGAATCTTGCTTCATATTTCATCAGCACTGCCTATTTTGGTCTCAGTATTTTCAGCCTCTGTTTTTACAGTACAGGAAACAGTATGACGCCCACTTGCTGTCCATAAATTCTCATATTAAAGCCATACAGTGCAATATAATATGTCTATGAAAACAGTTTAGGCGAGGAATAGGCAATACATAAAGGGACAGTTTTGGGTATAACATAAATCACAGTTGTTGACCTGACATTAAAAATGTTGTGTGTGTATTTGTGTTGTGTCTTTCTGTCCTCCCCCTCCGTCTCCCTGCTCTCTCAGGTGTGAGTGGGAACTGGATAGAGATAGCTTATGGGACGAGCAGCGGTGCAGTGAGAGTGATTGTGCAGCACCCAGAGACGGTGGGATCGGGCCCCCAGCTCTTCCAGACGTTCACTGTGCACAGGAGCCCAGTGACAAAGATCATGCTGTCTGAGAAACATCTGGTGTCAGGTGAGGAAGGTGTAGCAGGTTGGAGGATAAGACAGTTTCTCTGCTGATAGAGGGAACTGGAGGGGGTAATAGAGGAGTGACACATCAGTCTCTCTTTGTTACACACCCCTCTGTATACCTGTGATTGTCATCTTGTGTCGTTTTTCTGTGTGTGTCAGTGTGTGCAGACAACAACCATGTTCGGACATGGACGGTGACCCGGTTCAGAGGGATGATCTCCACCCAGCCAGGCTCCACCCCTCTGGCCTCCTTCAAAATACTGTCCCTGGAGGAGACGGAGAGCCACGGCAGCTATGGCTCTGGGAACGATATTGGTGAGAGATTAAGTAAGAGAAGTATAGAGGAAATATAAGAATATAAGAAGGGAAGATTGATCAATATGAGGGAAAGATAGATGCATCTACAGTAAATGGAGGAAGAGAGGGATCATCTGATACTATCCCGGCAAAAGATTGGGTTTGACATTGGTAGTAACAAATGGATTTTATCTTTGCATTCAAATTCAGTAGATAGCAGATACTCTCTGTGCAGATATGAAAAAGTGTGTCACCAGCTGTGACAGCCTTGACACACACTAAATACTGCCGACATGTCTGAAACTGCCAACAGGCTTTAACTGTAAATTGATTATTGCTTTAAAGTAGCTACAAGGAGTTTTCATTATTCTGTCATTTTGGGTGGTTATTATCACGCTGATGTATCTTCAAGTGTTAGTTTTAGTTATTTGATGCTATAAAAAGGGGTCTGACAACATAATTGACAGCTATGTGTGTCAGTCGGTGTGCTTGCGATCAATGAACACTGGTAAAACAAATGTGTGGGCAGGAACTTAATACTGCGGTGACTGCTACTGCACAGACTCTGGCTCCAAATGACATCACCAGCGCAAGATGGCAGCAGCTGTATCCGGGATATTTTGGCTTCATTTTTGTTCTCTGGGAGAGACTGATTGTGTCTCCTGCCCTCAGGTCCATTTGGAGAGAGAGATGATCAGCAGGTGTTCATACAGAAGGTGATCCCCATCACCAATAAACTGTTTGTGAGGCTCTCATCTACTGGAAAGAGGTTTGATATTCTCCATCTGTCTCTCTTTCAACTTTGCTCCTGATTTTTATCTATCTTATATTGTTATAAACTGGGACTGTGCTTCATCTCACCAAGTTTCTTTCTTTCCCACTGTCCGTCAACTTATCTGTAGGCGTTTAGTATTTCTGTTTGACCTTTGCCTCATGCTACCTGTTTACGTTTGTGTTTGTGTCAGGATCTGTGAAGTGCAGTCAGTGGATGGGACCACCATCTCTTCCTTCATGGTGCGGGAGTGCGAGGGTTCGAGCCGGATGGGGTCGCGACCTCGGCGCTATCTGTTCACTGGTCATGGCAACGGCAGCATCCAAATGTGGGACCTGACCACAGCGATGGACACCGCCAACAAAGGAGAGGAGAAGAAGAGAGAGGGTGAGCAGAAAGAGATGGATAGGGGGAGAAAGAGGGGAGACAGAACTGTGTGTGCTTGTGGGAGAAGAGATGAAGAACAGTAATGTAAGAAAGCATGTCTGTGGCTGGTTTTACTCACCTGCAAAAAAAACAAAATCCTGGAAATACAGTAGACTATTTCTAGGATTCAATATTATTGTTTTACTTTGATGAAATACTGTAAATGTGTGTTCTGAAGCTGCTTATGTGTTTGACACAGATGTAGGTGGGCCTACAGAGGAGGAGCTGCTGCAGCTGTTGGACCAGTGTGACCTGAGCACCTCCCGCTGCGCTACACCAAATATTAGCCCGGCCCCCTCCATGCTGCACCACACACGCCTCAGAGAGTCCTGCTCAAGGTTAGAAAGTGCTCACATACCACATTAAAGGAATGCTTCACCCACAAAATGACCATTAGTGTATCAATTACTCATCGCGTGTTGAATTCTTGAATCCGTATAGAAAACTGTTTCTCTCTCATGCCTCCATTGCAAACAAAGAATCCAAAAACAGAGAAAGTTCTTGATGAGTTTATCCAGTCGTATGGTCAGTGCTTTGCCGGGGTCCTGACCTTTGAATCCTCTACTCCAGAGAGTTGACTAATCATCTGGTGTTGTGACACAAAACGGCAGTTTCTTGGTTTCAATAAAAAACAACCAATGAGCACTGTGGGGGGACTAACAATTTGTCTTGTCAATATCACCTGACATTGCAGTTTGTTTTACTTGGCTCCGCTCCACCGCACTCTTTAAACCCTGGCAAAATAAGTATGTTGGCATGGCTACACATCAGTGGAGTTAACATTACATTAGATTCGGATTCATTGGTTAGGGAAAATTGAATCCCCCCTCCCCCACGAAACTCGGAGTGGACGCAATGTCAGACTGAAGATGGAAACCGAGAGTAATGAGGTGACAGTTCTGTGAAATCCGGCAACTCAGTTCTTCCCAAACACATGCTTTTTTGCAAAAACCTCACTATTCAAAACACTTCCCCATACAAGTAATGTTCATGGGTAAGCACATACATTTGAACTCTGCTTACGCATTACATTTCTTAAATTGTGCATTTTGCAGTTTTTTTTAAATAGTAAGGTATTAGTGAAAATAAACATGTTCGGGAAACACAGAGCACACAACTACATAAATGAGACTTGGATTATACTGCACAAGTTGTGTGAGAGTTTGTAGTTTGGGTCATCCTAGTTTTAATGGACATCGGAGGACTGTGTATCACTGGGTTTAATTGAGACTGTGCAATAAGCCACTAAATGTCTTTTAAACTACCAAAGAAAGGAGTAAGAATCATCCATCTGAATGTTTGTAGCCTAAAAAATAAGGTGCAAGAACTAAGTTCTCTGCTGCTCAGAAATGCTCTACATATTACAGCTGTGTCTGAAACACACTGAGATGCATCTGCTTTAGACACTAAGGTGGCGATACAAGGGTATGACATATTCATACATGACAGAAATAAGCATGGGGGAGGTTTACTGTTTTACATTCAAGATCATATACCGGTCAAAATAAGAAAATATCTAAGTTTACCAGATGTGAAAGTGCTGTGGCTTTAACCTTAGCGGGCTGTTGCTACAGAGCACTCAGCTCTAATACACAGTATTTTTAGTACATATGCACAATGGTAGTCACAGATACTGACAGAGACATACTTTGTTGGAGACCTTAACACTGACTGGTTCTCCAATACATCTACACTGCAAAAAACATCTCAAATTCAAGGTAACATGGGGTAATTGATTTACAAATGATTATTTTGTGAGTGAAGTATTCCTATGAAGACAAACAGGCAGATGGACATGCATATAAAATAAGAAACCAATCTGCTAATCATCTTCCCTATCTCACTACAGATACATGCGTACATACATTTATACACAAAAGAAGGATCTGTTTGTCTCAATACTGTGATCACAACATCACAGTAAATAACAGTGAGAAGTGTTGTGAAGGTGTTTTCAACGACCACTGAAGCTCTTACCTGTCTCTTGTATTTCTGTCAGTCTGCAGTTACAGGCCCAGGAGCCCATTCCTGAGAGCCAGGCTACATATGGAGCTGTGCGACCCTACAGAGAGAGCCCCTTGCTGGCCCGTGCTCGACGAACTGAGTCCTTCCACAGCTACAGGTGAGATCATGTTTGTCTCATAGTACAAATACATTAAAGAGTCGCTTCACCCATATTACAAAACACATTTCTTCACCGACACCTAGTGGTATCAAGCCAAGCACATCATTTGCTATGGAGACGTTGTCGCTGTCTCGTCTCGTCACATTAGTGTGAACTGGCAGGTTTTCAGAACGTCGCAGCCTGGTGCATCGCAAGTAGTCGCAACTTTCAACTTGTCACAAATCTCTAGTCTGAACTGGGCTTTATAGTGGTGCTCCATGTCCTGAAGAGCTTCAGCACTTTTATGTTCCTGTGTTCTACTCACACCTGATTGGAAAGATCTAGTAGTTTTAGCCAATGAAGAACAGGGAGAAGTGGAAAATATGCAGTGCTGTCTCTCTCCAGAACCACAAGTGAGGACGATTAGCACCTGCAGTTTTAAACACATCCTCTCTGTGTGATAATAATCTGATTATGCTATGATTATGCTTGGAAAACGTTGAGTTGTCTTTGTCTGCATTATATTTATTTATCTATCCACCTGTACCTGACTCCATCCGTCCATTTTTCTGTAGAGACTTCCAGAACTTCAGCCTGAGTCGAGGTATTCTGGACAGCACTGGTCAAACGTCCACACAGGGCCTCAGCCAGACCCTTGATGTCCGCCGTTCACTCTGCGACTTTGGTCCTGATGACAGCGAGAGGAGAGCCTCAGCTATGGAGTTCTGGGCGTGCCGAACAGCCAGCTCAAGCTCGAACACAGTTATGGGAGCCATGACGACCGCTGGTGTTTCCGGGATGAAGACAGAAAGCGGTCAAGAGTCACTACGACAACCTCCTGACAGCCCGGTTCCCGGAGGTGACGTTAGGCGAAAGGTGCTCCCACAGCCAGAGGAGGGAGAAGGTGGGGGATCAGGGGGAGAGGGGGCAAAGGTGGAGGGAGGTGTCAGGAAGAGAGGAGTACTAGACGGAGGCTTTCTGGGGAGGAAGAAGGCTCCCCCAGTCCCCCACCTCGCCTCTGTGCCGTCTGGATCGGAAGGTGGTGGCAGCGACTCATCTTCCAATGCTTCCCCCTCCCCAACAAAACTCTCTTCCTCCACCTCACCCAGACACAGGAAGCTGGCGCCTGAGCCATCCAATCAGGACAGCAGCCTGTGACGGAGAGTGCCCACCACCCTTTTCTTTTGGTACCCAGTCGGAGGAGTCATCTTGTAGATGCACATTTTGGAGATGAGTTCTGGATATCACAGCAGAGGAGGAATGTGGCTTTGAGGAGTAACTGGATAAAGGACCTTCTTCTGTAGGAACTCCAACACATGATGCTAACATGCTTTAATGAGTCTGTGTCTCAGGACGAGTCAAATATACTCTGTTTGCTTTTTACGCTGAAAAACTCGAATTTAAACCATACACCTTTTATTTCATTTAAAGGAACAGTTCACGCCCAAATCAAATATACATATTTTTCCTCTTACCTGTAGTAGTGTTTATCAGTCTGGATTGTTTTGGAGTGAGTTGCCGAGTGTTGGAGACACTCACAGTACTACATAGTACTACAGGTAAGGGGGAAAATATATGTTCTTGATTTGGGGGTGAACTATCATTTTAAGTCAGTGAAACTCAAACATTGGTGTCATACATTTGACTACAAAATCTATCTAACATGACGAAGCAGTTGCAACACCCCTACGCCAACAGCATGCCATCTCAACCAAGGCAGGAATACATTTTGTTTTTGATCTTTTAAGGGATTTTAAGTTTTATCAAAGTTGTAAAATCCTCCGGGTACAACTGGCGCTCCAACTATCTCAGTTTGCTTTTGGTGTAACAGATGATGGGTGATAAGGTTCACACTTTCAGGCACAAATAGCAGCAATTTACCAGCTTGGAGAACCACTGAAATTGGTTTCTCTCCATGTGTTGATGTACAGTAACTACAGGAACATACAGAAGTCCATCTGGCCAGGTATTATCAAGGGCCTGTTGTTGCTGCCTGTTAGGTTGAAGCACAAGCAATCGTAAGGCCACCAATGTGTAGCTTGAATCTTAAACTCATCAAGGTTCATCAAAATAACAAGCACATATGCACAGCACAGTGCTAGTAAAAGACTGAGGGTTTTAAACACTATCCAAGGAGCATTTTATCCTGTGGGATCCTCTAATGGAGCAAAAGGGAATTAACAAATGCACAGTTTGTACTTTTATCAAATATTTAAAGTGTTTTTATTGACTTAAAGTCTGGCAGGAATGAATTTGTCCAGACCCTGACCTAACTTGTTCAAGCTTACCCCAAACTCCTGCTTACAAACAGAAAACAAAGAATTACTGTGATTATCAGAAATAACCCATCACAAAAATACTCAATTTACAATAATATAAAAGATGAGAAAGTTATTTCGGGAGATTTACCAAACAAATTGACTAATCATTTCAGCATTTCAGATTAATCAAAAGGATCAGGACCCTTTAAAAACTCATGATAACGTCTCTCTGACAATAAGTGCAATATGTCGCACAGTGAATTTTACTGAAACATACCTGAAATATGTCGCCCTAGCTGGAACCATGGCACCCACCTGAACCCTAATGTGTATCCACTTTTCTGCAGCTAGAGACACATTAGTTTCTGTTGTTGAAGCAGTGACATAAAAAGCCAATGTTTAGCTAGCAGTAAAATAATTTTGCAGCTCCTACATGCAGTAAAACCTTGGAACCCTGCAACTAGCTGAACTAAATGAACTGTGGTCGTTTTAAATTTGACCAGTTACACTTTTGCTTTTTCTGCTATAATGAGCCAAAATGTCTGCTGCCTAATCCAACACAGCAGCAATTTAGGAAGGAACTTTCAGAAGAAGAAAACAAATTAGTGGCACACATGTGGAAAGCTTACTGTTAGAGGCAAGTTTTAGGTTTTATTTGTGTTTGTTTGATTTCTTTTAGAGTTTAATCCATCATAAAGATCACATTTAGACAAACAGTGACAGCAAGCAAATATACAGACACATTCCTCTGTGTCTAAACAGAGAAACTATTTGGTATGTCACTGTTCAGACAGCTACAAAAAGGAAAAACTGTTTGTGTTCCTGTCAACTCAATCTATTCTTCTCACAGTGGTGCCTGTGCAAGATCACACTAATTATCATTATTTTATATATTTTTTTACAGTATCACAATACAACTACACTCAGCTCAATACAAGGACCTGGTACACTACATCACTTTACTCCTGTTGCAACAGAACGTGTCTTGTTTTGTTTCAGATGACTGTCGCAGTGCCTTATTTAACTTGTTTGACAGTTATCAGCCTGTTTTCATTGAAAAGGATTCTGACCAAAGGCTTGTGACGACTGTGGAGCCACGTGACGGACCTGTCCGCTCTGGCTCTGGCTAGAACTGTCTCATGATAGATTTACAGCGGGCCAGATCAGATTCTCTGAGTGGTCACGTGAAGATAGGCATCACAGTACATTTTAAATCATCAACACTTACTGTAAATTGTAAATAACATTGACAAAGATGAAAACTGGAAAGTCCATCTAGTTGTGAAGGCCTTAAAGGACAGGTTCATGTTAAATGGCAGCGTCCTTAATTAGCATACCTTTACTGCTTGAACCCATCTGATCCCCTGTGAGATATCCATTAGCTGTGTGTTTGGAATAAGTTAAAGAAATCAGGCCAGCTCTTGATGTACGGTACTATTTTATAATTCACGTGGGGACAACTGCAAAAAATTGTGACAGTAAAAAGATTAAACAGAACTGGAAAGGATGTCCTGAAATGTTTTTGCCAAATCCATCAGCTATATAACCTCCTTTAAGTCACTGCTTAATCTAAACTGACCTGCGACCCCTGCCTGTACAAAGACGTGCATTTTTATACGCTAATTACCTGTACGATAAGTAGACATACATATTCAAAACAAAATCCTAATGTGGATGCATTGATGTGTGTTATGGTGTGTCGATACTTAACACTGTTGTTCATTACATATTGTTAATAATCATATAATGCTTATATTGATATTACCGTGCTATTGGACCTAACTGCATTTGCACTTGCACTATTAAGACTAACATTAAATTGCTAGTGTTTATTTTATATATACATATATATGAAAATATAAAGTTTAAAGTGTATTTCAGCACATAACTGTTTGTCTTCTGTCTGTCCTTATCTGTCGTCCCTCGGTTCCTCTCTGGCTATGTTTACATTATATTGCAGCCAGATGCTAGCGAGCTAAAAGGAATACATATCTGTTTGTTTAAACTGCCCTGTACATCTTTGTTTTACGTTGTGTACGTTAGAAATGCTGCATTCTGTTGTAATGTTATTCACAGTGCTGACCCATGATCAGATGTAATGTTAACAGTGAACATTTCAGAGCCTCAATGTTCATGCAATTTCAACAACTGTGTTCACTAAAACCTCTCAAACCTGGACATGTTTCCTTCCTTTCTCTCAGTAGATAGAGATGCAATGAAAAAGAGTGATGAGATACAGTTTAGCTGTATTGTTTTCTCCATTTTGACAAAGTTAGTCTGAAGAAACAGCAAAATTTCAGCTATTTACAGAAGATATTTCAAATCTGTATAATCACAAAGCTGTAAAGTGTAGCACCTGTTTACCTTGTTTAGTTTCTACATTCAGTATGCATGTTTTAACACTTTGTATTGAACAAAGTTACACTGTTTTAGACCATTAAAGTCACTCCAGTTTTCCAGAAAACAGATTAAGACTAACAGAAACTATTAAAAATTATTTGGGATCTGAGATGTTTGAATGTATGAGAGTGTGAGATGACAAGATCTTTGACAAGATAATTAAAACAAACATATAATTGACTGTGAAAGGGACAGTTCACCCTTTAAATCAACAGTACATATTTTCCTCTTACCTATAGTACTATTTATCAATCTAGATTTTTTCGGTGTGAGTTGTAAGCAGTTTCATGTAGGAACTATTTTCTTTTTACCAAACTACGCCTGCCAACCGTATCACGAAGAAGAAGGAAGTGTGCATCTACTGCTAGCTCACCTAGCACCACTGAGCTAGGTAACGTTGTAGCTCAGCCAAGAAGGACGCCATTGATGTTTACATCTCTGTCACGAACAAAGCCTCTCGTCCATGTGTAGATGCACGCTTCCTTCTGTGCCATGATATAGTTGCCAGTTGTGGTTCAATAAAAGAAAAAAAAGTTCCTACATTAAACTGCTCACAACAAGGTCTGTGGATTATGTCGAGTAACCACATTGTGAGTTCTGGAAAGAGACATTGCTGTTGAGTTTTTTTAAATGTATTTTTTTCTTTGAGCACCACAAGGCGAGTGCCATCTAGTTCCATTATATGCGAGAGAAGCAGACAGCTCTACAGTCGATATCTCCAAAACTCTGCAACTCACACCAAAACAATCTAGATCTATAAATAGCTCCACAGGTAAGAGGAAAAATATGTAATTTTGATTTTAGGGTGAACTGTCCCTTTAATGATTTTATTAAAGCAGTTTAAACTTTTTTGCAGTTTCACCTTTAACGCTAGACTCAGTAAAAAAACAGGCTGAAATAAATTTTAAGCACAGGGTTTGTGTGGTTAACCTGCCAAAGTGCGCAATTTTTGTTTTGCTTGAGTATCACAGAGGGGTGTGTGTGTGTGTGTGTGTGTGTGTGTATGTATGTGTGTGAGTGTGTGTGTCTCCCCAGCGCTTTCATTTCACTAACCTTCCCGTTCAGACAGTCTCCTCTCTGAGACGCCGTCTGTCGTCATCGTGATTTATGAGTTTAATAAAATCGTGTGTGTGTGTGTGTGTGTGTGTGTGTAGCTCAGGGCCATACTGTCCCTTACAATCACTCCACGAGCTCTCTTTTCACAACCTCTCCCTCCCTCCATGGCTGACAATAGCTGTGAATGTGGCTGTGAATGTTTTAGAAGTGCCCTTGTCAGACTGGTGTCCTTGAGCGAGGGCACGGTTGTTACTGCCAGTTTGTTAATTTCAGACTTGCCTTGATGTTCCCTTAAGGGACGCAGGAGCAAAACTAAATTACTGCTGCATAGTTTTGACGGAGATACCGACCCTCTGTGTGTTGGCGGAGGCGTGTGTGACTGTGTGTGTGGTAACTAAAGTCTCTGTACAGCTGATGGCACATCTGTGTTATACTAAGTCAGCAAAAAAGAACAGCATTTCATCCTCAGCTGGATAAACCATGACCAGGCTGAGGCACAGGAGTGTGTTACGCTAAGTATCTCAGTTGTGTCCCCAAGTGTGTTCCTCACTTCTGTACACACGCAAATTATTCAACTATGTGTTCAAACTGTTTTGCTTTCATAATTGTAGTTCTACAAATTTAAATGATTATTTACACATATTAACCTCACCATAAACAAATAATTATGTATCACTAGTGGAGTGTTTGTCCTCATGCATCAGTATTATGAATTTCATGCCTTAAACATGGAATGGTACGTTTGTGTGTCTTTAATTTTGAGCTCCTGCATTTAAATACTGACATCTCCTCTGTTCACTGTGGAGTAAAACAATGTTAAACTGCAACACGCTGTCTTTGGCTCTTCTTTTAATTTGTTTTTCACAGGAATGCTGTGCCATGCTATCATGCAACTTTGTATTCAAGTTCAAATTCATCAGACAGGCCACAAATAGATAGATAAGGAATGATTCTTGGATAATTTTAAAATGTCTGCAGCCATATATGAATATTTAACTGAGACACAGTCATGCTGAAAGGATCAGGATTAACTATTCGATGTGTTAATATTTCAACTAAGGCCCCGTTTCTACCGAGCAGTTCAGTTCAGTTCAGTACGCTTTTTTTCCGTTCTGTGAAAAGTTATGGATGGTACCAATGGAACCGTTCTGTACCGTCCCCATCTTTGGTCCCCCCTCTGTTGGGGTACCTAGCACACAGATCTGGTGCTAAAAGGTGGAGCTGTGAACACTGCAGTCTGTTGATTGGTCAATAGCAGACAGTCACTCTGCTCAGGGCTGAGTTGTGGCTGGTTTTGAGGCTCATGTAACCACTGTTCATACCATGGAGAGTTTTACGTATATTCACGATGAAAATAAAAGGATATTTTGCTGCCTCTTGCAGCAGCTGCAGTCTGAGGAAAAAACAACTTAATTCACTGGGCTAACTGCCGGCGACTTTTAAGGTGGAACGTTCACTTGTTATGTTACTCAGTGTATAAGCTGACAACGTGAATCCATCAGCACACCTTAAATTAACTGTGACAACTTTGACCATTATTTTAGTTTTTATATGACATACACTTTTAATAATGAGTGGATCTTCAAGCGTTTAAAAACATATTAATTTCGACTGCATTATGTGAACTGCATATATCCCAATCCTCACTCCAGAGGATTGTTCCTGTGGTTTACAGCAGAACCCCTGAGTTTGTCTGAGAAGGCCTACATGCAACAAGCCCGCTATTTCTAAATATCCCATGGAGAGAGAGAGACTCTCACTGCAGCCTGTTTATTTTGTTATGAAAGTGTCGGCATGCAACCTCGGTCTGTGGCAATAAACGAGGTGCAGACTGATAAAGGAGGAAATACAGTGAGTGCTGGACGGAGCAGCAAGTGACAACAACTCCGCCCACATGAAAGAGTACTGTTTGTAGTGGAAACACTAGGGTCTAGGTACCATGTCTGAAGTTTCAAGTGAAGAAAATATAAGAACACCAGTGGAAAAGAACATTTTCTTGACCATTATTTATAATTTCTCAGAAAAACACAAACATTAATCAATGGATCATCTATAAATAAGACTTTTTTTTATACAACAACCTTAAATAATACTGCCAGTGTAAAAAAAAAATAAAGAAAAGGTTTTATAACAATACAGTAGGCTTTGATTTTGTACACAAAAACCCATCAACGTTATACAGAAATTCAACATCTTGTCACAGTAAATACTGTTTCTATCCCAATCTAGGCCCAATCTGTGGAATCAAAATATAAACAATGTTGTACTCCTGCAAAAACACCAACACAGGACATAGCTGAGATTATTTTCATTCTTAAACTGATTGCTGTCCAGATAAAACAAATCAGGCCACAGGCAAACAACACTGAGTCTGGATTTCACTGACAGCTAAACTATGAAATCAAACCCAGGCATGTCCAGTTCCTTTTAAATTTAAATCACAGTAAACCGTACGTCAACATCTGATATGATTTAAAAAATAATAATATTAATAATAAAAAATCTCAGATTGGGCTTTCAAGTTACATCACATAATCACAACAATCAGACGGCACATCTGTGATTCCCAGCCACATTTAACACATTAATAAAAAACAGTTGGCATTTTTTTGTCTTAAAACTAACACCAAGGCCATGTGTCGTACTATAACTACAGGACTGCTGCTGCTGATCATGTGTGAGCATACTAGGCACAACTTCTTGTTGAAGCGGGGGGGTGACTCAAGTCTTTGAGGAAACAAACCTACTTTAGCTGATCTGCTTTTTAAAAAAAAACAAAAAAACAAAACCTAAACTACTAACAGTTGGCAAGCAGAGATGGTTCTTAATCACAGCAGGATTTGAGATATAATTTACAGTATAATTACAATCCACAGAGAAACATTTAAGTTATGCAGCCAATTTACTGCAGCTGCGCCTCACAGCCTACACAACCACAGCTGACAGGGTCCATATCTGAACTGAACTCATGGATGTTGGATCCCTGCCTCTACTCAAGTTAAGACTAATAGTCTCTACAGGGAGTCACACATGCAGCTCTGTAAAATGAGACGACACCTGTTTTAAAATAGTTTAAGATGAATGTTGCAGTAAAACAACCATTATTACCCTCTTCCTCTCAGGTCTTTGCACTGTACAGTGTACAGTGCATTTTGGACGTAATCAAAATGAGATGATAAGGAATCACTGTTCATCATAGTGAACAATATTTCATTTACAGTATCACAGTTTACAGTTTCAAGACCTCCTTAATCACATTTCAAGCTTTGTAAATTGTTTAGATAACTTTTAATACTTTCAAGTCCTGTTAGAAGACCTGTCTGTCCTCAGCTAACACCAAACACCAGGTATGAATGTTTTACTGTCCTGGTTTGAGACCATGTCTGAGTTGCGACTGTGATACCTGATCAGACGTACAGTAAGGATCTTATAGATGAGTGTCAGTGAACATGGTGTGCTCCTTTTTCACAGATTTTAAGGCCTTGATTGCGTCCACAAACTCATCTTCCTCCACGTACTGAAAGAGAAAACACACGAGGTCACAAATGAGGTCTTAAATATTTAAAGAGGTGGCGACAGTTACGGTATGTACTGTAAGCCCAGTGAGAGGAAAGCACAGGTGACACCAGTGTTACTGAGTTAAGGGACATGACAACTCCTTAAAAAGTAATTTCTTTTACAAAGTTACCAGCAAATGATGATAATGACGCACATTATGTGTGTGCACAATATAGTTTGCTTCCGATGCTGCCATTATGCTAAATCAATGTTATCAAGATAATAATAAAATACTTCTTACTAAGCTTTGTTTCTTGTTTTTATTTCTTAGATATATAATTCAAGGTATTCCTTTTGACACACTTGTTGTTTTTGTTTATATGTATTGCTGTCTTTGTCTTTTGGTGTCTTTGACAGACACTGAAAACCACTGAGTTTGCATTAATCAACAAAGGTCAGCTAATGTCAGGCAATTTAGGACAGCCTGCTTCCAAAACAGGATCTTTCACTTTATGGCCAATATCCCCCACACATGATTTCTCTGACCCTCCTAAATGACCTTTTGACCCTATAGTATATGTGTGGTGGTCCTGGTCTTCCTGTTAGGGCTGTTTCTAAGGTCTATCAGTGCTGTAATCACTTAACTCTAAAGTAAATCCTAACATAAATTACAGTAATTCAACAAACATATATCCGTCCTCACCAATCCAGAATCATGTCCCAGTGGGTTGTCCCAGCTTCCTTCCTCCATCATCAGTGACTTCCTGTCAATCAGCTGACTGACGCTGCGGTGCAGGGAATGCTGGGAGTAGGCCTGACCGAGGTCTGTTTGGCTGGGAACCCGCAGGACAGACATGGGGCTGAACCGTGAGCTGCTGCCGACTATCTTGGTGTCTGTCAGACCCTAAAATGTAGATATTCTCAAAGTCAGATGGTGATTCAAAAGATACCATATTACAGTTTATATTAATGCAAAATGTTTTTTAATGCATGCTGTAGTTTTTATTTGAATTATGTTATGCATTACACTGCCTTACTAAGTCGTAGTGTAAGATATACACAATCGTCTCTATGGTGCATGGGATAAAACATGCAAAAATGTTTTTTCCTTTAATTGCAACTTTATCCAAGAAGAGTTTCTTCAACCCAGAACCCAGAAGTAAAAACAACACCCATTAAACATTTTCACCAAATAAAAATGTTGTTTTAAAGGTCAAAGCCCATTGTATCCCATAATAGCCCATTGTAGCCCATAATATCAACAATCAACAGGGGGCAGTGCTCAGCAAGGATTGGCCCTTTGTTTCACACAGGAGTGGTGGAGTAAAAATCTTATTTTTAAGATGTGCTCAAGAATCAACAAAAACACAGCAGACACACACTTGATACCAGTTTTGCTTGAGCCATAAAACAAAGGACAGGACTGAGATACATTATGACACCGTTTTCATTGTCAGATGAAGTCGTATGAACTCTGGCTTCAAGGTTGCTGCTGTAAACTTTAGATATATCACATGATTTTATTTGTTGCATACTAAGTCAACACTGTATTTAAGGACACACTGACAAACTGCACAACATGCCTTACCGTTATAATAATTCATCTTACCACACACACACAAAGCATGCATACACACAAAACAGACATGCGTAGAGGGGCACCCACACAACGTCACAGTCCCGTACCTCCGTGTACACAGTGTAGCTTTTAAGTATAACGTTGCTGATCTCAACACAGTCTGCTACAGTGTCAAACTGCAGGGGGACAATAAAATACACATTTAGGGCTTTGAATGTAAATATAGAAAATAGTCTTACTGTGGGATGGTCAGGGAGGAGCACAGAGCTGGAGTGATGTTTAGAGCACAACTCAGGACAGGGCCTCTGAGAGACACAGAGAGAGAGACAGAGAGAGAAGATGGAGACAACAGTGTAGGAATGAAGGAAGGGAGTCGGAGAAGACAGATATAAAAAAGGAAAAATAGAGCAAGATTGATCAACAGAGAATGGAAAGGGGCAAAAATAAAGAGAATTAAATCAATTTTTAAAAAGAATTATGTGTGAGGAAATCAAATAGAGGAGTAGTAAGAGTGGAATGTGGCTAATTTGGTTCAAGTAGCATTGTTATTGAAAGTTACTGGTAATGGGTGATTGGAGATTTTGAGGGCTGATGACTGTATTTGGAACAAACTTAAATATATCAGATGAAATGTTGCTGTTTCCAAGATGCTTTTGTTGAGGAAAAACAGCAGGATTTGATCCTAAAGACACAACCTACACTTACTTGTAGATGAAAGAAAGACTTTATGTCAGCGTTTGATTTATGTGAAAAGATATAAAAAAAAAATCCAACTCTGGTTCCACAGATTTTTACTGGGCAACAATGTGATGTCAGTCCTTGTTAACTTGAGCTTTAACAAGAATGCAAACATGTAGGAGCAGGTTTCATCATCTGCACAGCTGCACATACTAAACCAGGTTTTCAGTAGCTGGTAACAGTCACCGAAAATAATTCCTATTCCAAGAACAGCTCTCCAGTAACAGTGGTTGTTTCAGCCCCCTCTGGTGGACCAAAGATTCAGACACAGCTGCTCTTACAAAGACAGACTTTTCTAAAATGTTTAAAATCTGCAGGAAAAAGAGTTTTGATTCAGCCAGTGAGTTAAAAAAAAATCAGACAAAACACAAGTGAAACAGTCTTGTTTCCCTTCAGTAATATCTCTCCTGACTTTTCTTCTGCTTCAATCTCTTTTTAATCCTAACCACCACTCTCTGTCTCTCTTTCTATCTTTTCCCCTTTCAACCATCTTGTCATTCTCTCTCCCCGAGCGTCTTGTTTCTCTGCTCCTCTCACCATGTACGTCTCTCCCCCAGCCTTCCTGGTCTTCTGAAGCATGACCAGCGGGGGGCGCTCTCGGGCTGATGGATTCTTCCTCAGGGCTCTAGAGGAGAGGAAAAAACAATCATTCACACCCTTTTTGTTTTTGTTCTTGTGATTAAACTGTGTTCAAACATACAGTGTGTTGTGTTTCATAATTTGTGCTCTTTTTTATATACCACTGCAGTTTTATATCAATAACTGCAGAGCACCTGAGGAGAAGGAATTATTTTGTTTTCATGCCTTAAACCATTGACATGCTACATACTACATTAGACTACCTCTGTAACACTAGGCCCAGCAGTATGGCCAGCAGGAATAGACCCAGCAGGGCTAACAACAAGATGAACCACAGCTCGGAGTAAACTGGTGTTGCTGACATGCTGACGCCCTCTTTATCCCCGTCTTCAGGCTCCAGAGGATCTGCAGACAGAGAAATAAATAACTTACTGGTTAAACTATATGTTTAATTCTATGTACTCTCTGTGTATCTCTTGTATTTATCTTTAATTTACCTAATTCTGCCTATGTATTGTATATGACCTGACAACATGTTATAATGTAATATAATGCTAATTAAGTTTTACTGAATTACAGTGAGGAAGAGGATGTGAAAGACAGATGCAAAGATTCTGATTTGATTTTACACTATGACTGATTCCAGCAGAATGTGGTGTGTGTGTATGTGTGTGTGGGTGTGTGTGTGTTACCTAGGCCTGTGGCGGGGCTATATCTGATGGTTGGAGTACTGGCACTGCCACTGTTTGTGGTACAAGTCACCTGAAATGACAGAGCTAAGAGCAGAGGGAGAGAGGAAGAGACAAAAGGTAAAGAAAGAAAATAGAGCAAAACAATAAAGTGTTGATTTGTTACGTAGAGATGTCTCTAAATTGGACTTTCAGCCTTTGATAAGGCTGCTAATATACACAAAATAAATGAGTTGAGATGCATTCATACATAGATACAAAGACACTTCCTTTGGAAAGGAGGAAAGAAAACGTACATTGGTGGTTACAATTGTCAAAAAAGTCCTGACAGTCAGATTATTCTGGATGCTTCTCCTGACTCTCTCTATCCACAACTACAGCTCATTCTGTCATGACGACTTGCAATTCTCTGAAATATTCCCCTCACTTTGGAACATCCCCTTAATCAAAGGCTGATCCTCATTACAAACTTGACAGCTAATAAAATATGTTCTTATGCCTTAAAGAATTACATTTGTAAACTATTCTTGTTCGGATAGAGGGGTGGGGCAAAGTGTTAGGGCTACATGGCCCTCCAAACGTAGGTTTTTCAGAGGCACACTTAAAAGTGTCAAGAGAAGTCATCAGCAAGATGGCTGCTAAAGCAAGAAAAGAAAACCACAAATGTATTTTCTTCATAAATTAAGGTTTACATTTTATGATAACCATCATATTATCTTAGCACATTTTTTATAACAAGCACAACAAAAGAAATGACTAGTATAGTAGCTAGCTAACACTAATGCATTGTTACATATTGTTATTGCTGATGTGTGCATGACGGTGCCGCATTTTGACATATTTCCATGTTGCATTCCCCACCCATTTGACAGCATATGACACACAAAATTTAACTTAAGTCCAGCAGTGAAGTTGCTGCTCTTGTTTACACACCTAATATCAATGGAGACTGGCAGGGTAGGAGCACACGTTAGTAACATGATTTTTTTTTCTTTATTAATCCCCCTGAGAGGAAATTCAATTTTACAGAGCTCCATTAGTGGTCTGGTAATGAAACTGTGTTCTTTTTTTTATTTGATGACTTGTTTGACCAAATGATAGCGTGAAACTTAAGATGTGAATGAATTGCAAGTGTCTTGGCAACTGTAAGAGCCTGTCTGTAGCCAACGTAAGAGAAATCACCACTACAGAAGACGGCACATTTGCACTTGTCGCATCTGTTTACGTAAACGCCAGCATACCAACAACGTATCAGTATCTTGAAGGGTTTTCTAACTAGTACCCCCTGTAATTCTGGGAAGGGGTACAAATAGGAAATGGGATTGGGTCCAAGTATAGCATGTATTTTTTATTCTAATATTCAACAGCAGTCTATCAACACATCATGTTTAATTTTGTTTAAAGTCACACTGCCTGCCAAAGTGTGCATTTATCTAAATGCACCTGCTTATTGTATGTCTGTAGAGGCAGACATTACTCCTAAAATGTGTGAAGTTATCTGCTACCACCTTGCATAAATTAGTAAGTGTTTAGTGTGTGTGTGTGTGTGTGTGTGTGTGTGTGTGTGGTCTCACTTTTCTGCGAGGTGCGTGGAATATGGAGAAAGCTGTAGAAGCCAGTGTAGACCCTCAGCTGGCTCTCTGTCACACTATACTCCTTCAGGTACCCGTTGAGGGAGAAGGAGCCCGTCCAGTCCAGCCAAATAACTGTCAGGTTGCTGCCCACTGAGAAAGGAGACACATACTGGGGGGCTGGAAGGACGCAGACAGAGGGGACAACAGAGACTGTGATGTGTTTTCATGGTTTTCATGACTGGTTAGCTTGTGAGGGATTTGATACATTTTTGTTTCACCTTCGCTGAGTGTGGTCACAGTAGTCCAGTTGGAGGCAGTGCTGCCCATGTTGTTGAAGCAGGCAGCTCTCAGCTGATAGGTGGAGTAGGGTTGGAGACCTGCACAGAGTAGTTCAGTTGTTTTTTTCCCCCCACACAAAACACAGACAGACAACACACTGTGCATCTACCTGTCCAGGTCCTTATAATTAGCTGCTATCCTTGTGTGAGGAAGGCTTGCAGTTTATCTCAGTCTTTCTTGCAAGTGCTTGCTTAGTATTTAAATATCTCCCAGTTTTGTATGATCAGTGTGTCACTCACTGCTGGAAATTCTGAACTTAACTGCTTTGTACTTTTGTTAACATCGTTCCTCTGTCTTATTCTAATTTGGTATTAATGCAAATATAATTTTCACTGTAAAGCGTGTCAGGACATGTTATGCATTTTAAAAATATCTTGATTTGACATAATCACATAAGCACCTGTCACATTGTGGCTCCACCTTTTACCGAAGAAACAGATTTCTACTGCTCCTTCAGCACAAGGGAGAGGTACAGGCTGGGGGGGCTGTGGGCAAGGTGATCTGAGATGAAGCTCGCAGCTGGAAACAGAGAGTAAGTGAGTGAGAGTGACAGTATGGTACGTGCATCTGTTCGTGCAGTCCGTCTCACTCATTAATGAAATCTGAGTGCAAACAGTTTTCTCATTGATAATACATTGAATAATGTGCACTTTTGTTTTACCACTCACCTCTCAATGATTCCATTAGGTGCCAGAGGCTCGTCCCACTCCAGCTGAACTGAGCGGGAGGTCAGGGTGACGGGGCGCGGAGAAGGCTGGTGGGCTGGGGGGGCAGCTAGGGTGTGGAGTTCGCTCAGTGGACCCTGGGTACAGCACTGTGGAATGTTCAAAACCGACAGTTTAAGGATTTGTAGTATTTCAGAGTGTATGAGTACACTGTCCTCTCAGAGGATTCATAGAATAATTAAATGCACAATATGTAAACACTGAGTTCAGGGACTTGTTTTGCAATTTAAAGTATAATTTAAGTATTTTAGAGTAATCAGAATTATTTAAGGCAAGCAGAAAAAAAAACAGCGTGAACCAGCTAATGCAACATCCTGTAAATTGCCCTGCCAAACAATATGTCTCCAAATCAGTGATGACATTTAAACTGGTGACCATCTTTTCTTTACAAGAAGTATTTCAAAGCAAACCTAAATGGATTATCCTCCGATCAATTTACTATATCTGAAAATGATTCCCTGTGCTATTTTGGAACTAGGAGACCAGATAATAACCAGACCGAATCTCTGATCTAACTTTCATGACAGAGTCTAGCTGTTATGTTCTAGTGGTACATAATACCTGATAACAAGTGCAGGCCTCCACTCCTACCCAGTACTGTGTGTAAGGACGCAAACCATGGAGTGTCTGCTGATGGGATGTACCCTCTGAGAGCTAGTGGAAGAGAAAAGTATAACACTGAGATATGTTTAAAGTGGGCATATGATTGAGAAGCAAATATTGGATGGGTCAAAATGAGGAAGAAAAACAGGAGAGAGAGGGAATGAGACTAAGCGATCAGAGAAAAGGGAAGAAGACAGTATATAAATCCAACTGAGAAAATGAGTACAAGTTATTAATTAGTGCGTCACCAGAGTGTGGTTGTTGTGGTTCACTGAGAACACTCTGTAAAGGCTGACAATCCCATTGGGTCGGGCTGGGGGATGGATGTCCACTACTGCTGAGGTTGCCGAAACACGCAGGAAAACAGGCGTGCCTACACCCTCGGGTGGGGCAGGTCCTGTTCTCCCATTGGCCCACGGACTGGCAGAACGACCCGCTGAATTCACTGCCCACACCTGTCGGTCAAAACCACGTTACTCAATAATATTATGAAATTTAATTCACATATACAACTGCTGGTGAATAACAGAGGGAGCGTCTGAGACAAAGTTAGATCCAGACATAAACTTTTTTTCTCACGTCATTAGGGTTTTAGATGCATTTTATTAACTCTTAATGATGCAAGCTTCTCTTAATTACCCAGTACTCACCAGACCACCAAAAGGATATAAGTCAATTCATTGGATCATCCATCAAAACCACCATCAGCACTGAGAGCAAAACCTTTTCAACATGCAACCCAACACTGACATATCTGCATGACAATTACTTTTCACCTTCATCAAGGAGTTATTCACACACACACACACACACACACACGCACACACGCACACACACACACACACACACACACACACACACACACACACACACACACACACAGAGTAATCTTATTTGTGTGCTTGTGTTGGGTATAATTAGAGGGTGTACACAGCACAGGGTCAGGCAGGGTGGAGATTTGCATGTGTAAGTCATCTGTAGCCTGTCAGAAGTAGTGCAGAAGGCAGATGGATGGGTCTGAGCTTTACTGTTGAAAGTGTGTGTTTGTGTGTGTGTGACGCCATGTTTGTAGCTGCGATGGCGAGTTTTGTGCGTGTATGCTTGTGCATGCAAGTGTGTTAAGAGTTGAATTAACCTCAATAATAGTCAATTAGGCTGTGATCAATCAGACTGATTGATCTAAGTGACAGCACAGATGGACTGAGATGGGAGAGGGGAAATAAGAACGGAAGATGGAGAGAGTGGGAATTGGGAGGAGGAGAAGGAGGACAGGAAGAAGGGTGGACAAGGCACAAAGAGAGGAAGCAGGAGCTCAAACAGAGGAACCTGGACAAAAATTTAAGCTGTGCCGTTTTAATTTCATGGATCCAAATGTACTGTAGGGATTGTGATAGCTTCTGCAGATAAGATTGTTTTTTCTCAGTATTTGTAGGAGTTGCATCATTGTGTGCACGCAAATGTATCCAGATATGAGTAACCGAATGCAACCTTTATAGCCACTTATTAAAATCACTTCACACAAACACAACATTTTAGTGTCTAATCCATTAAACTCAAAAAGGGGCAGACACATCTGTCCCTGAATGCTTATTTGGGCTACTGTGTATTAATATTTCTGTCTGGACTAGCTTCCTCTCAGAGAAATCGACCTAGACTCATCCACTTGCCCATCAAACTGTCTGTTGCTTTTAAAGGGGATGAGAGGAGCTGATGTGATTGGTCATTATTATGGCCCACACCAACTCCACCAGCTCGTACTGCACTTTTCCTGCTGATAATGTATCCAACCTGTTCCGTTCTGTAGCAGTGCATTCAGACTGATAGCAGTCTGTGAGAAAAAGACTGCAAGGGTCTATGTTGTTGTAGGCTGTGTTAGCTGTATGGTGCTGGTAAGAGGAAAGAAGAAATATAAATCAGGAAGTCCTGTTTGAAGGTTTACCACACACAGCATTCGTTCTTTTTTTTTTTTTTTTGTGAGGCAGGATTTTAAAACTCCATAGTAGTCACAGTTGAAATAATTTTCTCGTCCATCTCAATGCCTTTAACTATAGTGGCAAAATTAATCCAGTCTTATGAAAACACATTGTAATGTATTCTATCAGGTGAAGATGCTTGTATGTATGTCATCTGTCAGTGCAAAGTGTAAAGCTGAGGTAAATTTGACCCTGGATCAACTCGATGCACTATTATTGTACTGAAAATGTCCTAAAGCAGCAGCTCAGTACATGACCAGTGTGCTATGTGTTTTAGATGTACTCTACAAGTGTAGGAGAGCTCAAAAAGTGCAGTTCAGTGAAAGGACTTGTCTGAGATCAAAAGCTTGGATAATAAATCACTAATAACATGAGACCGCAATTAAACCTCAGCTGGGAGAATTTTGGATATTGGTTACTCATAAAATTATAATATTTAGAGGAATTGCCACAACACTACATATCAGTCATTTGTGAAAAGGAAATTCCAAGAGAATTAAAAAGAGATGGAATGACAAATTAAAGAGAAAAGCTTTTAGAAAACATACAAACAAATGTATGAAAAGATGGTAAATGTCAATGTCAAGAGTAGGTTTAAGTTTACAGACTACACAATTTAACAGTACAACCAAATCGCCAGAATAAATGTTGGCAGTGTATGTTTCTGCAAACCACAAATATGTTATATATGAACATTTCATTTTTAGCAGGTATGTTAAAACTTCATGTTTCTTTGCATTTCATTTTTATGTTGTGAAAATGCTGTGGTTAACATCATATTTTGCCTTAAATACCCAGTTTGGTTGCTACAAACATGGCTAAACAAGTCCCAACCTCTTGTTAAAAAAGTCCCGCTTTTGTTACTACATACACAGCTGTCCCTAACTATCTTTAAAAAATATCTGCTTGTGTTGTTTGTTGATCCCAAACAGACAGTTCATGTTTGCTGCTTGGTAGCCATCTCACCAGATGTCACACCATCCACCATCCCCTCCTCCTCCTGATGAGAAACTACACTCATACACACCTAATCTGAACAATGCAGCTTTAGATATGTTGATATGATACACATGACACTTAGGAATGTGACATATCCGTGGTTTGCAAAAACGTAGAATGCCAACATTTTATTCTGGCCTCTGGGCTGTGCGGCAAGTCCTTCAACTTTTTACTGTGTTTATATATCATCAACCTTTTGGGCCACTGTTGTGCAGTGGATGAAGAATGGTAGGAGAAATGACAGGAGGAAGAATGAAGGAGAGGACAGCAGCCTGCGTTGAGAGGTGAAAAAGATGGGTGAAGGGACAGCAGAAAGAGGGTACATTAGGTAAAGGGTAGCCGAAAATGAAAAGATGCCCAAATAGTGTTTATTGTAGGTAGGTATGAAACAACTGACGACTAAAAAGATAAATACACACATTTGACTGTCATTAAAGCTATGCTTGACTATACTGTTGGATTTAAGTATCTAACAAAATAATGGCTGTGCTATACTTTGTTTTTAACTTGCCATTGGCTAAACCTTGTACATTTAACACGACTGTGATGTCAATAAATCCGAATTGTTCCTGCCTATAAATAAATAGTAAGTCATGTAAACACTATTTACCATGACGTGAATTGTTATGACCTGTCAAGCTACCTAAATGCATGTTTATTTGTCATCCCTGTGTTACCTGTTTTGTTTTGGTAACCATAAAACCATCTTGTTTCAGATCCCACGTCCTGTCAAGTTTCTCTCCTGGGTGATTACTTGCCCCCTCACTTACTTGTGAGTGTGTTATTGACCATTCTTGCCTTTTGACCACCTTTTTTGCCTGTCAATTAGATACTTTTTCCTATGTTAATGATCCCCTGTGTACCGACCTGAGCCTGATTGAAGATCCTGAACTTTTATCTGAGTCTGTCTGCTTTGTGAGTCCTTCTCCAGTTTGTGGTTGACAATGAATAACATATAGAGGGAATGGCTTCCAAAAAAACTAAGTGAATTGAGTTTTGATTTATTTTGTATGTGTCTGTTATGCTGGCATGTTAGGTTATTATGCCAACAATGTCTTCATTGTACCTTTTATCGTGTCATTAAATGTGATCAACAAGCTATTGTTGTTATTGTAATCCCATTTGCAGCACCATATTAAACAGAGCCTTTAGAAAGAATGCAACATGTCTGAGTAAACAGAAAAAATGCATCTGCATCAGGTGAAAGAAAGTTTTCTATTACATATGTAGTTGCTACGCAGGAACTGCAGCTTGACTGACTTGTTGATTAAAGAGTTTCAATTCCATTTGCTCCTGCCGTCGTATAAAATTATAAGTGCAGCAGTGAAACATTTCTACCCAGCAACAACCATGTTCTTCCCCTAGTAGCAACACAGTTAAAAGCCCCCCCATGACGCAAGGCTTTTGGGCTTGATTAAGAAGTTTGTGCCACATAGACAGAACAGAGAGAAAAAGTTCAAAACTAAAGTCAGTCCAGATCACCTTGCCCTTGATCCAATGCTAAAAGGTAGAACTCATCTCCACGTCCTTATATCATCTACAGACTTTTTACGGCTTTCTCTCATCTCTTGTACGCTCTTCTCCTATTGGGCCGTGATTTGGCTTATTAGACACAAAATAAAAATATACCCGGTTAGCTGCCATGGCAGCAAATGAGCCGCCATGGCAACAAACGACTTCAGGAAGCTACCAGCCAGTATTTGAGCATTTTTATTGGACGGTTTAACTGCGGACTCGATTCGAGCACTCTGATAGGCCGACGGAGCTTCTTGGCGGGTGCATCTACTTGAGGTGAAGGGGCTAAGTTGTGTGAAAGTGGGCAGTAATTAAAACCAAGCATAAAGCTGTCAATAGGAGCTTATGACCCAGTGTAATTAGCCTAATATGATTTCTCTCTCTGCACTGTGGTGTGCTAAACCGAACTGACTTATCGTCCTTGTGTACGCCTGAAACACAGAGAGAAAGGATGAGAGCCAGATAGGTACACAGACAGATTAACAGCTAAATAAAAATAAAGCCGGGCAGATAGATAAAAAGACACACAGGTGGGTAGGTAAGAGGACAGACTGACAGATTATTAGGCCGACAGTAAGAAAATGTAACTCAAGAGAAATGGCACGTCGAATAACTTCAAATGAATATCCAAAAATTTATACCGTTTCTTCACTTCTCTGTCGCTGATGCACACACACTCACAAATGTTTACATGGACACACAAACACAGAGTCCATGCATCCCAATCCCCCGCTGACAAATTCTCAGGGGACGTGTAGCGGTCACCATTAAAAGGTCTTTCCAATACAAGCTCTGTTACCAAGGGGGCTAACAGTTAATTCGATTGGCTGGCTGGTAATCAGGAAGTGGTGTGCTCTGAGGGCCCAGTGATTAATGGCTCTGTTGCCCGCCCGTCATCTCCAAAAGCTCCACCCTCCCTCCCTCCTCCTGTCATAAATTAGGACCCTCGTAAATAAAGACGGCACCACAATCAGGCAAACTCAATCAATTACGCAGGTTCTCTGGCCTCAGCTCGTATGTCTGACAGGCAGGAATGCTAATGTTATTGTTGCTTCCAAAGGGCTAGCCTGTCAATTAGCGTACAGACATACAGCACAACAGCATGAATATGGACCCCACCATTTAACACCTGTCTGATTACATGGCTTGTGTGTTAGTGTGTGTGTATGCCTGTGTACGTTGGTATGTATGGACAGACTGGATCAGCTGAGGTGTGTGAGACCAGACTTTTGGAAAACACTTCATTGTGAAACATCACATCAGATCTCAACTCCAAATGAGTTTTAGAGATCACAATAAAACAATGTTTCGACATTCAACACAGAGGATAAGAAGTTATCATATTGCTGTATATGCGAAACCCATTTGTACATTTTGTGTTCAATATTTTCTGTAATTCTTATATCCTTTAAAAATACATTATTACATTTGTTTGTCAAAAATAAATCAAATTAAAACTCATGCCAACTTGCTGAAGCTCTGTGGTTCCCGGGCAATGTTAATTTATTCTTTTAAGTACAAATTAAAAAGATGTATCATAAAATCCAGGTCCTGTGCTACTCTTATTTCAGCGATAACTGAAGGATCAGTGGAATTTTACCAGGAACAACCAGTCAGCATCTGCCTAAATTCTCCTTTCTAAACAAACACACACTTATAATTGCACTGTATTAGAGTTAGAGTATTGTACCTGGTATTTGTATACAGTATACGGCTGGAGCGCTTCGTCTTTGCAAGTTGTAGAGATGTTCCTGTAGACGAGCTCTGCTGCATCACTTCTGTGGGCATCAGTGGTATGGTCCAGTTGGCGGTACACCTCGTAATTAAGGACTCTACCATTTGGCTGAGCTGGAGGGGACCAGGTGAGTAGAAAGGTGGTCTGAAGGCCTGTGTGTGTGTCAGGCTGGAGGTCTAACAGTGGTGCTGTTTGTCCAGCAGGGGGAGCCTCCAGAGTGAGCACAGATGACCAGTCACTGGAGGAGCAGCCCAGCGCTGTGCAAGCCTCCACCCTCACTTCATACCTACACACACATAAAGGAACATGTTTTTAAATGCAGAAATTAGAAACCCTTGTGGGAAAGAAACACATGCAATGTTAAATACTTAAAATACATCAAACATTTTTGGCAACAATAGACGGTGACACCAGTGTACTGCGAGTACAGCTTGCATGAGACTTAAATTTGCAAAACATTTACTGACAATGAACCAAATACAAATCAAATATACATATATATATATATATACAAATCCGTAAAGTGTTTGGAGTGTTTAGATGATGAGGTGACTAAATGACTATTAAATCTCCCAAAGTTTGTCAACAGCATTTAAATTAGGGGTTATATTTGTACAAAACAGAGCCTTATTAAGCACTTAAATGATGCACAAATTTATTTGGTCAAAAACAGAATTACAGCCTGGCACGTGGAGCAGTCATCAAGTCAGAAAGCACATAATTAAAAGCATATTTGAAACGATATCTGTCTCAACCAAGTGTACACTGAGCCTTAGCAGACTACAAAACTACTACTACTAACTAATTCAGAAGCACTGCTGTTTTCTTTTTTAAAGGGAGAACAAAAGAATATGATTAAGAGGAGTAAGGGGAGAAAAAGAGAGAGGAGGTGATGAAGATGAGTTGGATAGAACAGATAGAAGGTCATCAGGGGGAGGGGGAGAGATCTTTAGATGATAAGGCTGATGAGCTTTTATTATCTGAATCTTATCAGCACATACACCCACTCACACATACACAACCACACATTCAAGCACACTTGTAGGAATTGACCCACATGACTGCACATGCATATGCACCCTCACACACACGGACATACACACATTTACAGTCTTCGGTCTACTCTGATGTCTGGTTCCCAGAGAGTGTGACAGATGCATGGCCACTACTTCAACATTGACTCCCTTTCTATGTCTCACTTTGAAACACCACAGTCTCAACCATGTCATTTTGACAGCTTGCTTGAGAGGTTGTTTTTCACCAAATCAAGATATTTGCATTTTGACAGGTGCATTAGTATCCTAATTTCAGGAATATAGCATTTGACTTATTTGCTCAGCCTGTAGGTTTCTTCTGACAGAAGACTTTATTGGGGCAAAACAGCAGAGTACAAACTGCACAGTGATGTTGTGCCTCTGTTTATGGTTGCAACATTATTTTCCGTGTGGAAGTAAAAAATACAAGCTAGTGAGAGAAAATATAAATCGTTTTTCTTTTTCCAGTGTTTAAGTCTGTCATAAGTCTGAGAAAATATGTATTAAAACATCATTGGTCACTTTTTGAGCCCTCTTTTCTTCTCTCTTCTTTTGCCGTTTTAAAACCAGTAATAATACAAGTTCAAACCTGTGTATATGAGTTCACTTTAAATTGAATCACCTTAAAGGATATATTAAATTTCACCATCTATTTTGAAAGAGTGCATTGAATAATAGTTTGATTTAAGAAAATGATGGTTACAGATTGACCGAAATGAGAATCAAATGAACCTAGCTCTGGTATTAACAGCACATCTGTCATGGAGATGTGGTGGTTTGTAAAGAGGCTACTGGAGTGTTATTTTTTTGGTTGTTTTTTTGTTCCCTTCTTATCTGGTATTCCTCCCCATATTTTCTTATTAGACTTGGAAAAAGGAAACTGTTTTGTTCCTCTTTTTTCTTGACGTTTTTAGGCAAATCAGTTTAAAGGGATAGTGCACCCAAAAATGAAAATTCAGCCATTGTCTACTCACCCATATGCCGAGGGAGGCTCAGGTGAAGTTTTAGAGTCCTCACATCCTTTGCGGAGATCCAAGGGGAGAGGGGGTAGCAACACAACTCCACCTAATGGAGGCTTACGGCGCCCCAGATTCAAATGTCCAAAAACACAGAATTGAAACCACAAAATATCTCCATACTGCTCGTCCGTAGTGATCCAAGTGTCCTGAAGCCCCAACATAAAAAGTTGTTTGGAAAAACGTCATTTGAGCCTCCATTAGGTGGAGTTGTGTTGCTACCCACTCTCCCCTTGGATCTCCGCAAGTGATGTGAGGACCCACTCTCCCCTTGGATCTCCGCAAGTGATGTGAGGACTCTTCACCTGAGCCTCCCTCAGCATATGGGTGAGTACATAATGGCTGAATTTTAATTTTTGGGTGCACTATCCCTTTAAAGCTGACACTGTCACTGTATTCACCCAGCACTAAATGGTAGAGATAATCTATAATAAAAAAAATCATATTCCTCTGCCTACTCTATTGCCTTGTTGGGCTTCTATAGTAGGTCTAACACAGCTGTCAATCATGTCAGTCACTATTCAGGAACTGCAGTCAAACTGTCAAACTAGGCAGCACTGATCAAATATGAATCAAGATTTTGTTACTGCATTGCCTCAAATGTTTTCAGAAAACTATTTTAGTGTACCATTTCGCTCTAAAATGAGAAAGTTGGTTCAGCCAGTGGGCGGTGCTTTATACTTCAGTTTTCGAACATGGCAACTGAGACATAAACAATGTTATTTTATAGCTAAACAGTACACTAAAACATGTTTCTGAATAGAGTTAAAGAGAGAAATAGATAATGCAGTAACAGAATCTTGTCAGCTGTGTTAGAAACCCTTTGGCTCTGATTGGTTGTTTTTGTGCACCACGGCAGATTCTAGCGAATGCCATTAGAAGCAGTAGGAAGAGGAGGCTAATTTTGTTTTTCACAGATCTGACTTATATACTTTCAGAATATTGTAACAGTATCAGCAAACATAAAAAACTTACTTTCATGAAAGTCACCAACTGTAGCTTTAATAAAAATGTAAAATCTTCAACCTTTAGCTTTGTAATAAGAAAAAAACAAACAACAAAACACGACATATTCTTCCTACTTATACATGCACCTTACATTGCATCCATACACTGCGTCATAAAACATAAATGTTGACTGTAGTGAAAATCTGCTTTAACTGACCTGTGGTAAGGAGCCAGCCCACTCAGAGTGCTGTGTCGCTCAGAGAAGTCACCGTCCTCTGGAGTGAACACAGTGCTGGTGGTGCTGAGCTGGACTGGATCTCTCTGATACACAGTGTAACTCACAATGTCTCCATTAGGACGGGCTGGAGTACTCCACTCTATTCTCAACTGGAAAGACAAACAACATACAACATTAAATTTTTAAACATTTGAAGATACTAGGAAGGTAAAATCGCAGCAATAGTAATGACATGACTCAGCTGTTATTTATATGGACTGGATAGATGGATACTTACCTGGGTTGGTCCCAGAGGTGTCAGTGTGGGGAGACCAACACCAGAAGGAGCAGATGTGTGAGTCTTTGCTGTGGCTGCTGCACTGCTCACTGTCCCTTTGCTGTTGTTTGACCGCACAACGTAGCTGTATTCTACACTTGGCAATAGTGTGAAGTCATGGTAATGAGTCTCTGTGCCAACATAGATAACTTCACCATCTCTGCGGAGCTCATATCCTGTAATGATGCCATTAGGATGCTCTGGTGGCCTCCAGCTAACTTCCACTGACTCTGGGCCAGTCACCTTCAAAGGAAAGGTAACAAAATTATAATAAAAAACAAATGTGTATGCTTTGTATCACATGTACAATTTCACATCAGTGTTCAGTTCTAATTGCTGAGTAATCAGTGATGATGCAAATTTTGTGTAAAAGGATAAGTTCTATTGAACTGAAATGATCTTGGATGAGTGGTGAAATCCTTTGATCCCTTCTGGACTGAAATCTACAGATTAAAGTATTGCACACAGTGTAACAGAGATTTGACTAGAAGTCCAAAATAGACAAACACACCTTCAGAATTGGGGCAGCCAGGCCAGTGGGAGGAGCCTCCCCTGTCACGGCAGACATTGAGGCGCTGGCGGTGCACCCACCGCTGGTACAAGCTAAAAGGACCAGATGATATGACGTGTGTGGCTCCAGACCTGACAACACTGTATTGAGGTTCCTCCCACGATAAGTTTCTTCGTCGTTCAGTTTCAGGACATATTCAGTCACCTCTCCATTCTGTGTCAGCGGTTTACTCCACGAAATGTTTATACTACTGGATGTGATGCTGTCGGCTGTGGGAGCTTCCACTGTGGCAGGTGGGGCCTCTAGAGTTGTGATGTTTGTATGAGGGCTGGTGATGCATCCCTCAGACGTGCAGGCTATAACTGAGTAGCTGCAGAAAAGAATAGATTAGAATGAAAGTTTAATTTTCTCTATCAAAAAACATTACAGGGAAAACCAGGGAAACCTTCAGGTTAGTTAATTTCAGACAATAACATAGCATGAGAATAAAAGGCAAGCTGTACCTGTATGTTGAGAACGGCAGGAGGTCTTCGTCTGTGTAGTGGAGGACAGTAGGGTCAAAACTAAATGAGAAACTGACATTGTTTCTTTGAATCCTGTAGGACTGAAGTATCCCATTGGGTTCCAAAGGAGGAGTCCAGGACACCAACATCTCACTGGGCCGGCCTTGTAGGTGACTCACTGTTGGGGGAGCTAGACCACGAGGAGGGGCCTGTCTGGTTGTCACAGACACCCAGGGGCTTTGGGTGTGTCCAGCAGGGTTGTGAGTCTGGACACTGAACTCGTACTGTGTCCAGGGACGCAGACCAGTCACTGTATACGAGAGGGTGTCACCATTTTGTGGGGATGATTCTCTGAACAGCACCTGTTGAAGACAGTTGTGGATGATTAAGATGAGTTGTATATGGATATTGATGGCACCTGGGTATTCTATCAGGCCAAATAACAAATGGTCAGATTGACCATGAACTTCGAAATCACTTCCCTATAACTTCAGAGATGTGTCTTTAGTTACCTACCTTTCCCTTTGCAATATCCTCTTCATTACTTCTTTCTCTTCCCACTTCCTCTAGACTTCTCCCGAGTAAGAAATACTCTCCAATTGGCCCGTTGGGCTGGGAGGGAGGGCCCCAGGTAAGTGAAACACGGTCTGGGCCAATGGAGAGAGGCCTGGGTGGGGGCTGGGAAACAGGTGGAGCTGCTGCTGTGGTGACATGCTGAGGCGGGGTGCGTGTGCAGCCTGCTAAGGTGCAAGCTTCAAGAGTCAAAGTATACATGGTCCATGGCTCCAAACGGCGAAACAGGAAGTTGCGTGATAGTCCGCTGAATTCCAGGTTCCCCTCACTGTACAAGTTGTACATCTGGAAAGGAAGAGACGGAAAGCAGGCAAAGAAAAGAAAAGTATGTAGTGCAGTGAGCGAGAAGGAGACAAAGAGAAAGTTATTGTAGGTGGGTTGAAGTAGAGCATAGAGGGAACAGAGGAGGGGCAAAGATGCCAAGCAGGTGAGAGAGAAGAAGACATCAAAGTAAAGACAAATTTCATACTGTAATTATGTGATAATGGTGCAGGTGCAGGTTTTATTGGTGTGAACATATAAGTATCAGAATACATGTAAAGTGCCTCCATGAATACGTGAATAAGTTGCTGAATTACATGCGCACGTTTTGTAAGTTGATAAGTGTACTTGTGGGCTTTCATATGTGTCTATGTATAATATTGGTAGCAATCTGATGTTTCCAATGTTTCTTCTACAATGTGAGACAGATTAAATTTGAGAGGCACCTTAGATCACTTCCAGAGGTGGGACCAAGTCAATGTTTTGCAAATCAAAAGTAAGCCTCAAAACTTTGCACTCAAGTCCTAAACTCCAAATGTATTGCCATATAACAACAGATTAATAATCTATTAAATTTGTAAAAAAAATCATGAATGCTTTAGAATATTTGTTTTTATTTGTTAAAACAAGTTTGTTGGAAGTTGTCATGTCTCCATCTGTCATTTTCAACCTCCATATTGTGCATACTGCAATTTGTTTTTTTGACTGCCAGTAGTTTTTGTACACAAACGAAACTCAGTAACATTAGTTCTTCATGGTTCTCTCCTGCAACTTGATTGGATGCTGTCTGACTGTTTCAACAAAAGTGGATCTAGGGAAGTAAGTGTCAACTTGCTGGAAATGAAAAGCGTTAACATGAGAAGATTCAAGAAATAAAGAGAAATGTATTAATTCATGGCACATTTTTTGAATAACATACTTTTTAATCTTTGAGTTTGGAGGAAGGTATCAATTATTTCCAAGTCACTAGGCTCAAGTCCAAGTGAAGTCACAGGTTCTTTGCGTTGAAGTCCAGGTTGAGTTGCCTGTCTTTTGATTTTGTAGAGTCAGGTCTAAAGTTAACAAATTTGTGACTCAAGTTCAAGTCACGTGACACAAGTCCACACCTCTCCCGCTTCACCTGCTCAATGCTATGTAAACACTTTGGTATGTGTTGTGTGTTTTTGTTGTCTGTATTGAACGTACCGTGATGATTCCATTTGGAGAGCTTGGCTGAGTCCAGCTCAGCAGCAACGCCCTGCCCTGCTCTCTCTGCTCCACGGTAAAATTAGACAGGCCAGCAGGAGAAGCCTCCAGGGTCCTTATGGCGACCCATGGACTGGACACACTACCTGAAGGGTTCCAAAACATCTGTGCTCAGTGGAGTGGTTCAGTGGTTGGTGCTGATATAATTTATTCCTAATATTTTAAATGAGTTTACCGATCATAATCAACCTACCTGCCTCGTTCACAGCTTCCGCTCGTAGGCTATACTGACTGTACGGTTCAAGGCCATAGACAGTTGCTTCTAGGACTGTACCCTGAGAGAGAAACACCAAGGTATGATATATAGAGAGAGATGGAGGGGAGTATGAAAAGGAAAATGTAGGAGAGAGAGATGAGAGGGAGAAAGATGTAGGGAGGAGGAGATATGGGAGAGAAAAGAGGGAGGACAAAGGAATTATTGGGCAGGAGTTAAAAGGAGAAAGAAAAAAGAGCAGAGACGGAAAGGGAAACAGTGAGTAGCATGCCGTAGTAAGAGAAGAGAGCGAGTTAGTTACACAAGCAAATCCTGCATGAATAAAAACCAGTGCATTACTCATTAAAACGGGGAATGAAAAGGAACGCCGAAACAATGGCGAGCTAAGATGACATGACATGGGATTTGTGATATCAACATTTCAACATACAGGCTCTGCCATGGTAAAGTAAGTAGACACCAGAGAAGTGGCAGAGACAGAGAGAGACTGGCAGGCAGACGGCCGTCCCTTATGGGTGAATTCAAAGCTTCCAGATTGAGTGTTTATGTCACACATGCACCCTTTCATATCACACACACACACACACACACACACACAAACACAAACACAGAGACACAGGCGGAGTGAGTCTGCCAGTAGCTTTAGGCAGTGGGACCCAGCCCAACACCCTGGCAGACACAGGGGCAGTGTGTATGTGTGTGTGTGATACAGTGGGAACACCATTTACTAATTGATAAGAGACACACTGTTGTTTCAAAAGGCCCTGGCGTGCGATGACATGGTAGTCAGGGAGCACTAGGCTCCAGGACTGCCTGTTTGTTTGTTTGTTTATGACTGTGAGCTTTAAAGCAGCTATGAGAGCTTTGTTTCTCAGTGTGTGTGTGTGAACGTAATTGTGTGATTGTACTACATAGGAGGCTACGTTTCTTCATGTGTTGAGTCTGCAGTTTTTAAAAATTGTCTGTTCAGGATTGTATGCTTTCACATAAGCAAGCATATGTAAAGAGATTAACTGGTAACCCACTTCAATGCAGCAGCAAGAGGATCAAAAAAGGCTCCAATTCAAACTGAATCAAATGAAAACCCTGACAAATCACCGTAGCGTGGCACCAAGGATGAACTGTCTGAACAACAACCAGAATGCATGTATTCACTGTTTTCATGTCTGGGAGCCAACGTGTTTTTCATCCACAGTAAAATAGGATTAATAAGCCCCTAGACACCTAGACACAAGCTAAATCCTCCTGCAAATCACAGCACTTCTCAGCAGAGAGAGGGAGGGAGGGAGGGAGGGACGCAAAGAGGAGAGACACAGGGGTGGAGAGAGACAGAGAGAGAAAGGGGCGGTGGGAGTGAGAAATAAAGGCCGCAAGAAAAAAAAGAGATCGGAATGAAATGAAGTGTACATAAGTAAGGAGATGTAGGACGGAGAATTAGAAAAGAGGGATATAAAAGAGAAAGAGGTGAGTGAGTTAATAACTGATGAAGGAAATAAAAAAAAAGGAGAGACAGAAGGTGGGAGGGGAGTGTGAGGAAAGAGACAGACAGAGAGAGATTGAGTGAATGGATAAAAAAGATGGAAGAAAGCTAAAGTGGGAGAGGAAAAAAAAGATAGATGTGGCAAAAGGGAGAGACAGATTAAGTGAGCGAGAATGAGAGATCTCTCTACCTTAAAAGCCAGTGAAATATGTGAGGCATGTGGCCTATAAAGCGGTTAACATATGCACATTGTCAATAGCAGCATCTGGCGCTGGCAGCTTTTATAGGAGCATGGAGACTCTGCTACACGCCTCTAGATGGCAATACATTCAAACACTTTATCACTGAAACACACCACATTAACGGCCTCCTAACACTCACACTCACACACTCGCGCACACACACACACACACGCATAAATACTCAACAATCAAGCACGATGAAATCCACCACCTCAGCCTGCTAAGTGCACACAAACACACACACACATACAGATCCACAGACAGGCAGTAATCAAATGGTGTAACACTAAAGCACACTACTATTACATTACATTAACAGCTCCCTCAATAACTATTTCTGTCTCATACATACACATGTGCAGAGGCACGCATGCACAAAACACTTTCACAGTATCTTAGAATGCACATATTAAGGAAGAAAACTAGAGATGATGTCATGGATAACAGAGTTAAGGTCAATTCAATATTTACCAATCTCAGCTGTGGAGATTAACGGGAGCATAGAAAATACTAAAGACCACACAGCTGGAGTTAAATTTCCCAATCTTACATTTGTACGATTTCTGTCATGTGTACTACATTTGTATTTTAAGTATACTATACAGCATTTGATCATTATGTGCTAAGGATTAGTTAGAGCTACTAAATGGCTGTTAATTTTGGATGCATATCAATTCATGTTTCAGCAACCACCGTGGGGCAATTTAGCAATAGGTATTTATAATTTCACTGTAAAGGGTTTTACATTTTTACTGCAGCTTCAGCAAAATCATAATTGTAATGATTGTAACAGACTGCAGCAGTAAAAACTGCTTTTGATAAATGGTTGTGTTTCTGTCTTGAAACAAATGGCCAACCAGGAAGAACATATGAATCTCTACAGTGTAAAATATGAAAGCAAAAGGTTCTCATCAGCCTAAATTCAGTGTACATGTGTGTGTGGATGATCAAAGTCACTATTTAATCGTGCCAAATGCAAAAGAACAGAGGGAGAGCAAGAAGTCAAGTGAGAGCGGGAGAGATGGGGGTGGGGGGGTGGGGGGGGGGGTGACGAGAGATTTGCACAGATGTAAAGGAAAGGTGTAAACAAGACAGAGGGAGAGAAAAGGAGACAATGATAGGGAAAGAAGAGAAGAGACAGGAAGAGGTCTCTCTAATTTATACATTAAAGAGCCCTCAGATCTTCGATGGTTCAACACAACTTAGCATTGAGGGCAAGGAAGCAATTTATTCAATCTTTTATTTCCTCATTCTGTCTTCTCTTTGGTGTGTGAGCCGAGCTACAGCGGGGGTCCTGTGGACAGTGTGTGTGCTTCTGCATGTGGAGCCTATATGAAAGGGTCAGTGTGCATGTGTGCACCTTGAACCTTGCGCAAATATACTGGTAGTGGTGTTTATTTGTGTGCATTTGCATGTATCCTAACAAGCCCACATCTGCATGCATCTTGTTTTGTACCCATGTGTCCCTTGGACACATGTGTATAAGTGCAAGTGCACAGCTGTGTGCGTGTGTGTGTGTGTGTGTGTGTGTGTGTGTGATATTCAGGTGGAGAGGCATGGTGCGGCCGGGGGGACAGTGTGTGATACTAATTAAGAATAACCATGTGTATTTGTCAAAAGAATTATGCTGATTATCTCACAAAGGCCCCAGCACTGGGCCCCGCAGAGAGACAGAGACAGAGAGATAGACCAACATTAGCATATGGCTACACACGTGCATGCACGTACGCACACACATGCTCTCTTTCTCTCTCTTTGTCTCTCGCTCACACACACAGATGCGCAGGTAAAAGTAAAGTGAGTGCCTAAGAACATACATGAAAGAAGCATGCCTAATGATAGGTGAATGGGGTTCACTTGGTCTGCCTTCGGGATCTTTCACTTCATAGGCCGTCTCTGGCCTCTCTGCTCCGTCATATTAAGTCCTGGAGAGATAATAAAGCACCCTGCTGTTTCACCTTTTCTTATGTGCCTTAGTTATTTCAGTGTGTGGTAAAACATCCTATGATCAGATTCACTCCAATTCAATTCAATTCAGTTCAATTCAATTCAATTCAGTTCTTTAGTCCAGTCTATTAGTACAAGCTGTGCCCTGACCAGCCCTGTGAGAGCAGTAATTGTTTTCGGAGGTTTCTGAGGTGAGCCAGTACACCACACGCTGCTCTCTCGCGCCCCATGCCAAGCTCTCAAGCCAAGTTTGTGTGTGTGTATGTGTGTGTGTGTACACATATTTATGTGTGCATGCCTAATTCAATGCTGCTGGAACAATTGCCCTGTGTCTGTTTGCAAATGCCCTGCGTGGGTGTCCCTGCTAGTCAGTGTGCGTTAGACAAACCCTGACACATACAGACGACCGTGCGGCACGTACACACACATGCGGAAACACACTAACAGACACACAGAGTGCCATTAGGCATGTGTTTTGTCTGTGGCCAGCACAGACATAGAGAGGGACTGCAGGGGTCTGGAACAGGCATGCCCACTTCACACCGACAGCCATGATTGGCTTTGGCAGCTCTAGACCCCGGGAACAGCATATTTGGTGTGTGTATATGTGTGTGTGTGTGTGTGTGTGTGTGTATGTGTGATGTGGCCAAAGAGCAGTGGACAAATTCTGGCAAGTGAGGGACGGCATGCTTAGAAACCACAGATACAGTATCTGCTGAAATTGAAATGAGGGAGCATGTGTTTGTCTTTGCATGTAGTTTTATCTAAGCTTAATTCCATCAGGCAGGTCAAATCATTACATATTTTAATGTATTTTTTTACTAAGGCTGCTGGTTTTAATTAATGACTGGTTTGTAAAACAAATCCAATAATCTATTTTGGCATTTTTCTGTCTTTGGGTGGGTAGAGATGGGGGACAAAACTGAAGTAAGACTAAGCTGAACGGAACTGACTTTTAGGGCTGTGAATTCAAGATTGTTCACGTAACTGGCCTCATCCTGAAGGCCAATATACAGCACTACATGAACCCATAACTAAAGATCCACATGTATGAAAGAGAAATAAAAATATAACACCCAATTGAGGATCATAATGGAAAAGGCCAAATACAAATACTCCATTCAGGCTGTGAGGATGACAGCCTCCTCCAGACTACAGTCAGAAGTACAGCCCACTACCAAAATAAACACTAGACAAGGATTCAGTTACAAATTTTCACACACACACCGACACACACACTTGCCTTACTCCAGAGTTGAATGGACTCAGTCATCACAAACATACTAAACTCCTTTTGTTTCTTCTCTCTTATAAGCACTCACACTCAGCATTCCTCTAAAGTGATGACCATCGTATCGCAGTTGCTGCACTAAACACCCATTAAGACAAGTGGAGAGCACTACACTGGATGGTGTGGCCTCTTCACAGACAGACACACAATAACACACAACCTGTCATTACTGAGAGAAAGAGAGTGAGAGACAAAGAGAGGGGGAAGGAAAGGAAGTAGGAGAATATAAATTCACTTGAAAAAAAAAAATCACTTGAAAGAGTGAGAGGGAGACAGAAGAGGAGGCGATGGAGGGGGGCAAAGATGGTGGATAAGAATAACATAAAAACTGTAATTTGTGACAGAGGTAGAGAAAACCCAGATGGAAATTCAGTGATGGAGGGAGGACTGAGCGGTATGGAGCGTTAGAAGGAGGAGGTGTGAAAAAGATGAGGGGACAGAGAGAAAGATTGCAGCGAGGAGAAGAGGGAGTGTTGCAGCCTGATTATTTGGCTGTTTATGCAGAATGCTGAGAGCCCTCCAATCAGAGTTGGAGACCTCGGACTAAGGGGTCTGATAGGCCGAGGGCCCGACGAACTCTGCATCTGAGTCTCCTTATTCTCCCCTCTAATCCTTCCTTCCTCTCTTCACCTGTCTCCTCCTGCCCTCTCAACCTCCTCATCCCTCTCTCCTCACCCTCTGTGCACTCAGCTCTGCATTGCTCTCTTGCCTCCACTCCTTTGTCTCCCTCATTTGTTAAAGGGTGTCACTGAGAACAAGGGCAAAGTCTTGTCATTCCTATTCCTTTGACCACCCTCTATTCTCTGCTCTGTGTCTTGGGTGGTTAAGCGACACAAAGAGGATAACTAAACAGAAAGTAAAAGGGGGTGCAAAGCAACAAGTGCAGCTGATGTCAAATCCTGGTTCCATGCCACAACAGATTTATTTTCATTTAACATGGCTTAAACGAGCCAGACTAATTGAAATACATAATGTTAAGCATTCTATTCTATTACATTATATCCTGATTTTCATGACATGAAAACTATGGTGGTTGATGGAGCTCAATGGACTGCCACTTAAGAAAACAAGCAAACAGAAAAACACACAAGCTAATGAGAACACACCATCACCACTTTGACAAAACCATGGCAAAATACAGAGATTTACTGCAAATATAGAAACACAAGACGATACTGCACAGAAACACTGCAAATTAATGATGACGGAAAATCAGCTGTTAATTTTACTTGCGACATTCTGATTAGAATATTATTGGAGATGATGGCTATACAGCTTGAACTAGATAAAACTTAAAGGACTAGTTGGACATTTTGGGAAATTTTCCTTTTTTGAGTCTTGTTGCCGATGTAAGGTTGCCCGACAACCAGTGCAGACTCAAGAAAGTCATTGAAATAAGGCTCTTTTGGCTTGCGCTGCATCACACTGGCTTTTTGCGACATAAAGTAAAGCACGTGCCTAGTAGCAGCGTTCCACTTGGCGCAGCTCAAACTGATGTGTCTGAAAGAGCCTATATTCACACAGAAATAGTTTCATAGCCCCCTGTAAACCCAAAATTGTTGTTTTTGTACTTATCATTTCATTCATTATATTATTATTTATTTCATTTTATAATGTGTTAATTAGTGAGCTTTAGAGGTGCTGGTTGGAGGAGATTGTTACTTTTGGTCAGAGCCAGGCTAGTTGTTTGCCCCTGCTTCATTATGCTAAGCTAAGCTAACTGGCTGTGGCTTCATATCAGTTTAACAGATAAGATAGCAGTATCGATCTCGTTGAAAGCAAATTAAGTATATTTCCCAAAATGCTGTTGCAGTCAGGCATGTGCTCTTTGTTTTGACAATGGCCTGCGCTGGGCAAGATGGAGACATTTTCCCACTGAGTAGTCAAATAATAAGCATAGAATAGGTTTGCGAGTGAAAGCAGACCTAACTTTTATTTTCAATAGCATGGTGCTCTTCTGTAGTTCAGGTTAGCTTACATGCGTGTCACCCAGGAAACATGACAGCTGAGCTGTACTCCGTCCTTTAGATGATGCTCATGTTTTTGCCTTGAATACGAGCAGGTGAAACTGTACCCCTATTTGATCACATCCTTACTGTGCTTATACAATCATACCCATGCATCAAACACATGCACACATACAGTATTCCAAAACTATGCATCTGTATTCATACTGTGTTCACACCATGTATTACTTGTTTGTCCAAACCTAATCATTCAACCCACCTGCACACCATTCAGGTCTAAGTACACACCACATATTCTGATAACACGTCCATACTTTTATACGTCTCCCGACTGCGCATGCCTAAATACACACATTCTGACTGTGCAGGTGACACACACACACACACACATGCAAACACACACACACACTGAAACCTCATGTCGGCTTTGAGACACAGTTCGCCGGCTGGCCCTCGCTGTCCCGCGCTCTCTGACGGGCTCTTAATGGTAAACTAACAGATTGTAAACATGCTGCTAGCTCTCTCTCTCCCTCTCTTTCTCCACTCTCTATATTAATCACTCTCTTTCTCTCCATCTCCTTCTCTCTATCTATCGCTCTTCTTTCCTCACACTCCTCTTCCCTCATCTCTTTCACTTCCTTCTTACCCCTGTTCACTCCATCCTTCCTCCTCTATCCCCATCCCTTCTTCCCTTTTCCCCTCTCCCTCTCTCTTGCTTTTCCTGGGGTATTTTTTAAACAATGTGTCCTTCATGTACGGTTGGTTACGGGGTGTACAGAAGGACATCATTAGCGCTGGTGGTTAAGCTGTAATTTACACCATTACCGAGGTAGGGGCCATTTTTATTGCCTAGTAAATTTCAGCTCTGAAATATTTAGACCATATGGCTCAATTTGTGTAATAACCTTAATTTCCAAGCACCCTTCAGCTCCCTTCAGCGCCGGCTGTTGTTGGCGGATGGCAGAGTGGTGTGTGTACACATTCGTATGTGTGTGCATGGTTTGGGGTTGGAGCACACACCCACAGACACACATACACACGCATACACGTACACAGAAACATGGACACGGCAGAAATGTTAACGCATACTCTACACATAACCTCTTACATACACATTACACACTCTCTCTTCCGCACGCTCTCACAGATTCATTCATTCACACACACTAAAACACACGCACACACACATATGTATGCATGGCGGTAGCAGATTAATAGGGTGTCAGCTTGTGTTTGGGTGAGGGAGCGTCAGGCGTCGGCCAGATGGTTCTCAGGGATGATGACTGTCAGGGGTCCTGCTCTGATCAATGGGATGTATTAATACAGCACACACGCACACACTCTGACACACACACACACGCACGCATGCACGCATGCACGCACACACACACACACACACACACACACACACACACACACACATTGTTGTACACACAAACAAAAATATGTTATGCATGCACACCAAGCACACATGCAACCATATTCAGACATATGTATTCACATACAGTGAAACACACACACACACACACACATATGTATGCACGTGGTCTAACTTCACCAGTGATCCCAAGGGCCACAGTGTAACATCTGGAAGAGCCAAGGGAGGGAGGAAAGGACAGAAGAGTAAAGGAGGAGAAAAAGGGAGGTGGTATGCAGGGAAATACATGAAGCAGGAGGATTTAAAAAGAGGATGGAGGGAGAAAAGAGAGGAGAGGAGAGTGACTGAAGGAGGGAGAGGAGGTGCAAAAGGAGCAAGGGAAGAGATACGAGATTGAGGACGTGTAGAGAAGGGTTAAATGTGGAGGATTGTACAAATGGTGAGAAAAGAGAGGGCAGATGGAAAAGAGGAGCTGAGGAAATTAAGGGTGGGGTGGAAGGAAATGTAGGTAGAGAAATAGCAGGGTGCAGAGGAAAACAGGACAGAGACCACAGACAGGAGGGATTGAGGAGGAAGAAAATGAGACAACAGGCAGGAAAATATGAAAGAGATGCAAGATACCAAAAGGTGTGAGCAGAAAAAGATGAGGGAAAAGGACAGAAAGGGTGATGGAGGATAGAAGAGCGGAGAAGATCGTGGGGAGGCATGAGGCGAGGGCAAGCGCATGAAACAGATTTGTAAGTTTAGTTGCCTTTGGCCAGAATTTGAGGAAGGCAAAATGATCTTAATCCAAAGATGGTAAATTCAATAAAAAGTGAACACCAAGAGGAAGAATTTTAAAAGGAAATAGAAGAAAAGCAAATAATAAAGAAAAACTTAAAGCAAAATAAAAGTAAGGGAACCACGATGCAAGAAAAGAAACTTGACAGGGTTGTGTGAGTGACTAACATGTCTGTCAGAAAGGTGTAAAGCATGGAGAGTGAATTTGTGTGTGTGTGTGTGTGTGTGTGGGTGGGTGTGGGTGTGGGTGGGTATGTGTGTGTGAGTGTGCGCGAGACTGTGTGTGCGCCAAACGGCGCGTAGGGGTCTAGTGAGGCAGGCCGCCTGCGCTTCGTACCCTCATTCCGTCCGATTGCCATGACGACCCCATTAATCAGCCAAGCTGGCACAGAGCAGGGTTCCCAGCCCAGCCTGAGATCAATACACACGCAAATACACACATACCAAATGGACACAGACATACACACACATAAACAATACATCCACCAACTAAGAAATTATGAGCAGAAAAGAATGAGTGGATTAGTGGACATTAAGTGGAGGATAAGTTAACAAAGTAACTAATAAAGAAGTCAGGATAAAGCATGCAATAGAAAAGAAAATACTTTATAGATTATAGCCCTCCTTCCGGCTGCTTCTTCAATTCCTTTGCCTCTTAACTCTCAAACATCTACCCAATATATCATAAAATCTTTTCAGCAAAAAGTCAAGACACAAATGTTGCAGAAGCCTCTGTGGCCTGCTCTTTACAAGTTCCCTCCAAACTTTGTTTCTCATTTCCACTTTCTTTGTGTATTCCTAAACAAACGAGCGCATGTGGCGAAGGCACCTGCGTGACAAATGACCGCCACCAAAATAAGTCTTTGCCATGTCAATGAGCCTCTCACACATACACAACCTCACACACGCACACGCAAACACAGAGTGTTCCATATCAATGAGAAGGTGAAAGGTCTCCATTTACATCTTGTATTAATTATGAGTGACAAGCCAAAGGTCACCGAGGGAGAAGAGGCCACTCGTATGGACAGAATATAGATCTATGCTTCTACCTCTTCTCCCCCTTTCGCTCTCCACCCTCTTTTCCCTATCTATCACTCTGTCTCGCCCCCCTCTTGTTCCTCCACTTGTCTTTTCTCCCCCTTCAGCTCTCTTTTGGTCTCACTCATTCTTTTCTCTTCATCACCCTCTCCATTAACTGTATTGTTCTTTGTTCTAACAATCTGTCTCTCTCTGTCTTTTGCCCATCTTTTTTTGATAAGTGTGTAAATTCTGATGTTTTCATTACAATGTCACTTTTTCTCCACGTCATCTTTAAATCTCTGTTCATCTCTGTCTGTTTTTTTTTCTTCCTTTCTCTTTTCTGTCATCGATCACTACTGCTTGAAAGACTGAGTTTCAGATATTATTACACACACACACACACACACACACACACACATACAGGTGTGTGGTGGTGTGCAGAGAGGATGCTAGCACTGTTGGCAAATATCCCATTGCAGCTTTGGGTGAACTTAGCGTGCTTACTGAGCTGCCAACTCATATTTAGACTAGATGACATCCGTTAACAGTAGAATATGTGTGCACGTACAGTACATGTGTGAGTCTGTGTGAGGGTTTGTGTGTGTATACGTCTGTGTGTGTGGTTTGAGGGAGCATGCTTATGGTTATTTCCTGTGTTGGAGAATCAGGCATGGCACAGACTTGTGGGAAGGTCCCTGGAGAATAGCAGACCATGGGCAGTGTGTGTGTGTGTGTGTGTGTGTGTCTTCAGGCCCCTCACTGGCAAACAGATGGCACCAGCACCACAGGTAGAGTCCAAATTTCTTCACATGCATCACAAATGACAACAGACACACACACACACACACACACACACACACACACACACGCCTATATATTTTGCTGTATATTATATATGTATATAAACCATATACTTTGCTTTGCTTATAAATGTACATTTACAGGCATTCCTACATAGGTCTCACTTTGTGCTCACAAGTTTTTACATGTGTGAGCAATTCTATAAAGCACAAAGAATCACTTTGAAGCTGTGTGCAGCTCAGGCCAAATGATATGAGAAAACAACATGATCAAGGAGACTGTCCTCATAGATAGATGCATCCATGCTCCCATCATCCAGCATTCACTGCGCTTGTGTGTGCATCTATGTGTATGTGTGCATTTACCTCCACAGTGAGAGCAGTAACAGCAGTTGAGTTGAGCGTTGGGTCCTGTTGGTGCTTCTTGTAAACCAGTCTATAATGGGAAATGAGGCCGTTGGGTTGTCCTGGTTCACTCCATTTCAGATGGGCTGAGTATGCACCTAACAAAGCGCACAGCACATGGGAGTCTTACAGTGATTCAATGTAAGAACATTTTAACCATACCAGTTTTTAAGTGACTTGGTGAACTCACCGGTGGGTGTGACAGTGGGAGGGGCCATATCTTGTGGTTCTGCCTTTAAGGTCTGAGCTAAAGCCCATTGGCTCAGAACTGAGCCTTTGGAGTTGTAGGAGCGAACCCTGTACTGGAAATAGCTGAAGGGTCGCAGGGCAGGGCTTGCATCGAAGAATTCAAGTGGCCCACTGGACCAGATGAAAACCAGTAGCTCCTCCTGTGTTCCTACTGGACGCCTATAACAGAATAAATTCTTGAATCAGCCATTCATGATTACATGTTCAATATATATATTTTTTGATTTATTTATCAAAAAATAATATAGTTATCTGAAATTGAAACCACTTACACTGTACTTTGTACAACTTTCTAAGTACTACAGTGTACCGATGTTTTACTTTTTGTGTATTTGCAATATTAGTGCAGTGTCTGTTCAGAACAAGCTGACTGCATGGCCTTCTGTGTTGCTGCTTGCAGCTTTCTCGAGAACTGCTCATCCAAAAAAATTCACATACGACACCATGCTTCCTTGCGAATACAAGCATAATTTGCTAACACCTAGCTCTTTGGGACCAGGCTATTTCTGGGAACAAAAGCATTCATTCCAAAAGTTACATCTCAGATGTCTGAAATGTCTGAGGTCGCTCCAATGTAATATCTCCGGTCTCTCTTTCTTCATCTGATCTTGACTGTTCTGTAGAGCGTGGCGAGGAGCTAGCTGTACCCAACACGCTGTTCGGCAGTGTAAAAGTACATAGTGTGTACTTCTGGTAGTAGTGATGCACTGCAACTAAATGTGTCCCGTAGGTCTCAAGAGCTTGCGCTGAACACTGCGCTTCCTTGAGTCCCCAGCAATATACCACCAGTGTAAAGTCAATCAGAGGAATAGTTGTTGAGAAAATCGAAGGACAGACATACACACACACAGAATCCTTTCATTTTAGTTAGATATTTAAAATTTACTTGAATTATATTTGAATTAAAAAAGGCATTTTCACATATGTTTTTTTTTAAAGTATTTAAGTATATGATAGCATACTTTAGTGTACTAAAAATAAGCATACTTAGTTTTTGAACTGAAATAAAAAATGTAACGGCACGTCTTAAACATCATGTGCAAGTCCCTGGCTGATGCAAGCAACCTGATGTCTTGGTAAGCCCCTTTGTCTGTGATTATGTAGGGTTTCAGGTGTGAGTGTGAGAGAGATTTTCCTATTTTATCCAAGTCCCTGTCTGTCTGAGTCTGATCATGCCAGGTGTGTCAGTGTGTGTGTGTGTGTGAACTGCTATGCTAATGTGTGTTTCCTGAGGACTTAAAGGGCTTAGTCTGGTCTGACCCTGCATACAGATCACACAGTCTTTGGTCAACAAGCAGACCACGACCTTCAGCATGCATTAATACACACGCGCAGATGCACACACACACACACACACACACACACACACACACACACACACACACACACACACACACACACTTAGTGCGTAGATTGGTAAGCAGACATTTGCCTGAAGGTATGTCACTAAAACGTCTGTGCTCTTCTATATGTAAAGGTAAAAATATATATTATATGTATGCACAGAGTATGTGTATGTGATTTATGTGTGTTACTTCTGGTTCATTTGTGTTGTAGTGACAGAGGACATAACATGAGCACATTGTCACATTGGTTTGCATGAGTACAGACGAATTTCAAAGCAACTTTGTGTATGTTATTTCTATGTCTGTTTGATTCATCATCATCCACTTTCAGTACACTTTCTTATAATCAAAAAAGCCTTGCTCCTCCAGACAGCCAGTCCCATTCAAAAAGCACATTGTACATTCATTCTTCAGAAATGGCTACTGAACTCTGAAAAATGTCTACTTTATTTCACAGTCAATAAAATAAGAAAAAAGAAAAAAAACAAACAAACACTTGAGTACGTCAGCGATGTGCAGAAGTACAGTACAGCTCAAAGTGCACAACTACATAACAGCAGCACGAATGGCAGAGTTGAAAAATGTGGCCAAATCTAATTAATTCAAAATTTTGCTCATATAAGAATTCCAGTTGTTAGAAAAAACATTTTTGCAGACATTCTTGTCAAGTTATGATCACTCAGATGATTCAGATGGAGATGTGATGCACAACACCAGAGGCAAATATTATTTCTAAATTTGAGACAGTCACATCTAAAGATGACACCCATTGTCATTATGCATCATTGTTATAATTGTTATGACAGCGTTGTGACACAACTGTGAAAAAAGTCTTAGGTAGGAGGTCAGGCTGTGGTTGGGTGTGCAAAGCATGTGACTTTGATACTGTTGCCTGAAAGTATTGGTTTCTTTTAAGCTTGACGGCAAGTTCTGAACCCATCACCTATATCGTCTGTCAGAACCCTTACAGTATATTTCCGGATCATCCAGTCTACCAAGCTGATATCCGGGCCAAGACTTCCTCTTCCATGCACCACTCACTGTTTGCACTTCAATTAGCAACTTGAGACAAATCCAGACAACACTTTGGTAAAGTCTATAAACAGATATCTGCATATAAATGCAGAAAAATTACAAAAAAGCAAATGAAAAGCTAAATCATCATCAGATGATAGCCAGTGGGTTCCGAGATTGCATTTCAGCCAGTGCGTTCCACCTCTTTTGCTCTCCACAAGGACTCTTTACCTGCAGTCAACAAAAGCCTGTTCAAATGTAACTGGTGAATATGACTCAAACTACACACGGAAACCAGAATGCTTCTGATACCAAAATCTAGTGCTGTTGACAAAGTGGTTGGGATGAGAGTCAGCCCCGCCAAGTCTCAGACTATGGTTCTATGCCGGAAAACGGTAGATTGCCCCCTCCGGGTTGGGAGTGGTGAAGGAGTTCAAGTATCTCGGGGTCTTGTTCAGGAGTGAGGGTAGAATGGAGTGTGAGATAGATCGGCGGTTTGGCGAGGCATCTGCAGTAATACGGGTGCTGTCCTGGACCGTCGTGGTGAAGAGAGAGTTAAGCCAGAAGGCAAAGCTTTCGATAAACTGGTCCATCTACACCCCAACCCTCACCTATGGTCATGAGCTCTGGGTAATGACTGAAAGAATGAGATTGCAGATACAAGCTGCTGAAATGAGTTTCCTCCGTGGGGTGGCTGGGCTCAGCCTTAGAGATAGGGTAAGGAGCTCGGGCATCTGGAGGGAGCTTGGAGTAGAGCCGCTGCTCCTTTGCCTGGAAGGGGGTCAGTTGAGGTGGTTCGGGCATCTGATCAGGATGCATCCTGGGCGCCTCCTGTTAGAGGTGGCCTGAGCACATCCAACTGGTTGGAGGCCCCAGAGCAGACCCAGATCACGCTGGAGGGATTGCGTATCTCATCTGGCCTGGGAACACCGCGGGATCCCCCAGGGGAAGCTGGAAAGCATTGCTGGGGAGAGGGGCATTTGGAGTACTGCTGCCCCCACAACCCGGCTTTGGATAAGTGGTTGAAAATGGATGGGTAGTACTGTTGCCAACAGATATCTGCATACATATGTAGATATCTGTTTATAGATATTACCTTTAAGGTAATCTTCCCCTTATCTCAACCGAATAGCTAAAGTTACCATAACATAAAAATAGAGGTTGCAGATCAGAAAATGCACAAGTTGTTAAAGGAACAGTTATAAGGTTAACTTTGAAAGACAAAGGGCAAACACACTGTGTGGCCAAATTTGGCCATTTGCTCCTTAGATCTCAACCCATTGCATTCTTTTTGGCATGAGGGGAAATATGCCCTCAGTAAAATCATCAATGTTCTGTTTGATGGTTGAATCCCTCTAAAATTCCAGAGGAAAAAGGGGTCCTTACCAGAACTGGTATGCATAATAAAGTAGACACTGGTCATATGTTGCAGTGTCATACACAAGCAAGCACATTTCCATTTTTGTATGTGGGTATATATACTTTATACATGTGAATTTTTGTGTGTGTATATTACCTGTATATATGATAGGATGTTATGAGTCCGTTGGGTTTTTTGGGAGGTGACCAGTGGATCTCCAGGACACGGGCTCCAGCTGCCTTCACTGTGGGGGGCATTAAACCTTCTGGGGCGGTCTCTAAAGTCCGAGCATACACACCCTCTCCTACTCCACACCCATCTCCAACAGGCAAAACAGGAGCAATTAGTCTCGAGCCAAACACATTTCTAGGAAAATGTTAGTACATTTGTTTCTTTTAATGAATGAAACAAAATCATCAATACACTACACTATACTATACTATACTGAAACTATGCTACTTTTCCGTAGGGGTGGGGATATGTGTTTTAACCAAAATTTACTGTTACAACAGTGAGGGACATGGCTGATGTAAAGCAATGGCTGCTCCATTTGGAAAAGATATTGCTGACCAGATAATTCGTGTTTATGTAATGCTAACTCAGCACAATGTTGTTAAAACATACTGGTAAAACATTTGGTGTTTAAAAGTCTAAGCTTTTTTCTTCATAACACATTGACCTATTACTTGAAAAGACTTTCCATGTGGAATGAAAGCCAATAAATGGTGGGAGAGAAACTCTCAAAAGCAGAAATTATTTTTGATTTATAAATTTTCTGAATTCTTTCTTGCAGTTCCAACAATCTCCATTGTTGACAATCTGTCTGTTAATTTCTGTGGATGTTTTAATGTCAGAATTTTCCCTCCAAACACACCTCAATGAGCCTCTGAACTCATGGGAAAGTTGATAACTGAATCCATAATTTTCTTTGAAAGCAGAAAAACAAAAACTAACCACAAACTACAAATTTTTGAATGCAAAATGTATTTTTTTTAGATAATCTTGCATAATGGCACATTTTTGAGTCAATCCATTCAATAATACAGCTCTGTCAAGGGCTTAGTGGGACCTGTTCAACTGTGGTAAGGAGAAGAGCAACATATCACAGGTCAGTGTGGTCATCCTTTTACATGAGGCTGTTGTAATAGCTCATCGACTTGCCACACTGTGGCTAAAGTGGGTTATACCAAGCCAGTGAAAAAAGGGCAATAGTGTAGATAAACATCTCTGTTCAACTGGTTAGCCACAGACTGCACCATAGGTCTTCTCACCCCTCACATCATGTGATGTAGTAGCATGATGTAAATGCATCTAACAAGGTGTCAGGAATTGAATTAATTTGGCAATCTTTAGTGTACACTGGCAATAAATCTGCTTTAACTACCTTCAAACTTTGAATCTAACTGACCTCACTATTTAAGTTGATGCACATTTCACTGTGCAGATTTGCAGATGACAGTGTTCAGGATTATAAAACTTCTTATGGAGCAAAGCCTGTGTAAAACAGATTTGCTTGTCAACCACAAGTAGTGCTGCCGTGTACAGCGGTTTCTTTATGCTGAACTCATTCAATTCCTCAGTTTAACAGTGTATATATTTTTTGAAACTTTGGTCTTTACAGCACACACCTAACTGTCTTATTAAGGATATTAAATATTTTAAATTGAGATCAATATAATCAAATACTTACCAATCTGACAGGCCTGCACTCTGATGTAGTAGACGGTGAATGGCTCTAGACCTGTCACAGTGAGGCGCCGGTATTGGCCAGCGCGATGCTCTATGGTGTTGGCACTTCCTGGATTTAAGAGGATGTTGTAGGTTACAGGCTGGCTTCTGTTGAGCTGGGCTGTGGAAAAGGAGAAAGCACAAAGTGGGGAGAAAATGAAGAATCATACAGTATGTGATGGTAAACAAAACAATATCACACATCAACAGCTGCAGAAAATAAATTTGCCGTAATGTTTCATTAAATTACATGACAGGTTATTCAAGGAAGATTGCTGTAAAAAATTCATTACAAACACAAAAAAATTCCATGACTTTTCCAAAACTTTCAATGCTCTTTACATATGCCATGAGTTTTTCAGGCCTAGAAAATGTGACTGTGAAACTCCATGACTTTCCAAAACAGAGTGCAGATAAATTATATGTATTTATTTGTTAAATCAACTTTGCTGAAACTTTTTGTGTCTATGTTTGTAATTTTTGACCTGCACATTTTAGGTACTATAAGTTGTTTTTTGTTGACCACCACATATTTTTTGTCTGCAAATGAAATTGTCGTTGGTATCTTCTTTTCAAGCTGGTGCTTAGTAAAGTAACATTAGTTCTTCATGGTTCTCTCCAGCAACTTGACTGGATGCTGTCAGACTGGTTCAAACAAAGTGGATCTGCGGAGTTAAGTGTTGAAGTGCAAGGAAAGATAGCGTTGGTGTTGGTTAATTCAGGGAACGAAGGGAAATGACTGATTCATGGCTTTTAAATAACATATTTTTTTAATCTTTGGGCTTGGGAGAAGGTATCAAGTACAGTCAAGTCAAAAGGCTCAATCCGAGTAAGGTAACATGTCACTGATGAGTTGAGTCATTGAATTTGTTCACACCTTTGCTGAATACAATAGGCTGTACCATGCAAACTATACTACAAAAAGGCCATTGACTGAGACCATTCTGCTTTGAAAGGTAAGTAAGAGCATAACTATTGATTTTAATTCACTAGTTCTACACTCATTTTACTCCATGTTGCTCACTACCAGACAGTTTTGGAACAGAATTGTACCAAAAACAGTAAAGATTATAGTCAAGACCTTTAAGTTTATATTTCATTATCTAAAGTTGTACTCTGCACTGAAATTGCAGGATATGAATAAACTCAAGTAAAGAAGGAACTTTCTGTTCAATATATAATTTCCTGCAAGCACACACGCATATTTGCTCATATTTTTGCCTTAAAACCGACTGATCTCGCCTTCACAATCCTGGCACCGTGGTCTCACAACCAGATAAAAACACACAAATGTATACATACAGAAACACCCACATAGATACACACACACGCACCTAGACTTTGTTAATATTCTCACCGGAGGTTTTTCCATAATTCAGGCCAACTGTATTGTGATGGGTTATTCAACATTCATGAACTCTGGATATCTCGAGAACGAACTGATTACCAGACAAATGAAAGACTTCAATTATTCACCCCCCAACTCACATATGCACACAAGCACCTACACACACACACACACACACACACACACACACACACACACACACACAGAGGGGTCATAATGCATCTCTCTTTGATCAGTGTGTTGCTCAGCCATAGAGGGTTAATCGTCACTGTGATATTTAAGTTCTATTATTTACAACCAATCAGCTGCTTTGCCATCTCCTATTTCACACACGATGCCCACAATTACAAATGCACACATGTACACTTGCACATATACAAAGTGATCTCACACACACACACGCAGACACAGACACACACAAAGACAGACACAGACACCACCATGGAGGAATTGATCCTAAAGTAAATGTCTTTTTAATAGCCATACGTCATTGCTTTGGCAGTCAATGTATGCATATGAAGACACAAACACATTTGCATGTACGTACACACCGACAGACAAACTGTCAGAGAGTCTGGCACGCACACATACACACACAAGTCGAAAACACTCCAGATTCTGGGCTCACGGAGTTAACCAAGCGTGAGAACCCAGCCGATATTTCCTCACCTTTAAAATCAACCCGTAATGACAATAGAATAGGCCTGCCTATGGAAATGTCTCCACAGTGACGTGCACACACACATATGCACGCGCACACACACACACACACACACACACACACACACACACACACACACACATACACATACACACACACAAACCTGTACAAAGACGCATGCATAAACACAGGCACAAACATAAAGAAACAAAAGACACACACACACCCACACACACAACAAAGTGAAGTGTCTTTGCTAGTTGGCCCTATAAGCGGTTTCTGAGATGGGAAATCAGCCTAATGAGAGAGTAATAGTCAATGATAGATGGGTTAGGGCAGACAATCACTGCCCCATAAGCATGAAACTCAGCCCTGAGTGTATGCTCATGTAAACCTGTGTATATGTGTGTGTGTGTGTCCAGTACTTGAGAGGCCAGAAGGTGAATGGAAAACTACTCAGGGCTTTTGTTTTAGTCTGACCCCTCTCTCTGTCTCCTCATATCAGAGGAAGAAGCAACTCACACGGAGGAAAAACTTCTCTCTGCTCAGTTTAATACGGTGAGTATAATTTTTTCTGCCCTGTAAATCTAAATATAATGAATGTGACACCCACTGTTTTAGTGTTGGTTAGTGCTATTTACATTATTGGAAAATCATTTGATGTAGAAACCTATCTGAGAAATAACTTTAGAAATATATTATATGTACCCTGTTAACCCTGTTTCTTCTGTGAAAATGAAAGAGTTCTACTTATTGTGGGTTTATTTAGAAAAGCTTTTGCTGCAGTGTGACAAGTGGGGATCTTAAAGTCAGAGGGTTATGATAAATGGAGCTTTCCCCTCTGAAAACAGATTTTAAATTCATACAAACACTGAATTGGCCCCTCTTGTTGTCTGTGATCACTTCTCAGTGACCACACAATTACCCTGAAAGCCTTGGCTAAGTGAGTTTGTGCATGCATAAACCGAATAGGTCAGAGGTCTGAATGGTTAAAGCTACATTTGGTAACTTACAAAAGATAATTTTTTGTCAAAATGTCACGACATCCACACAGGAGTCATGTCCCTTGTCCTCTTCCTTTTGCTTCTAATGGCACTTGCTCTAAGGCAGCTGTCAATCATTGTTTGTGAGCTGTGGTCAAACTGTCAAACCAGGCAGCACTGATAAAATATGAATCAAGATTCTGTTACTGAATTGCCTATATCTCACCTAAAATGTTTTCAGAAACATACTTTAGTGTACTGTTTAGCTGTAAAGTGAGAAGTTTGATCCAGCCAGTAGGCAGTGCCTTATTTTGGCTCCACTGTTTTCAATATGGCGGGTCACAAAGTGGTAACACTGCCTATTTTGACATTTTGACTGCAGTTCATGACCAATAATTGACATGATTGACAGCTGTGATACACTCCTCAGCACTGATAAGTTGTTTTAACTCACATGCAGTAATGCCTTTGGAAGCCCTACAAGGCAATAGGGTAGGCAGAGTATGGTTGTTTTTCACAGACTATCTGTCTCATTTAGTGCTGCCTGATTACAGTGACCTTTTCAGCAAATATGACAAACAGTTTTTATAAAAATTACCTATAGTTATAGCCTTAACTATTGCTTACAGGCACATTCAAACACCAATGCAAAACCTTATCGTTGTAACAGACAACGCTTCTAACATGGGTGTTGCCATTCAGTTAGCCGGATACCTGCATGTGAAGTGTTTTGCTCACATGCTTAATCTGGCCTTGCAGAGGGTGTTAAATCTGCCAACAGTTTAACTGTCAGGTGTATGCAGCATTTATGACAGATTTTGTGATGGTATCGGTAAGTCTGTCCGCTTTATATCACATTTTTTATTGAAGTCAGATGAGCAGACTGAAAACTTTATCTTCTGACCTAAAACTGATGTTGATAAAGTTTTTATTTGGGGAAATTATTTGCATTATTTGGGAAAAAGATAATAAATTGCAATATGTTTTATCGCAATACTCAGCATATCGCAATACATTTAATATCGCAATAATATTGTATTGTGACAGAAGTATCGTGATAATATCGTATCGTAGGCCCTCTAGTGATTCCCACCCCTATTAGGTACTACAGATTACACCTCAGTTTAAATAATTCATCATTAGCAAACAGACAAGTTTGTATCATTAGAAACAAAAAAGGTTTCTAATATGTGATATTATTTTGATTGAAACTCAATACTTCCGACTAAAAAATGTTTTTCATCCATTCATAAAGCTACTCACCAGGAGTGGTCCAGACGAGAGAGATGGAGTAGGGGCCCGACACAGTTACATTGTGGGGTGGTTGGATCCCAGTGGGGCATGCGACTGGTGTCTTTATGACATATTTGTCACTCACACCAGTCCCACCACCTGTACTGGCCTCCAGCTCATACACATACCTAAAGAGATGGCGGGGTAAAGAGGGGTGTGGAGAAAGCAGCAGATACGACACAGTATCACTATATGCAGCAAATATGTCAGGACCTGAGCAGCATCATGACTTACACAGTCAAACAATGGAAAGAAGTTTTATTAGTATATCCCAAATACATGCTAAAATATCTTCACATTTTCCACCAGTTTTTACCTAATCAGTCTTTAATCTACTAGTCCACCCAACAGCATTAAGCAGGACAGCATCAGGTCTGAATGTTAAGGGGGCTCTCAAACTAACAACAGCAGAGCAGACCAGGGTTTATGCTGCTTTCAGGCTGGATTGTCAAACTTTGGAAAGTCTCAGTCTCTGTCTAAACCCAACCGGTCAAGGCAGATGGCTGCCCACCTACTGTACAGCCTGGTTCTGTTTGAGGTTTCTGCCTGTTAATAGGCCATTTTCCCTCACTACCGTTGCCAAGTGCTTGCTCATGGGGCAACTGTTGGGCCTCTGTAAATTACGTATGGTCTTGACCTGCTCTATATGAAAGGTGTCTTGAGAAAACTTTTTTAATGATTAGGCACTGTATTAATAAAACTGACTTAACATAATTATGGCAGTAAAAATGCTTTTTCATTTTCTCAGCTCAATCCTATTTGGTACATGTGACTATTTATTCTACATTGTTTGGTTTATTCTTCTTTTGTTTGTGAATTCCACTCAGTATTGCTGTGCGTATTGTGCTTCAGAAGAAAATGGAGAACCAGAACTAACTTGGTGATAGTTCAGCTGCCCGTTCTCTTTCAAGGAAGGTCAGTCCAGCTGTGCAACCACAGTGGTTTCATTGATCAGGAGATCTGTGGGGTTTTTTCCCCCCAGAGTTATTATGTATTTGAAGGAGTTTGGGTTGGAGCAGTGTTGATGAAGATTATCGTCAGAGTATTGCTGAGATCATAAACTGCATGTATATGAAACAGTGATATATGAGGGTAAAAACCTAAAACCTAAATGTAAAAACCTTAAACTTAATAAGGACTAAGTAAGGATAAGGACTTTGAGTCCTATTAAAATAATCTATAGCACATGGTCTAAACTGTATGGTGCAAGTGCTTTTAGGGCGTGTCCAACCACCTTTGCCAGTTAAATGGCTCATAATCTCAAAGTAAGGTGCAAGGGATGTATTTAGTCTCTTAAAGCTACTCTTACCTTTCTTGCATTTCACAGAGCACTTAGAAAAAATTTGAACATCCACAAATCCCGCCTCCCTCCAAAGTCCCATCCTCCTCCTCCTGCAACTCCACCTCCCTCCAAAGGCCTACTCCCCCCTCCTCCATTACGTCCTCATTACGTAGATAGATGTAGGCGTTGGCAAGGTAACATTAGATTCACGGAAGAGGGGAGCCAGTGTAACGTTATAACCAAGAGAGTCAAACGCAACCCCGGAGTTTTAAAACTCAACCGGAATCAGTGATGACTGATGAGTTTTAGAATAAGGTTACAGTGCTAACATTAGATAGTAGCGTTAACGTTACTAGTAAGTGGAACCGCACAAGGAAGATTACGTTAATGTTTCAGAGGCTACGCTACAGTAGGCTAACATTAGCCATTAGCAACTGGATGCTGTGTTGTCATATTACATTATATGTTATATTAGAAGCAAACTAAACATAACGTTACCTGTCCTGCACAGTCAAACACAACCCCAGAGTTTTGAAACCTATCCAAGGTCAGTGATGACTGATGAGTTTTATAATATAACATAAATGTTAACATTAGATAGTACTGGTGACTGGCAACAAGCAAGATAATACAGTTACGTGAGTGGTTACGTCAGTCGGAGGCCTCCATGTGGGGAAGACAGACAAGATACTCGGCCAATCATTGCATTCGGTTGGAGTTTTCTTAGAACCATCTGAGAATGGTATAATTATGAGTTTTTATTTCTGGTGGAATTCACTTACATTTTAGTGTGCCATCAACTTATTAATAGCATTTTAACCTAAACAAAGAAAAGCGAAAATTTCCAGAAAGGTAAGTGTTGCTTTAATTAATCATAGGTCTGGTTTTTTTTTTTGCAGTGTTTTTCTAAATACGGGAGTCTGCCGCAAAGTAACAGCGGGCAGCAGCTCTGCTCTGCTTTGTTCACATTTTAAAGAATGCTATTAATATTTTGCCCTTTAACAATGTGTTATTTTACCCATCTTACTAAATGAATACTGCGCCATTCTGACTTAAAAACAAGTTATTGTTGATCAATGGAGCAATGCTTTTTGCTGTCTGAAACTAGCAATATGCCAACACCACACCTTGTTTTGAGACTAAGATTACATGTGCCTCTTAAACAATGTGGGTGCTGACTGTGACAATGACAGCTACGCCGGTCTGAAACTAGCAGTGACAGTTGCACTGCACTGTGTGCCATTTTGCGCCAGGTGGGAGACAGGGCCCTTAAAGTTCCCAGCCTTGCGTGAGCACAGGGGGGAATGTATTCTTTCACTTGTAGAATTAAGTCTTAATATTGTGACAAAGAATTTGTGTCATCACATAGTTTTTGCATGGCAAAAATGGCACTGTGCCAGGAAAGCATGTTTTAAGATCAATGGGGTTGTATAGTTTCTGACAAAAATGCTTGAATGCCAAAAAAGTACATTGTAGTCTAGCTGTGATAAATTAAACAACTGGAAAGACGTATTAAAAGCATGGCCTTTTGCAACCTCCCCCCTGCAAACAGATACAGACGTATGCTTGTTGTGTGTACATGTCCCTGTTAGTGCATGTTCTTACAGTGACTGCTCTTGAGGTCCATTTCTTCCTCTTTCTCCCTCTCTTGCCTCTCTTGTCCCACTCTCTACCTCTCCCGCCCATGACATCATAAGATAGATTTCCCTTTTAAGAGCGTGTGGCTGGCTGGTGCTAAAGCCTACATTAGCTGTGTAAGTGGGCCACCATTTAACATTAAAAGCCTTTAATTTGCTATAAACTCCGGCACACATGCATTAATAGGCACTGGTGTTGGGTTATTGTTCCTGTGCAGAGCGTTTTAAACAGGAGGCCATTAGCACCTCTGCAGTGGGTTTGAATGCAGTCAGGGAAAGGTATTAAAACTACTCATATGTTACTCTCATAGACCCACACACACACAGACACACATAGACACACATAGAAAAACATAAATAAATAGACCTCACATAGACACACCACAGTGGAGACAGACAGAGAGAGAAATCCAGAGAGGAAGAGAGCAAAGCAGAGCCTGAGTGTGATGGAGAGGGAGAATTGTATCATGGCATAAGGTTTCAGTGGGAGAATGAATTTAAACACTTCATCACTGGAAGATATTTACTTAAATGTAAACACCGCCTTGGGATATCAAAAGTAAAATGGTGTGTGTGTGTGGGCGGGAGGTAATCGGTGAGTGGGGCATTTGCATCTGTTTGCCTGTGTGTGTGTGTGTGTGTGTGTGTGTGTCCTGCGGGGCCAGCCAGAGGGAATAGGTTAATTCTCTCGTCATCTTAGACACTTCCTGGGCTGCCGGAGCAAAGTGACAGCTAATCAACATTGTCATAAATAATCAATGGCCACTTTGAGCAGTCTCACGCACAGAGACATGCGCACACAGAAAGGCATGCGTGGGTACACACTCGCACACGCGGACAAAAACACACACACAAGACTGCCTGGATAATGGGGCCGGTGCTCCCTGTGTAATTCTTGGCGCAGGGCTAAATTGGGAAAAGAAGGGAAGGAGGAAGGGAATGAGGTAAGAGGGAAAAGGATGGGAGGGGAGGGAGGGTGAGAGGAAAGAGAAGTGAATGGGAAAGCGAGACAAGTGATGAGAAGCGAAGGGTCGGGACGGGAATACCTTCTGGCAGACTATCTGGAATTAGGGAAAATTAAACGTCACACACACATACAGTCCTATCTTCTTTCTTCCTTTCTTTCTCTTTCACACACACATAGAGGGGATTGGAGTACTGCAGGGTGTTATCCCAAGAATTCTATTTGGGGTAAGGAGAAATAGTCTCTGGAGAGAGGAGGCCAAGGAGAGGGAAAGAGAGAAGGGGGACAGGAGAAGAAGAGAAAGGGGAGGAGGAGGGGGGGGGTTATCATTTTACACTCCCATAATTAAAACAGAAAATCCATCTTAGAAAAAAGACACGGATTAATAAAGGTTAAATGAAAATAAACAGATAAATAAAATCTCCGCTCCACTGCTGTCTGTAAGCAAAAGCCAAATCTGATTTGTGTTTTAGTGTGTGTGTGTGTGTGTGTGTGTGTGTGCGTGCGTGTGTGCGTGTGGCAATGTTTGCGTCTGTCATTGGCATGTCAAATATTTGCTCATTAAATGACACAAACAGACATATACAGAGTGCAGTCCTGAGAGAGAGACATGGATGGGACGATAGCAGAGCTTTTAAAACAGGGTGACCCCGATATAAACACACGCACACTCGAAAGGGGAAAATTCAAGAATTAAAGGGATGATTAATTACGAAGCTACAAGTGAAGTGCGTTTATGCATCTGTGACGTCTACGTGTGTGCGCACGCTTGCATACGTTTGCATTCATGTGTGTGCAAAGCGAGCGAGTGCGTGCTCTCTACCTGTGGTTTGGCAGGAGTCCAGTGTCTGTGTAATTCTGGACACGGTCGTCTCCGGTAAAAATAGTGAGACCGTCTCTGTTCAGTCTGTACTGGGAGATGTGTCCATTAGGATGGCGTGGCTGATCCCAGTACAGCTCCACCGCAGATGTGTTTATTATCAGATGTCTGGGGCTGGACCATACACCTGAGACGCAAAGAAGAAAGAAGAGGAGTGAGTGAGTGTTTTCCACATTATCTGGCACCTATCATTAATTAGCAGCCCTTTGTCAGTTTATCTCAAACAAACTAAAACTGAAGTGCGTCACCTCGTGTACATAAACAGGACTTCTCCTGAGAGAGATCTGGCCGATACCAAAGTGTTCAACAGCAAACCCAAAAGCTTGTTTTCTTTTCACTGAGGACAACCTGAACCCTATTGAAAATAGGTATTTGAATGAGAATTCAGATTATCAAACTGCAGAGGCACGACTGAATTATGACGGAGAAGAAGACAAAGTTTTCTCATGAGATTATATTGAAACCAGGAGAGGAGAAGAACATGGACAGGCAGACAGGATGTCGTAAATTAAAAGGAACACAAATGTGTATAACTCTGTGCAGGAAGAGACTTAAATAAGCATTCAATTAAAAAACTGAATTGATATAAACATGAACGAGTAGCAGATATGTCAATTCCATGTGTTTTAGATTTTTTAAATTATGTAGTGTACATTTAGACACAAGGATATGAGTGGGGAGTGGTGGGAGGGATGATCCTAACAGTAGAAATATACTGTATTTACATAAAATAATAAATAAAGAGATTTGATCTGTAGAAAGAAAGACAAAGGATGGGTAGGTGAGGTGAACAGAGGGGGTAAAAAGGTGCTTAAAGCTAAGGAATGAGATTTAAATGAAAATGGGAGAAATATCAAAACCTCAGAGGGGAGATAAATGTGCAATAGATGGTAAAAGAAGAGGAGTGGAGAGGACAGGGGAAAAGAAAACAGATGTGGAAGGAAAAGATCAAGGGACACAAGAGAGAAGGAGAGGCAGTGGAGAGGAAGAGAACTGAGAGAACATGAGCAAATGAGAAGTGGATGAAAAGAGGGAAAATGATCCTGATTGAAGTTCTTTAATAAAAAACAATCCATGACAGCATTTTATTCAGGCAACAAAATAAGGCTTCGTCCCACCGTAGTCAACAGTAAGGAAGAAGAATGAGAGAGAGAAAGGTGAAGGGTAGCGAGATATAGTGTACGGCGACCAAAGGAGGATGTGAGAGGGGGAGGATTCACAAAAGGAGAGCAGTGCGAGGAGATGAGAGAAGTGAGAGGAGCGGAGAGGAAAAAGAAAAAAGTATCTGAAATATGAAATCAGTAAGGAGGACACTGACAAAGGTAAATTTGGTAAAAACATTTAACGAAATGCATGAGATATTGTGAACTTTAGTATTTATCAAAAATGATAATATCTTAAAGTCCTGATATGTTTCAATTAAGTTGAGTTTTTATGATAATTAATTATACATTTAAAACAATGTAAATGTTTGCCAGGATGTCAACAAAGACAATAATTTGTAAATATATTATTTTTATTTGACGTTAGCTTTACATTCTTGAGGGGAGAAAAATGTATGGCACATGTCTGTCTTACAGTTTTCTGAATCTGACAGGTATAGGAAATATTTAAGACCTGTGGAATCAGATTGAACACTTGTAAATAAACGTCACAGCATGAAATCACAATTGAAAGAATTCCTAAAATTTTTAATGAAGTTTAAAAGATTCTACAGGATCTCCAGAATTTTCATAAGTGCGTGAGTGCGTATGTGTACCAGCAGGGGAGGCTTGCAGGGTGCGTCCTGGGGAAGGTGAGCTGGCTCCACATCCGACAGCTGTGCAGGCTACCAGCACGAAACTGTAGTCTGTGTACGGCTGCAAACCTGTGGCACAGAGACATGTACACACATATGATAAAAAGGTCACAAAGGATGACTCCTACACATGAAGTATCGAAAATCACACACATTTCTTATGTTCGGATTCTTTTTTTATTCTCAACACAATAAACCGCGCATATTCGTTTTGCATAACATGAGATGCACAGAGGGATATACAGTGTAAGAGGATGAGGAAAGAGAGGAGACAAACAACAAAATGAAAAATAGGGTAAAAAGTAAGAAAGAGAGGGAAGCTTGCCCTGGTCCGTATCACAAGCTCTCTTCCTAACCGTTTTCTCCCTCTCTCTCTCTCTCTCTCTCTCTCTCTCTATCCATTTCACTCTCCCTCCCTCTGTTCTTTCCACACTCTCTCAACGGATGGATCCATATCTGTCGGTGTTAAATTATGCATGCCATAACTCAATAATGAAACAACGTAAAGATGGGCAGCCGCGGAACTGACATGGGATAGGACCGGTCCAACGCTGTAATGTCATCAGCTTTTGATCTATGATAATTATGATACCTCGGTATGCGTTTAGGCTACAGCGTCCAGACATGATTTATTTATAGGCACCCGCTATGCAGTCTAAAAGAAATCACATAGCGACTGAGTGATCCTTTAACTGCAACCACAGGAAATCAGTTTTCGGTGTTACATTTAACCTTTTATAGGACAAGTTAAATACTAGAAGTTGCTAAAAAACCCTGCATGTACCTGAGCAAAGTTATCCTTGAGTTAGAACCACTTTCAGGTGATTGAAAACCTTTGTTTCCTTCAGATATATTTTATGCCCAGGTCTGATTTACGGTGGATGGATGAGGATGAATGGATGGATGCAAATTCCTAATGTTGTCATGGGGGCTGACTGGATGTTTTATGGTCATTCACGTGGCTGACAGCATACAACAGCTTACAAATCAAATTGAAGGGAAAATAAAAGAAGTAAAATGACTTTATTTCAAAAGGATGAATAGAAAAACAGGCTTTGGCACTGCATAATACAGTGTCTTTATTTCTGACTTAAAATCTGCAGTATCTAAGGAGAGGTAATATATATTTTACAACATTAAGGATGTCTGTGAATTAGATAAATATGTTTTAATATTGAGAAACATTTTTCATACATTACTAATATATAAAATTTCTTCCTCTACTTGACCAAAGAGTAGTCAGGGACAGTACAGGACACTCGACTACCAAATGTGACTTATAATTTATTATCATTGATAATACAAATGTGTTATCACATCTGTAATTTAGTGAAAATAAAAAACCCAAATTTAACTATGTGTAAAATAAATATAAATAATGTTTTCAATATTATTTAGCTAATATTCTATATATTTCTAATTGCGTATATATTGGAGGCTGAGAGAGGGGAAACCCTACTTTGTGTCTCAGCTGTGATATGTATGTCGGTGCCCATCCTGTGTCGACGGTATACGGCAGAGAACATGGGCACAAGCACACACGCACGCACACACACACTCTGCAGAGGGGATTGGACAGCTGCACAGCGGAGTGCTTTACCACGGTTTCCTCACATCTCTTTCTACTGCTTTGCCTGCTTAACATGCCTCGCAGCCTGTCATGCTCAACCCAACCTCTGATCAATGTGTGTGTGTGTGTGCAAATGTTCTCACAATGTTGCCCTGTGTTTGGGTTAAATAAAGAAAATCTGCCAGCCATACAAAAGTACTAGGGTTAAAGCGTAAGGCTCTGTTACACTATTTAACTGTGCAACTAAGCGTGTGTATATGCGTGTGTCCACTCCAGCATAGTAAATGATATCTACACTGCAAGTGATGTCATTTGTTGCAACGCTGAATAAAGCAGTAACCCTTCACTACATTTTCCTACATACAGTCAGACAGAGTGTTCCTATGGGAGTCAGAATGGGGCAAAAACTGCAAAGACAACTTAGTTATAATATTCAACACAAGTAGACAACTTTATGCGGCAATGAAGACACGTGGCAGTGGCTTCAGAAACAATGAAAAATTGGATATTACGTGAAATCGCCCTGCATAAAAATAATGTTCCAAAATGCTTTTAAGTGTTGCCCGTAGTGATTAATACCAGCCTAAACTCAGGTCAGGAAGCAGAGAGGATTGATCAGAGAACATGCCAGTCAAAGTTGATTTATCAGTTCTGCTCTCTATGAAAGGAGCGCACGGTCAGACAGTAAAGGAATGTCAAAACTCTGTGAATGACCGCACATCATCTGACTCTCCATCCACTCTGTTTCATGCTATTTCAAATATAAACCAAAACAAACAAAATCTCGCTTCTCATTCAACACATGTGCATCTGCAGAGGAATGCAAACACACACACAAACACCTTTGATGTCTCTTGGTGTGTTTCAAATTACCTTTAAAACACTCTGCCTGAAGAGGGCAGTGTTGGTCTGCTGAAGAAATGACACCATGCCTACCACTGTGTGTGTTTGTGTGCGCAACAGAGAGAGTAAGTGTACATACGTGTGTGTGTGTGTGTGTGTGTGTGTGTGTGTGTGTGTGTGTGTGTGTGTGTATACCTGTATGTGCACATACCGGTGCATACACATGTGCTTATGTGCTTGATTATGGAAAGACAGAGGAAGCTTCAATCATTTTAACAGTGATCACCGGGAAGTGAAAAACGGGTGGAGGGCGTTTTGATGTGAGCAGCCAGCGGCTCACTAACACAGAGTGAGACAAGGCTGTAACTGTCATCATGAGAGCTGGACACAGTGGAGATTGGTGGGTTTTTGTGCAAGACAGACAGAGGAACAGAGAGAGACACACACTGGCAGTGAGACGGTGAAGAGTTGAAGCTCACATCGAACAGAAAAGTTAAAGAGAAAGACTGCATGTGAGAGAGTGAACAAACAAAAGACGGGATTGTGAAACTGTTGTTGTGGATCTCTCTAATGTGTGTGTGTGTGTGTGTGTGTGTGTGTGTATTGCAGTAAAAGTAACTGATTTAAAGCTGCATTTTATTGACAGGTTGCCATTCCCTGTTTGCAGTGGAGAATATGATAGGATGATGGGCACAGGCCGCAATACCATGCCAGTTACCTGATACACCACATCGAGAGAGTGAGACAGAGAAAGACAGAAAGAGAGAAGGAGAGACAGAGAGATGTGTTAATGTCCATATCACTATTTTTGTGTGTTGTATTTTGATGCTTTGGCAACATTGTTCTTGAAACTTTCATGCCAATAAAGTTCTTTGAATTGACATGAAAAAGAAAATAGAGAAAGACAAAGAAGTGGTGAAGTGAAAGAGAAGATGGAGAGAAGGTGGGGAAGCCAGGCAGAAGAAATGTGAGGCTAGGTGAGAAAGACATGAAAGGCTAAAATGGAAAGATAAGGGAAAGAGAAGAAAGAGAGGGGTGATACAATGAAGGGTCAAGCAGGAGAGGGAAATGTAAAGGGAACTAGAAACAAAGAGTTAGTAAGTAAAAAAGAACAGATGATGCATCAGGAACAAGTAAGAAAACAAAAGAAAAAACAGAAAGAGAGAGAGAGAGAGAGAGAGAGAGAGAGAGAGAGAGAGAGAGAGAGAGAGAGAGAGAGGGAGGAGAGCTTTGATAACACCTCTCCTAAATAATTAAGAGTTTGACTTCCTGTCTGTGGCTCCCTAATGCAGAGACCGTCTGGGATGGAACAATGAGATCAGGTTCACACACACACACACACACACACACACACACACACACACACACACACACAGTATATACAGATTCCCTAAGCCAGCAAACCCATATATGCAGGTTAAACTTATTGTACAGTGCACATCTTTTCATTTGTGTTGTAAATGCTTCATACATCTTCTGACAATTATAGCTCTTACTTTGCTTGTTTATCGTTGTATTAATATTTATTTCGGAGAAATATCTTGAAAAAATAAGTTTTCCCAACTGAAAAGAAAACCAATAATTTGTGAACCACTTCCATTCCCAGCTTTTAACAAAACAGTAGAGCTTCATTTCTATTAATTTAACTTGAAAGTAAATATTCAAATGTGGACTCATTTTGCTTGACCCTGAGTGGAAAAAAAAAAATCACTCAACTCAGACTAAGCTGGGTAACCCACGGATCTGCAATATTTCAGATAACATCTGTCCCACTGAGCTCCATCTTTTTACTGCAAGCCTGCCAAACTTGTTCTTTGCTCCAATTTTAGAAGTTAGAAGCAGAAGTCATGAAGTTACATGGTGTGGCTGGATGGAAAAAGATCCACATACTGTAAGGCTGACACTTCTCATAAGAGACAGATTCACAATTGACACATGAAAGCAAAGTTCTTGCCTATCTCCTCTCCTCCCTTTGCCATGTCTGCATGCCTGCACCTATAGCGCGGACCAATCAGAGCATGGGCTACGGGGGAAACGCATTAATAAATAAAAGAACATACTCTATTCCCTGCTGTTCTGAATTAATAATGAGCCTACAAAAGACCAATTAAACACATGATTAATGCCATAATCTATATAATTGCAGGCAATAATTCATAGTGAGCTAATGATAGCAATACTTAATATCGATTCACATGGGGTGTCTTTGTACAGTAGTGCTTAATTCTTTCTATGAAGTGTCACTTTTCAGAACTGCTAAAAATGCTAGTAATAAGAGCCCATTTCTTGCTTTCCTCAGGCAAATAAAAAAATAAACTGGGAATGGTAGAAGCCACAAATTTGTTTTTATAATTTGTCTGGCATCATAGAGGCTGCTGACTTTGGGAATTTTCATGTAACAGTGCAAACCAGTTGGAAGCAACAACACTTTCTGTAACATAACTTTGATTCTGGTAGTACAGAGGAATGATTCAGCGCCCCCACTGTTAACTATTAAAGGAATACTTGACCCTCATAACGATCATTTTGTGTAACTGTTACTCACAGCGTGTTACCTTGAATTCATAGAGAAAACTTTGTTTTTCTTGCATATTGCCACAATAAATCTAGATTCCAAAAAGGCAAAAATTATTAATCAATTGAAGTCATTGGGGACCACATTTAACAACAGCAAAACTATATCCAAACATCAGTTTACAAACTCTCACACAATTCCTGCAGTATGTTCCAAGTTTCATTTACCCAGGTAACTGCTCAGTGCTTCCCAAACACATGCATTTTCAATAAAACATTTGTACAAAAAACACGTCAGTACAAACAGTCTCATGCACGGCCAAGTAGCATGCCAGGGCAATGCGTGTTTGAACTCGGCTCTGGGTGAGCTCAAACACAAGCGCCTGCTCAGGCACACTACTTGTAAGTGGAAGTATTTTATATTGTAACATGTAAGTGAAAATGCATGTGTTTGGGAAGTACTGAGTGTGTGGATGAATTAGACTTGGATTATACCATACAAGTCATGAGCGAGTATATAACAGAATGTTTTGATATAATTTTGCTGGTCAACCTGGACCCGTTTCTCCGTTTACCCTGGTGGCATGGCAGAAAAATAAAGTGGTCACGTGTTGTGTAATTGATATACAAATAGCCCTTTTGTGGGTAAAGTATTCTTCTAAGGCAGAAGTGACAAAATACCATTTATAGGTGGGCAGTGTTACAGATAGGTTTTTTGTGGCGTGGCTTCTGAGATATAAAACCTTTTTTCTGGACTGAAGAAAACCACAAATGTCTCAAAGAGTTTTAATTATTTCTGCCTCAAAGGTGAAATTTGGGGATTTTATATACAGCACTGTATTTTTAGATCTTTACCATAAGGACCAGCAACAGGTACGCTTAATTAAAATGACTATTTTACTTGTTACTGTGTCATAATTCTATGTTTATCATTACAACAATGAATTGACATGAACCTTTCTTTATGAATCAAGGGCCTGCAGACCAAAGTGATCAAAATAAGTTACAACTCTACAAGAGTGACTTGATCTGGCTAAAAAAAATACATTCTCCAGTTTCTGTTGTTGGAGTGAGTGAATGAGTGAATGAGCTGTTGAAGCATCTGTCTCTGACAGCATTGAGAATCGTCAGAGAGATGCAGAGAAGATGAATAATGGCGTATTAAACATTAAGGATGGGGGAGTAGCGCGGCAATTATTTCTGTTCATATTTCACTGAAAACACTTAGATACATCCATCCATCTTTTCATCTGTCGCACTCTTTCTTCCTTTCTCCTTCACTCTGTTTCAAAAAGTGTCATTCTGTGCACCTTTCACCCCCTCAGTTTGTATAATTCTGTGTCACTCCCTCTTTATCTAATTTTGCTGTTGAGGTTACTCCCCACTCAGGCCCCTGCCCACCCTCTACCTCTCTGTTTTACCTTTTAGTGTATTGTTTTTGTATGTCAACTGGTCGGTGTTGCTAGTGGTATGAAACCAATTCAACAGCTATGATTTAACGGCAGTTACTTCATTACAACAGCAGCACTTACATACAGTTTGAAGAGGAACATGAGTTTGTATATGTACTCTGTGAAAGTGTGTGTATGTGTGTGCATGGGTATGAAAATGTAAAAGACACAGATTAAGACTAATTTTTAAAAATATTGCCAAAAAAATACAAAATCAATTGTGTTTAGTTTAAACTATATTAAATATGAATTTATACAATTGAATCAAATGAGAGACAAACCCTATTTTTTTTCACAGTAAATAAACATAGTGTGGTTGCTCTGAGCTGATATGCAGAACTGGTTTGGGACCATTAAAAGCTTTTTGGAATTAATCTGTAGTAGGCCTTAAAGTTTGATCCATTTCAGATCCTTTGTTATTGTAAAACTTTGTGATTCACTATGTCTGTGAGACAGTTAAACACAGGAAGTAATTCCTAGCGCATACATGTGTTGTACAAAGACAGCTGCAATGTGGAGAAACAAGAGCGGGAGAGAGAGACAGACAGACAGACAGATAAAGGGGAGGGAGAGAGTGCCCCAGTAGTGGTTTTGGCTGAATACTCAGGGTTTTCCAGTGTCTCACTGGGGGACAGGGGAATTTCACACACGCATGCTGGTTGCTTACACTGGCACATGGGGCTGGTACAGTATTACAGCACATTACCATCTCTATTTGGCATTGTTTGCTTTGCCTCATGCCTACACATACAAACACACATGCTTGTGCACACACAACTCCTGACCATACAAGCCAACCACAGGCACCATGGGAATAGTCTATCGGCTACTGGCAAAGCCGTTGCCTGGTCTGAGTCCAAGACAGAGCAGAGAGCAGAGCTGTGAGGGGGAAATGCCACTAAATTTCATCTTCAAAAGATGTCATCACTCGGTTCTTGCATGGAAAAATGTAATATTTAAAAATCAAATCACCAATTAAACACTTTAAATATTGAAATTTGAGTTTGAGTATTTCTATTCCAGAAGTAGGCATGTCTACTGTCATGGTTTTCTATTGGCACTTCTCTGTGGTGTCTCTTAAATTTTCTGTTTTTACACAGACAACAAACATTTGTTTTACAATGCTTTATGCAGGTGTTTGTGTCTGCATGTGTGTGTGTGTTTGTGTGTGTTGTGACTGATGGCAGAGGGCCAGCAACACAGCTCCTCCTCAGGGTAGATAAAACAAGACCCACAAATCACCCAGTCCTGACACCACCATGTTTGTGTGCAGATCTACAATATTAAGACAAGCCAACACTTGTGTTTGTCTCTCTCTGTGTGTACTTGCTGTATTTATTTTGTTCAGAGCCCTGGGTCTCAAACTGCTGCTGTTTTGAGTTTTTCTCAGGTGTATAGCTGGGTATGTGAGGTATCCGTCTGTGTGCCGGACCTTAATGTTTGAGTGTGCTTCTGTGCTTATTTTGTTTTTGTTTCTTTTGTGTGTACTCATGTGAGTGTGTTTGTGTCTGTGTGAGGGGCTGGGCCACAGACAGTATGGCGGGAATCAGGTGTAAATTCAGACATTAGATGGCTTCCCGAAACCAGCACACATAAATAAATGCATGACAAAGAAAAAAAATAGGAGTGGACAGATAAGGAGAAAGGAAGATGAGGAGGACTAGAGAGGGGTATAGGAGAGGAGAAGAGCAGGAGTTAGGAGATGATTCAAATATGACAAAGGACAGGAGTACGGGGGAATATCTGGTGTGAGGTAAGGAGGTGAGACTGACATGAAAGAATTGAGAGGTGCAGGAAGAGGAGGAGAGGAAAATAAGAGGGGGGGGGGAGAGAAAGGATAGAGAGGGAACTTAACAAGCTAAAGAATGGAGGAAAAGTGAGGCATTTGATAAAATGAGAATCTTACCAAACACAGTATAATTTCTGGGCCCATCGATGTGTGTAAATATGGTTCCAACACCAGTCTGGTTCAGGTGGTACCGCTGTATGTTTCCATTGGGACGTGTCGGTTCAGACCAGCTCACACTGAGGGAGGAGGGGCTTAAAGCTGTGACCACTGGAGGCTGAACGCCCTCTGGGACTCCCTGGACTGTCACTGCCACCACCTGAACACACACACGTATACAGACACACACACAAACAGAAGAAACACGTTTCAGATATTTTACAGAATGTAAAAAGTGTGGCTAACAGATGGATTTCTGCTGCGACCATTTATGAATGTAATTAACATGATCACAACCCAATAAAAAACTGCATCCAAATTCAGAGCTTCCCTCTCTAAGGTAATAAAGACCTTGTTGACGACAGAGAAAGACATTTGCTGGTGATTTAATTTATTTCCCCAAAAATAAAAGGAAAGGTAAAATGTAGACACTAACACATTTTTGTATTATAACCTGCTGCCATGCACGGACAAACCAGGGAACAAATGAAACCAAAACACAAAGTGTCCACAACTTGCATGATGGAAGAACCCTAAATCAATCAATCAATCAATCAATCAATCAATCAATCAATCAATCAATCAATCAGCCACAACAAATCATACAAGATACATTCATCATTCATTAATTTTCTGTAACTGCTTATCCTGTTAGGGGTTGCAGGTGTGCTTGAGCCTATCCCAGCTGACACTGGGCGAGAGGCAGGGTACACCCTGGACAGGTCGCCAGACTGTCACAGGGCTGAGACATAGACAGACAGACAGACAGACAGACAGACAGACAGACAGACAGACAACTATTCATGCTCACATTCACACCTTAGCCAGTTTAGAGTCACCAATTAACATGATGTTTATGTCTTTGGATTGTGGGAGGAACCTGGAGCACTCGGAGAAAACCATTCTGACACGGGGAGAACGTGCAAAGGCGATTTTAGGCAGGGTCTTCATTTAGGATCCTCGTGACCTGAGGGTAGAAGCTCTTTCTGAGCCTCTCAGTGCTGGCCTGGTGTAACCGGTACCTTCTTCCCGACCTCAGAAGGGGGAAAGGGTCCTTATTCAGGTGTTTGGGATCTTCAATGGTTCTCCTGGCCTAATTTTTGCAGCGCCTGGTGTAAGCATACTTTAAGCACTGTAAAGCAGCCCCTATAGTCAACCACTCTTTGCAGGGCCTTGTGGTCCTGTTTGGTGCTGTTTCCGCACCAGGCAGTGATGCTCAGGATGCTCTTGATGGTGCAGGAGTAGAAATTCCTCAGTATTTGAAGGGATACCCTGAATTTCCTCAGGCGTCCAATGTGAAGTCTCTGACTTGACTTTCTCACCACTGAGTCTGTATGCAGCGCCCAGGTCAGGCCCTCTGTGATGTGGATGCCAAGGTCCTTAAAACTGTCCACCCTCTTCACTGAGGACTAGTTGACATAAAAGGGAGGGGGGGGGGTCCTTTGCTGCTTCTGCCCAAAGTCCATTCTCATCTCCTTAGTTGATGACGTCCAGGAGTAGGTTGTTGTCTTGACACCAGTGGATCAGGTCCTCTTCATCTTTCAGGTGGGCCTTTTTTGTTGTTTTCTGTAATCAGGCCCACCACAGTTGTGTCATCAGCTAACTAACAATGGTGTTGGAGTCTGAGGTGGCAGCACAGTCATGTCTGTACAGGGAGTACAGCAGGGGACTCCAAACGCAGCCCTGGGGTGCTCCTGTGTTTAGAATGAGGGTGGTAGAGGTGTGTTTGCCCACTCTCACAACCTGTCGTCTGCCTGTCAAGAAGTAAAAGATCCACATGCACAGTGAGGTGTTTAATCCCAGATCCTTGAGTTTTGTGATGAGCCTGGAGGGAACTATGGTGTTAAACGTGTTAAAGTGTAGTCAACGAACAGTGATCTCACATAGCTTCCTTTCTCTTCCAAGCGAGATAGGGTGGTGTGGACGATGTCTGCTATGGCGTCCTCCCTTGATTGGTTAGGATAGTAGGCAAACTGTAGTGGGTCCAGTGTGTTGGTTGGCGAGGAGCAGATGTAATCTTCGACCAGCTGTTCAAAGCACTTCATCACGACAGAGGTGAGTGCCACTGGGCGGTAGTCGTTCAGGCCTGTTGGTTTTGTTTTCTTGGGCACAGGAATGATGGCAGACTTCTTGAAGCACATGGAGATGACAGACCCTGTCTGCAATCCGCAAACTATGGATTTTACACACAACACTATATTTTATTCCTAGAACCCACTGACCTAGAGGCAAGAACCATGTCACTTGTGTAAATATGTAGAAAAAAGAAAAGAAAGGTGAATGCAATGCCAGCCATTACAGTCCAGTGTTTGTGTATTTAATGGCAATTTTACCTAGAGCAGTATACCAGTGAGAAATTACTGGAGACTAAGAGTTTGTTGCTTCCAATTTAAGGATTATCTCTCCAGAATGTTACTCATTCTGATGACAACATAGATCTTGTGCCTTAATTGACCTACTCCGCTGCTTTTGCACTTCTGCATGACCAAGAAACCAACCTAATGCTGCTTTAGTGATGCAACTGGCGAGGAAAAAAAAAAATCACTGCTTTTTAGCACACTGTTGTGAGTGACCATCTTATTGTAAATTCCTCGTGTAGTATCTGTGGGCCCCTCTGAATGCTGGGTGAATGTGGAGACCACAGAATCACAGGGCAATCTGCTGCTAATGGCAACAGGGATATCCTGCCTTAATAGACTGTCACTAGCACTTCCCCCACCTGTCCCACACAGTGCTATGCAATTAGAAGACTGCTACTACAACTAAGGAGACACACGCGCGCGCACATAAACACGCACACACAGGTACATGCGGGTATACGCACGCCAACACAAAGAGGTGGAAGAGAGGAAACAGAAAGGGAGAAAGAGAAGAAGAAGATAAGGAAGATGCAGGGAAGGAGTAGCATCAATCAGTGAGTGCCTCAGTGTGCTGTTAACTTGGATGTCTGTCAAGACTTTGCTCAAATGTAAAGGAAATAAAGTCATACAACACCCTACTGTATGCAAGTGTACCCTAAATGTAACATTAAGTTCATCGTTGCTTTGGTGGACAACTTAACTCTTAAACTTAACATTCCAATGACTTAGAAGAACCTGGGTAATCCAGGTTCCCTTTGAGGTGCAATTAACTCACTTATGATACTACCTGTCTCTAAACCGATTTGATTTGAAATGACTGATTCATTCATCTTATAGTTTATTGATCAGGTAGATAAAACATGGAATGTACACATGACATAACAGCTCAGAAAATACAATGCAGGTGCTCAGATTTCACTCACATGTAATGAAAAGCTAGATACATGAAAGCATGCCTCACTGAGATACTCTCCATCCAACCCTTCTTCCTGTATACAAAGGAATGAAAACTTAGAGGACCAGATGAAAATGGGAAAGGGATAATGTTGGACACCAGATGACAGTTGCTGTGAAAGAGAAACTGGTGTTTGGACAGTGGAAAGCAGAGAGGATGAGAGCGGTTAGGAGAGGAGAGAGACAACAGTTGGGAGAAAGTGAAGTGTGTGACGTTGGGATCAGAGGAATGACAGGAGACAAATAGCAGAGAGAACAGGACAAAAGGATTCGAAGACAGAGGAGGACCAATCGCTCTTCCTCCCTCTCTAAGTGACCAACCGTATTAGATCAGCACCTTCTGTTGTCACAGCAGGTGTGCGTTTGTGTGTGCCTGTGTTTGTTTGTCCGTGCCCGTGTGTGTGTGTGTGTGTGTGTGTGTGTGTGTGTGTGTGTGTGTGTGTGCGTGAGTGAGTGTGAGGGGGCTGATGCCAGGTAATTGCAGTGGTGTATTAGGTTAGCCCAAGTTATCCCATAATTGGGACTGTTTGGCCAATTTTCACTGGTGTACAAACTAATCCAACTCACTCCCTTTCCACCCTCTGCTGGGAGAGTGTGTGCTTGTTTGTGTGAACATATATGTATGTGTGTGTATGAGGGACGGAGGTAGACAGAGAGAGCACGGGAGAAAGAGATTGAGCTCGTAGTGTAGCTGTGTACGGCTTGTGCAGGGTTTGTGCATGTTTTCGTGGTCGTGTAGTGTACAGCTAAATGGAAAAAAGTTTCGAGGCAGGATGATCCAGAAGCCTGCTTCTTTAAAGAAATGTTTTTACTATTCAGTGTTTCCCACAGGTCTGAAATACAACTGTGTTAAGAAAAAAACATATATATATACAGTATGTGTACATATATATATATATATATATATAAAATTGTTACTAAGCCATTTCTAATAAATACAGTGGATCGGCAGATTTTGAAATTTCATCATGTTGGGGGGTAAAAATTGGGTAAACTGAACTCCAGGAAAACAGCAAGGGAGAGGGGCAGGAAAAGCAAAATGGTTGGCAAGCATGGGAAGCAAATTTTTATCAAAATCAGATCATTTACATTTTATATATTCTTCATATTGTTTATTTATTTTCGTGCCAGATTCACATGCAGCTCACAGAGAAACAAGACCAGAGGAAACTACTGCTGCAGATCGGAAGCCAGTGTTGTGTTGAGGTCTGTTTCTTGGTTGATATGTTTCCTCTAACTCTAAACCAACCACATAGGGGGTGCTACGCAAAGCATCATTCTAACAGAAGGGAAACATCATTTGACAATGAAACTGTCTTTGACACAACATCAGCACTTCGGGGCATTTTTGCCTTGGCTGCCGTAGCAAAATAAAAAATTTCAGGAGGTGTAGAGCAAGGGGAGATTATCCACTAGTTAACTGATCGCAGATTGGCATCTCTCAAATGAATGAAAAAAACAACAAAAAATGGCTATAATGGGTCGCCAAATATACTTGAGCAACAGTACATATACCTGGGCAAGTAAAGTCTGTTCGTGGGAAACGCTGGAGGTCCAGTTGGTGCATCATTCGCATCATGATGTTGGCTTTATTCCGTTATATAATACTAATGCCTACTGAGAGCAAAACTTTGGCAGGGAGAGAGCACATGAAAGCCAGAGCTTTGCAATGTCCCAGTCGGTGTCAGTGTCCCTGCTTTAAATACATATATCACGGAATGGACTTCTTATGAAACACAATTTTCTCATTATATCTTCTAGGGTTTTCCAGTTATATACTCAAAATAAAATCAGACTAACAGCAGAAAACAGGAGCAAATTACTTAAATTACTATTTCTATCCTAGTGTAAACTGTCCAGTAGAAAATGGTAGAGAATTTCACAAAGTAAATGAACCAGATTTTAAAAGAGATGTATACAACATTTAAAGCATGAATATAGCAGCTTGCATCTATTTGCTGGGTAAAGATATGATGGAGTTATGGTATCTGCCTGAGCAGAGAATGAAGCTATGCATGTTGTAATTAAGGCTTTTATTTGTTGTCGTGGTAGACGGTCCGGCGGCGCACGCGTGAAGGTGCATGTAAGTCCCTATGTGTGTATCCTACTAGCTAGCTAAATATCACCGCTCTGCGCCGGGCTGGAATGGCAGTTACCGCTGATAAGGCCGTCACAACCCACGATGTTGTTAGCTGCTACTAGGGACGCACCGATTATTCGGTAACCGAATATATTCGGCCGAATATTGCAACAAAACACACATTCGGTATTCGGTGGAATAAGTGAAAAGCAAGGCCAAATAATAGCGGCGTGTTTTGATGATGCAATCAAACAGCGTGCAGTGACGGACGGAGTAAAATCAAAGATACTGGATTAAAATGTCGGCAGTGCGCCGATATTTCAAAGTGTTGGAGAGTGATAGAAGAAAAGCGGTTTGCAAACAAAGTGTTGGAGAGTGATAGAAGAAAAGCGGTTTGCAAAGCATGTAATACTGAACTATCTAGAGTAGTGTTGCAGGGTATACTGGTACCAACGGTAGACCGCAGTACGTGTTGCAGGGTATACTGGTACCAACGGTAGACCGCAGTACTAAAACACAGTGATTTGTTTTCCACAGAGCTCTACGGTGCGAGCATTTTACTCACATTTGCGACTAAAAATAGTTTTGTGCGAGCAAAAGAAATCATTCAGGAGCAGTTGTGTGAGTACAGATATCAACCAGCAACAAAAACGAAAGACGAATCCTGCCGGTTGTAGGTTGAACGGGGGTCACAGACACAGACAGGAATGTATTCCTGTCAAATACGGCGGCCATAGTGCTCTGTGGCGCAAGATAACGGCTTACCGGCGATGGAGAAGCCCAGCTCCAGGTCCAATAATTTCCTCTTCTTGGTGTCATGACTGCCCAAAAGTACCTCAACAGCCGAGCCGTGGTGGCACACAGGTGTGTGACGTGTCAGAGGAGAAACAAGCTGTTCACATTTCTTTCTTTGTGGCAGGTAACGGTCCACAAACCTCACCATACTTTAGGGACTGTTCTTAACTTGTCAGGGGAGGAGGGTGGCTGGTTGATTTTTGGTTGACTTTTATTTTATTTATTTATTTATTTTATTTTGATCCCCCCTATGTTAATCACTTATTGATGCTGTTTTTGAAGTATGAATAAGTCAATAAGTAATTTATTCCATTGAAATATCATTGATGTATTATAGAAAAGTGATTTATCTTTTTATAAATGACAAAAGGCACATCTGCCTCATTTTCGCTGTGGGTATCATGATCTACTCAGAACCATGATATTTTCATTGGTATCGTACCGTGGGTCCCAATTTTGGTACCGTGACAACACTAATCTGGAGGGGGTTCATCTGCAAAAACTAATGAAAACCTAAACAACGGCATTCGGTATTCGGTACTTGGTATTCGGCCAAGCGTTTAATTTTATTCGGCTTCGGCCACAAATTTTCATTTCGGTGCATCCCTAGCTGCTACCCACCACCTAAGCCACCTACACGCTGACAACCATGTGCCGACAGCCTGATTTAGACTCTGTATGTCATACAAAGCTCCTTAAATATATTTTTCCTCAGAAACTACAGTTAAATGTTGATTGAATACTTGACTTTTTGTCACAGGGCAAGAAACATGGCTGCAAAGTATTTTAGACTTTGTTGCCGACAGAAGTCTTTTTGCTTCCTAATGTTGTGTCTCTGTTAAGCTGTTGTCTAGAGATTTACCTTTACCTGGGCTCTACTCTTTGTATAGGTCTGGTTGCTATGGCCATAAACATGACAACAGAAGACTACTGGCTACTTACAAGCCTAATCATACCTACATCCATCAATATGTAATGACTTGGCATGTATGGGAGCCGAGCAAGGCTGACATTAGGATTGTTTTAACAAGGTGGAGAGAAATGCAAAAATATTCACAAATCAGCATATGCCAGTTATCAACACAATACATGTACAAAAAATAATAATTAATGCCTGAAATAATAACAGAATCACTATGTACATACAGAATATGGGAAAGACTAGATGAACTTTGATACATTATTCTTTCCCTTCATCTCTCTGACAATTTACCACACCTCTCTTTATCACTACACTACATCCATCCATTTCTAATTCATCCATATCATCATTCTCCCCAGCATTCACTCAGTGTATACATTCATTTATCCATCATCTATTTATCCATCAACCCTCAAAACCTGTTAAACCAACTGTACTTCCATCTCACCCTCTCATCCATCCACCCCTCTACTGACACATCTACAGACTCTGTCTTTACGTAAGAATGTGCTCATCAAAATAATGAGATGTTAAATTAGCTTTAAAAAAGCCAGAAAGACAGTTTTCAACGTGAGCTTTCATCACCCCTAAGCCGGAGAAATTAATTGTTGTGGTGATATCAGCTCTGCTACAGCCAGAGAGATAGCGGGGGGGGGAGTTCTGTGTGAAGCTATTATGGACGCTATCACAAACATCAGGTAGGCTCAGCAAATCCAGAGCCTCGCATACAGAGGGAGAGCGGAAACAAAGCTAAATAAAAACTTGTTCCGACATGGGAACAGTACAGAGTTCACACAGCGTGGGAACATCACACACTGTGGTTTCTTAACAACAAAGGTCAGACACAGGTTTAAAATTTGTAAAATATCACTTGCAGGACAACTGAGCACCTGAATTACAATGCAAAAAAAACATCTAGAAAACAGCGCCCGAGCCTTTTACGAGAGGGTAAAAGGGCATTTAGCTGAAAGGCCACTGGCCAAACAATCGACCAGATGAGCAACCAACTGCAGAAGAACTATGCTGCAAGGTTGCTGCTGTACGTTTGCACAACGTAAAGCACGGGGTTGCATCTCTAGGCAATTTCTCCTTGACAGAACAAAAAAGATAAAGTGATCTTTGCACACTTTTATTTGGAAAGGCAGGAAGTATTTCAGGTGTGTAGGAGAATTAAGGATGAATTCAAGTCATAAAAGTAGCTCCTGCACGATGCTGACTCGCTACAATTTGGTTCAAGTGGCAGTTAAGCTGATTTCTGTTTCTTGACAAAAAATAAAACCCACTGACAAAAGCAATATTGCTTTACAAATGAAAACAAACCAACTTATGTATTTTCTCTCAAAGCAATGGTAAGAGTTCTCTCTTGTCCCCCCCCCCCCCCCCCCCCTCTCTCTCAAAACACACTTTTTTTTTTACACACCTCTCTTTTCCTTTAATTGTTCGGCCTAAATTAAGGAAATGAACTCAACTACTGAGTAAAGTGGTGCTTAGTTCAGTGAAGCTCAGTCCATCTTTAGAGGAGCCATTAGATAATCATACAGGGGAATAATGTCTTTATGAAATGGGGTGCTACAACAGAGTAAGGTTTTGGAAAGTGTGAGTGTGTTGATGTGTGAAAGAGCGAGAGCTCTACATGGAGGCCTTGCAAAGCACAGAGAAGAAATCAACAGAGCAGACACTCCCTTTCCAATTGCGGGTGCAATCAGTAATATTTAGGGTAATTTTAGTCTTTTTATACAAAATAACTTCAATAATGAAAACTTTCATGGAAAATGTTCGTTCATGACCTTTTGTCCATGAAAATGACAAGACGTTGAGCTTAAAATAGATCTTTGGTTAAAAAACCTATGATGAAATGTATGTTTTGTTTTCACTGACTAAATGAGAAAGACTAAAACCTTAGTTTTTTTAGCAGAAGAAGAAGAAAGAAAGTAGATATAATATACTTTATCAAAAAATTATATCTGGCACTTCTCCAGCCACCAGTCCATGCCCCATATTTGATCCAGACAGGAACCCAGATAGAAGATTGTACCTACAAACTTCCAGTTCCAAAATCAAGTCCCTACAGACTGATCTACTGCTGCCCTAAATCTTAATGTGAAGGCCCTGGTGAGGATCGAACTCACGACCCCTGGTTTACAAGACCAGTGCTCTAACCACTGAGCTACAGAGCCTCTGTCAAGACTCTTCGGACATTGAAAATTATATGAGAGGAGAACAGAATGATGATTTCTTTTATGAAATGTATTAAACTTGCCACGATCTTCTCATACCCTACAAGCAGTATGAGATCAGAGTTCCGACAGGCTGGTAAGCTCCAGCATGTTTTGTAATAGTTGGCGCAAGGGTGTTTTGCTAGCCTAAAAAAACACAGATGCCGGAGCAGCATCAGCAGTTATTTCGAGTTGTGAGCTGTATTTCAGCAGTAAATAAGCAGCCGTATATGTCTGACTGTAGATGGTGGAGCTTCTGAATGGATTTGTGGAGTTTGTTGATTGCAGCGATGGTTGTTGGCAGCTAGCTCCACTTGTTAGCTGCCGAACCACAGTCCAGTGAGCAGTCACCAGCCACCGAATTTCACATCTGTTGATCCCTGCAGGGCTCAACTCAGATCCGGACTGTCTCAAGATGGTTTATTGTTTTATTGGTGTTTGACAGGCAGGTAGGAGGCTCAGTTATCTGAGAGTGTAGCTGCGCTGTAAATAAACAGTCTAGACTCAGTGGAGTTTTCTCAATGACTCTGTTAGAGGACAAATATTTAAACCTCCAGACAAACACCTTGCAGCTTTAGAAAGAATTCAGGATTATAAGGTTATTTCTCTCCCTTTTAACAGTGAGATCAATAAGTCGGAGTTTACAATGAACCTTGGTAAAAATTCTTGTTGTCTGAAATTAGTTATTTATTGTCCTAAAGTGAAATTTTGAGCTTTTCAAATTATGTTTCAAATGATGATGATATTTCAAGCTTTATGAATAGACAGGCCAGCATAAGGTGAGAAGCCGCTAATAAGCTAATACTGTGGCACAACAGAAAATGTGAGTAACAGCACTGACACAAACACACATACAGTCTTACCTGTGTACTGTCAGTACAACCAGCCCGGTTACAGACCCTTAGCTGGTAACTGTATTCCTGGAAAGGCCTGATCCCACCCACATCAGTGAAACGGTGTTCATCACCACGGTAACGCTCCTGTCCATCCCGCAGTATAACATAGTGGGTGATGTCCCCTGGCAAAATAGAAGAAGTATTTTTTCACAACCAATGTCCAATTTTTCTTAATACTTAAAACATTTGGCTTTTTGATTTTTAAGGTCAAATCCAGATTAATAAAAAACGCCCCTCTACTGAAGTTAATCCAACTGAAACCCATCTACAGAAAAGCATTTTTATTGATACACACATGCACACATACACACCATTAGGCCTGGCGGGTGCTTGCCATTGCAACTGGATGATGTCATCTCGTTCACCTAAGCGACTCCAGCGAGGCGGTGCCACTCCCCATGGTTTGTCCTCACTGGTGGTCACTGTTGTAACATCACTGGAGCCTCGTCCAAAGCTGTTCCAGCCCCTCACTCTGTACTCATAGGTGGTGAAGGGCTCCAGGACAGAGTCTGTTTGTTGTTAGAGAGTAAGGAAGACAGGAGGAATGGAGAAGGGGAGCAAAAAGAAGAAAAATAAATTCAGGAGAGGTGCGAGAAAATAATCAACAGATCTGTCAGTAAGATTGGCAATACACTGATTCATGAATCATCTACATTTACTTAAAAGTATGAAAAATATAGTAGAAATATCTCTCTACATTAACATGTACTAACAATATTTCCATCTTTGATAATGTGAGTACTGGGAGTTGTACTGGCAATGTAAGCACACTTTATATGAACATATACCAAATATATGCACTATCACTGGTGCATAGTTGTAAATGTCAGGCCATTACTGAAGCATTCTGGGAGACAGGCTGTGACAACCCTTCTGGTGAGGTACACATACAGGAGCATATATACATACAGATGCACTTCCACAAGCTCACGCATACATGTGCATTATTTTTAGGAGTGTTAAGGGACTGTTGCTGTAAATGAGACCACGTTTTAACCACCAGTCTGGGACTCTTGTCTTTACTGCTGTGATAACTGAAGCAGCAAAACACACACAGTGGCACACACATGTAAATAAAACACTGAATGTGTGTGTGTGTATAGATGCCTAGAAACGGACTCTCTGTGTTTGATTAAAAACTAATATCAAGAAGTATAAATATAAACAATACAGTACATATTTATAGCACTGATTGCGCATGTGGGGCTATCTGTGTGTGATCTACCTTAGTTTTTTTCCCAGAGCAGTATAGCATGATACCCTGTGTGTGTGAGTGTGTGTGTGTGCATGAGAAACATCTGGTGTATGGTGGGTGGCGACAGCTTTATGTGCCTCTGCCCAGATGGTGTCACAGCATTGCCTAGAAAGTCTTATCCTAACCGCCCCATGCTACACACACACACACCTACTAACACGCACACACATAAAAACACATTCACTACAGAAGCACACTTAAATGGTAACTTACTGGACACAGACACACACACAAAAAAAACATGTAATTATTGTACAGTCAGCCACACACACACATAACATTCACAACCACAATTAGTCCTGATTAAACAGACGTAACTACCCAGATAAATAATGTGTGGACAGACTGAAAATCCTGACACACACGCCCACAAACACCAACACACACACATACACCCCAACTCCCTTTGGGCTGATAAATAGTAGAGAATGTTGAAATGGCATTTAAACGCCCATCTCTAAGTTTTAATGACACACAAGTGTACAGCACAGAGAGAGTTACCCTGATAACAGCTATGAATGTACACTGCAACAGCTGTCTTGGTGTGTGTGTATCTCTATGTGTGTGTGTGAGTGTGTGTGTGTGTGTGTGTGTGTGTGAGAGAGAGTGTGTGTGGAAGGGCATCTGTCTCTAAAGCCCGTTGATTGCAGCCGCTGACACATTTAGAGTAAATGCAGAATTGGATTCTGCAGGCTTGAAATTTCCGTGAGCGGTGTGTCTCACAGATGGCTATTTCCTGTATTAGTTATTCCTCATAGTGGCTCAGAGGACTGAAGTGGGAGTCCCAATTTCCAACAAAGTCACAGGTCAGAAGCAGGGATGCAAATTTATTATGAATGGTGCCGATATTTAAAACTTAAGTGCATTAGGCATACAGATGCATGCCTACACCAGAAAAGATTATTATGTGATTAAAAAGTAAAGCTGAACTGTGACACTGCTGACTATAGGCATTTATTTTTATTGACATATTTTTACTACAACAGCATTGGAAGCTTTTTAAGGTCTGACAAAACTGCTAATGTAACATCACTTAGGTAAGTGGACTTAACTGAACTACAATTCCTCATTACAAAGAAAGAAAATTGTCAATCTGCTCAAATCACTAAATGACAAAAAAAAAAAAAAAAAAAAAAAATTGCAAATGCTAACATGCTTTCAAGTTAGAAGCAAAGTGAAGAGCAGAGATTGGGAAAGGAGGCTGGAAAAACATGTTTGATCAATAAGCAACTGGTTGGACTTGAAGAGGTCCATGAGGCAATGAGTGATACAAACATTTTGTTTTAAAGAGAGATGATAGTAGAGGCAAATTTGTTTGCTGGCAAAACAAATGACCTTTTGCTAAGCCCCACCCCCTTTGGATTAGTCTGACAAGCTGTCAGAGGAGCCCACACTGTAACTAACTGCACTCTCTGAAGAAATATTATTGTATTTGTGGAAAAATGAAAGAGTGATTCCAGAGAGAAGCAGACAGAGGGGTCTACAATCTGTGTTTGAAGGATATATCCAGGATGTCAAACTGACTCAGCAGCAACAACAGGTTAAAAAGACAAAGATAGTTAGAAGCTAAAGCCGAACTATAGGCTACAGATCACAGTGTAA
>NC_065506.1:20431309-20479672 GCF_006386435.1 Epinephelus moara | reverse complement strand
GACGTGCCCCAGGCACAACATTTAGCTCCAAATCCACAAAACCAGCCTGAAAATGAAGGAAATCTGAAACTATTGCATTAGAGTCAATGGAGCACAGCTGTGTTGTTGTCGGACTCTGGTCTGAGCTGGCCCAATGCTACGTTATGATTGGCCAGTCTGCGTCCAGAGGTGGGGCTTAGCAAAGGGTCAATTGCATCAAATGAGGTAGCTGTCCCCTCATGATCAGGAAAGTAGCTTTATTACCAAAGACACTCAACACTGAGGTGAATAAAGTTAAAGAAAAAAACAATAAAAGAGCTAAAAATGAACTACACTTATTCCTATGGAAAAGTACTAGTCTGTAATACCTCTAAACTGCAGCCTGTGTTTTTTTTACTGAACACACAGAAACACACACTCAAACACACATATTACCTGTAAAGGTGTATCTGTTGGCATTTCCACTGTACACCACCTCCTCATGCGACGGGCATAGGTGTCCCTCAAATTGCTGGTTCTCGGTGTGACTATGAGTGTGACTGTGTGCGTCGGCCATTTTGTATGTGTTATCACTTCTGTTCGTATGTGTAGACAGGCCCCAAGTGAGAGTTTCATGAGTGGTGTTGCTGGAAGGTGAGTATGTAGTGGAGGGTGCGTCAGGGTGTGTGTGTGCAGACAGGACCCATGTGCAGGCAGTCGTAGATGGATCGAGGTCACAGGAGCCACAGTAAGCTGTAGATGCTGTGGCTACGGGACACAGAGCGCCCTGCAAGCACTGGTGCTGCACAGAGCACAAGAAGAGAGAGGCAGATAACGAAGAGAGAGTGGAGAGAGTGGAGAGAAAAAGAAGAGATGAGAAGAAGGAGGAGTTAAACAGTAAGAGAGGTCAGGGGAGGAGGAGACAGAGAGGGGTTCAAAATGTTTATTTTGCTAATGTGATTTGTCTGTATGACTGCACAGCACACAGGCACAGGCAACAACTACAGAAACCTCTTATAGAAGTTTACTATTAACTCATATAAATTCTGAAGTGTCTCTCTGTCTCCCACACACAGGAACATGCAGGATGTGCTAGTTTGTGTGCATGTGTGTGGTAAGCATGGTCCTTAATGACATCATTAGAGCTAATGAGAGTTCCTACCCTTTGTCCCTGTGTGTGTGTGGCTCTGTTTGTGTATGTGTGTATGCATGTGCCTGTCTCATGCTGACTTAGGAACACACAAACACCACATGACCCCAGTTGATAAATGGAAGATGGCCCAGTCCCCAACTCCTGATGTGACAATGAGTGTGAGTTTGAGAGAGAGAAAGCGAGAGGAAGAAGAAATTCTATCCACCAACATCCGAATACGTTTTTCTGGTGGAGTAGCTTGTGTTCCTGAAGCGTGGAAGTTACTTGTGAATTTTAACCCTGCAATTATTGGCAATTGACGTAAATGTCTTTTTCAATCCTTATTGACTTTGTCCTTCTGTACATACGGCTTTTTTTAGTTCTTCCCGTTTATTTGTCACTGCTCTTTATCCTTCCACACAGGTTATGTTCAGACAAAGGTGGTCCAAATCTGATTTTTTTTTTTTTGTTTTCATAGATGACTCAGATCTGTTTGTTTCATAACTATGAAAGGCAAAATCAAACAGAATCCGATCTTTTCAATTCTGATTTTGACCACTTTCAGATGTGGTCCTAAATCAGACACAGGACTGACTTGTGCAATGCGACCTCTGTCTGAACAGTTTTTTCGGGATTCATGCTACTTTTGGTTCACTCTAGATCAGCCTCAGTCACAGTACTGCGCTGGTTAGAGTCACCCTGTGAAAACAAACAGGGGGCACTGTTGCCATGGAGGTAGTGAGTGCAGGTACAATGAGGTGTAGAAGACCTCTCAAGTATTTGGAGTTACACTTCTGTACATGCAAAACCAATAATGTCACTATCTCACCGCTCCTGGCTCTGAATCTGTGTCCACACGCACCTCTCCATACAGAAGTAGCAGCCACTGATCCACAAAAAGCCATACTTTTTTCTCATTTGTCTCTCTTTCCTCATTCTTGTTATCATCTGCTCACAAATATATGTTATGAAACTGATCATAAAATATCTGTAAATCATTATTTAACTGTGTGAAACAAAAAATAAAATGATGGCAAAACATGCCCCCTTTACTGTAAATGTGGCTGCTGAAGAACAGACTGCTAAGAGATGCCCAGCTTTTGACAAACTTCTAGTGGACATTTGAACCACTGAGAAACAGATGTGAAGGACCTACTTTATGGCACAACTAGGACACATGATTATTAACAAAGAAAGTGTACGAGAGCCAGAAACAAATTACCTCAAAAATAGTACATGTCTAAGCAAATACAACATAGAAGACATTGATTTACTTGTGTGTATGTACACATAGACACAGAGACACATGTACAGATGTGTGTACACCAAACACACACACTCACACACACACACACAAACCTGTATCAACAGTCCGGGTGTGGGTTCGTCAGCGCACACGTGTCGTTGAGGATCATAGCCAATCCCATTGCAGCATTCCTCTTCCTGATGTATGACCTTTGACCCACAGCACTGCAGTGTCACTGTGGCATTGCCAGCAGGGTGCATTGTGGGATATCCGTCATAATCCATGCAGCAAAGAGAGGTTGAGGAGTTTATGTACTCCTGACCACAGCAGATAAAACCTAAAGACAAGAAGACATGCATCACATTATTGTTTTAATCACATTTTAATTTTTGATCTTATTGAAGCCGGAAATGATCATTTATGGAACATCTTCCACTGCTCATTTACAGGCTAGAACTGACGTGTTTGTTGAAGGTATACAACGCAGGATTTTCTTAATAACAGTGTTGCCTCTGCTCTCTGCCTATATCGTCTTATTTTGTTTTTATTTTGCTGCTTTCAGCCCATCCCTGGACACACCCAGGTGACGTCGGGACTTAATAAAATGGAGGCAACCAGGTGCCAAAACGTAAGCAGCACACATCCAAGAGGAAGCTACAACAATCAAAGACACATTGATGACAAAATGCAAATATGGAGAGAGTAACGAGAGTGATTTCGCTTTCACTGGTGATACTGTTTACAAACAGTACTCAAAAAATGATTGCATAGTATACCTTTAACAATAAGATATACACCAATATAACACTTACTCTCAAAGCAATGTTCTCTCGGATATCTTCCCCTCTTTCCAAGTGCTCTTGAAATCAAAGTTTTCCTGCAACTTTATCACACACATCTCTATAATTTACATGCTGTGGTTGTATTTCTGTGTCTCTCTGTGACAAAGAATATCACCCTTTCCATTCTTTTCTTCATCACCTCTTCTGCTTCTCCATACTTAAGCAAGGCATCCTCTAATAATACTCATCCAACTATTCTACCTCTTTCCTCCACTTCAGCCTCCTCACTCTTCTCTGTCTTTTCTCCTGTCTTCCTCCCTCCTTAACCTCTTCTCCTTCATCACTCCGTTACCTTCACCCCCTCGTATTGTATGCTCTTCTTCTCTCCATACTGTATAGAGATCCAGGCCATGCTGGACTGTATTGTCTCTAAACCCTTATTTTCCCTCCTGCACAGACACAGTATTTATACAGCGCTCTGAATATTAGTGTGTATCTGCTCTTATTGACTCTTCTATACATCCTCCTCTCCGCCTCCCCTGCATGCCTGTTTTCCTCTCCTGTATTCATCTCTTCGCACAGCAGTAATATTCAGGCTGTCGAAAGAGTGCACGGGCAGAGGAAGTGTGTTTTTCTGAGAGCTGCCATCTCTGACAGTGATAGGTGATGTCTTTCTGCTACCACTTCACCTTCAGCAGCAAGGTGACATTTAAAATACATGCTATCACTCCATTTCCCAGTAAATGTTTTGCAACTGAATATCAAATTTCGAGCGTGTTTCTTCACGTTCACCTGCGCCCTGTATTTTTAAAATTCAAATAACTTGAGTCACTGGGAATGATTGACAAATTAAAACTGTTTCAAGTGTCTGCATAATTGAAGTAGAAAGACTCGTTCCTGGTGGGGAAAATAATGCTTTGTTGTACAGAACCTACAAAAGGGTCTGCTCTATTGTGGATAAAAAAAGTCTTCAGCACAGAATGTCATTCTAGGTGAATGACTGGGGCTATATTTCAAACTATTATTAATATTCTTTAATAAAATTGTAATTTTGTCAGCAAAAGCCATGTGTCAATAAAGAATGCAAATGTTACACCCTTTTCCCACCAAATTGGGGCATATATGTAGGTTTTTCTAAACAGAGGAAAAAAGGCGACAGACTGTGTAGACTCCCATTGTTTTTTTCCTTTCTTCTTTTCTTATTTTTTTTTTACTGGTGTGTCCATTTTGATGCATTGGAAAACAGGTTAGTAAACAGTAGAAGGCAGCATAGAGTCCAGTGCAAATGTTAAGGTGGGTACTTCTTTTTTATATCTGTTACTTATCCAGTCCCTCTGGCAGACTCGGTGCAGGCTAATTTGGAACAATGTTGAAGCGTTGCTCGGACAGATGTGGACAAAATTTGTGACTGAGATGACAAAGAGTCTCAGAAGTTACAGATCACACTGGAAAAGGAGCTAATTTAGCGTGTCCACCCCAGTGTCATGTTTCCATAACTGCAGATCAGAGATGGAGCCGATAAATACCTAGTTATTTGCCCTGGGAATGAATTCTGATTGTAACCTTTTCCGTTAAAGACAAAACCCAGATGTTAGTGGGTGTTATTTGTTTTTTTTTGTCCAGTAGGAAAGGACGTTTATAAAACATAGACCCCAATGACTCCATCTGGGGGGTAGGGGTACCTCCTGCCTACCTTCTTTAACACTATACTGACTAAATAAACTGGTTTCCACTTGGATTTCCAAAACCATACCAATGTGATACCCCAACACAGGAGAGAAGTTCAGTGTGTTAGCTTAAGATTCAATCATGTACATAAGGTTGAAACAAAACTGCTTACGGAGCAGCTACAAAACTAATGAAAGCCAAAGATTAAAGAGGGTAAACACGGTGCCTTCTCTCTGGTGGCTCTCCTAATAACACAAGTTGAGCCAATCTGGTTACTTTGACATCTTAGCTTAGTTGAGGGGGAGGACTGTGAAGCTTTGGCCTTGCAATGGATTAGGACTATAATATTGTCCTGCTATAACACTGAGTCAGCAAAGTAACCTCCTGCTGTGAGGATGCATTGGAAATACAAATGAGCATGGCATGGCACGGCACGGCTCAACTAAAACATCATAACTGTGCTGATGGAAAAAGGACAAATTGTATTTTAATGAGAGAGTCCAATAAGAAAAGCTTCTCATTTTGAATCAGACTGAATTATTATAAGAACCCCTCGGTCTTCTGTGATTATTTAGTTTAGATTTAAAAAAATCTAACTTTCATGAGGTATTTAGTAAATTCATCCTAACGGTTGATGACATGCTGATCTGTGGCTCTATCTACCCCCAGCTGTGTTGCCCATTTTATTTGACAGCAGACATTAAACACTAAGTCATTGCTTTGTATCACGGCCTCGCCCTTTAATGGGGCTGCAGCTAGTTGTGGAGTGATAAATAACTTATTGTTTAACAACCCAATCAGCGTTCACTCTTTGCGCACATGAAATGCTGCTCATTTAAGCAATCATTTCACTTAAAGGCCAAAAGTGGGGGATGGCACATATTTTCTCCTGCACTGTTACAGCGCATTATATCCTCGCCGCATCCATCACGGGCAACATGTGACAGGAAAATGCATGTGCATGTGTGTGTGATTGTGTGACATAAAGGCAGTCTGACGGCTAGTAACTCACTTAGCAGCGGCAGCTGTTGCAGAGCGGGGGCTTGGTGGCCAATTCCCCCAGCGCCTTACTTCAGCTTCAATGACGCGCAAATAAACAGCTCAACACTTTTCCAAAATAGCTTCTCTCCACTCATCCCTTGTCCTCTCTGCATCCTCACCTCTACTCCTCCCTTCCATCCGGACACCAGGCCCTCTGTGAATCACAGTTTTTACCCGTTTGCCTCCCCTCCATTTACTACCTAGCAACCCGTCTTCATGTATCGTTCGACATTGTTCTGTTCAAACTCTCTGCATATCTTCATTCTCTCATGCTTTTTCTGACTCTAGGAAATGCAAACTTTATCACCTGTGACCTGAAGTTCGAGAGTTGTCTCCTGCCGCTCCTCCACCCTCCATCTGATTTTCTTCTGTTCTTTTTTCTCTGCATTCCCAACTTCTGTATAAACCTGTATATCCCCATCTCCACAGCTGTCTTTGTCTTCTTCTATGTTCTTACTCCTTATTTTCCCTCTCCTCCATGCTTTATTTTATCTAATTTTCCCATCGTCCTATCATACTATTCATCCTCACCTTTCTCTGTTCCAACATTTCTCTTGGCCATGACTCTACTTTTTCCATTCTCCTATTTTCTCCTCATCTTTATGTCTTCCTCATTTCCACCTCCTTTTCCTCTTCCCCTTTCCGACTGCTCTCTCTATCTCTTCCTCTGCATCCATTCAGTTCATAGGTCTACACTGTTTGTTTACTGTTCTGCAGCTAAACTTCAATATTGTATTATCACCCATTCAGCAGAAATCCAATCCCTGTCTTTGTAAGCGTTATCTGTGTATGGGTGTGTGTGACATGCTTGTACATTTGTGTTAACGTTTTGAAACACACACCTACTATTTTCTCTTCCTCTCTGTGAGGTGTGTGTCCGTGCATGCATGCATGTGCATGTGCGTGTATGTGTTGACAACATTTTATCACACACCTCTTGTTTTCTCTCTTGCATCGCAGAATGCTTCAGCCCTAATCTTCAGATTTACGTTGGATTTGCATACATTCGTTAATAGCATCGGGAGCGCCGTGTCAACACAAGGTGCTTAGACAACGTGAATTATTATTAGGGTTTCAGTCATTCCACTTAATGATAAGTCAATATTTAGCCCTGCCAATGAACTACTGATAAAAATGTGTGTTGTGGATTAGGGTTATCCGAGCTCTCTAGGAGACCAAAACCCCTCCACAACTTTAAACAAACCAAACACTTTTAAATACGTGAATATATTACAAGGGGTTTGGCACAAAGTGCAGAGCAAGTGCACACATACTCAGTTTGTGTGCACGCATACCAACACACACACACACACACACACACACACACACACACACACACACACACAGAGTCACATTGAAGAAGCTTTCCTAGACACAGATTAGTGGCATCTGCAAGGCATACACACACACAAACTCATAAACAGGAAGGAGCAAGCACAGAGAAGCTGACGAAATCATTAAAATAAGATGCTCTGAATGATTTTAGCTTTTCACAGATACTGTACAGCCTTTATGTGTTGGTATAGGCTTATATGCTGGCAAGATGTGTTTGAAAATGTGTTTTTGATTTGACTTTAATCCATCAATACAGATAGTGATTGGAGAAAGCTTTACTAAAGTTAATATAATAATAATTTTGCTTACTTTCATGTATGTTTTTGACAATGTGTCTGAAAATTACACTAATAATATCCCAATCTGGAAACTTTATTCACAAAACCATTGACTGTATAATGTATCTTTATATACAGTTTATATACGTAACGATATACAAATGTCACATCTTGAGTTGAGGATAGAGAGCACCAAAATCATCTACCCAAAATCATCTACCTTATGCGACATAAGGAATGAGTGGGACAATCCACCAAACTGTAAATGAGCTACGGTATAAATTCAAAAGTTGAACATTTTGAGAAATATACCTATATCTTTTGTTCTGAAAAGAGTTTTATGTTTTCCTTTCCCCTCATTGAGACTATGAACAAAACGGGTTTCGTCTTGTACAAGACACATGCGTAGACGATAGGAAAAAGGTGCCTGTTGGTGAAAATATTTTTTCAGCGCGGCCAGTCCCCTGGACATTAAATCATCATCGGGTCATCACTGACATGAGTGAACACACTGCTGACACAGCACACATTGCAATGCAAGGAGAATGTTGGGAGTAATATCCTACATATTTGTGAATCCAGGTACTTTTATGAACCTAAAAATAAGGTAATTGTCTAAAGGTGGTCCTCGGGAACTACGTGCTGTGCCGCTGACACCACTGCCTTAGCGCACAGGGCTTCAGAAAGCGGGAGATGAGAAAAGCCGAGGGGGGGCGGGCAGGCGTCAGATCAGTGCAGAGCACTGGAGCAAAAACACCAACACATCACCAACGGTATGATAATGACATCCACCAACAAGTTTCACTCTCACTGGTTTCACTGACATGGAATACTTTCAAAACAGGTAGAGTCATACAATGCCATTGTTTTCATGATTTCAACACATAACTGTTGTTCACAGTGTGGCACTGTCAGGGAAAATAACAGGGTCCGTCCTCTGAAATTGTTGACTATGGGTTTACTGTGTTTTAAAGGTCCAGTGTCTAGGATTTCGTGGCATCTAGCAGTGAGGCTGCAGGACTGAAACTTCTCCCATGTGCCAAGCATGTAAGAGAACTATGTTGGCCAATGTGAAAACGTGAAACACTGTCCTATCTAGAGAGCCAGTGTTTGGTCTGTCTGTTCTGGTCTTTGTAAAACATTTTGATGAACTCTGTGGAAGAGGACCTGCTTCATATGTAAATATAACTGGCTCATTCTGGTAACAAAAACACATTTTATCAGGTGATTATAAACTAATGAAAACACAGTTACGAATATTATATACCATGTCTGCCAATACATGCCTCTTAATTCTACACACTGGACCTTTGATGTGTCAGGAACTCAGCACATGTACCTGGCATCATCACTGCTACTTATTTATTTTTGTTGTATTTGAGTTATTGTTTATAGTTGTTTCTAAAACTAATTTAATTTTCAGTGAACTTCTGCTCAATATCTCGGTCACAGCTCCTGAAATACTGATTTTAAGAATCCTTAGCTAACATGTTTGTTAAAAAAAAAAACTACATCAGCTCTCCTCAAACTCTCAATAAATATATCAACCTCAAAAATCCAGTATTGGTTGGGCTCCAGTACACACACATGCACACATTCACTGCAGGAAGAAGTGTGTGTGCTTGTGTGTGTGTCTGTGTGCACGAGCGCACTTTGTGCTCCAGAGGGGCCAGACTATATGCCATGTCGAGAGATGAAATCGCAGTGGATTGACTTCCTCACACAGTGCACAGTGTTCCCCTGTGGACACACATATGTGGATGTTGGGGCAGCGCGCACACACATAATCAAAGACACACACATACACACCTACTCTTTTCCCAGCTGACTGGTTGTCCTCTTGTCTTCCTGACGTCTTTTTTTTTTTTTTTTTTTTTTTTCTCAACAACATTACCAGCTGGGCATGTGTGTGACATTGTGTGCATTTGAGTGTGTGTGTGTGTGTGTGTGTGTGTGTGTGTGTGTGTGTGTGTGCGCGTGCATCTTTGCATGTTTGTGTCTTGAGTGTTTGTTTCAGTGTGTGTGTGTGTGTGTGTGTGTGTGTGTGTGTGTGTGTGCTGAGCTCAGGGAAATGCTTTGGTGGCAGTTATATTTTCACCACTCTACAGGGATTCACTAAAAACTGAGACACAGCAAGCAGCTGTTCACGTGTGTTAAAAGTGTCTGTGAGAGAGAGAGGGACTGAGATGGAGATAGAAAAAGTGATAAAGAAAAGAACAACTAAAAGAGTTTGACAAAGTTTTAAAAGAAGGGAAAAAAGACGGAACAACAAAAGATGTGGGATGAGATGAGTAAAATTAGCCTAAATAAAAAATGAAACGTGTATTTTATAGTCTACTGTGGATGTATGCAGAATATACTGTGCGATGGTGAAAATGTGTCCAGTGAGATTTGGCAATACTGTTTCTACTTTGGGAGCTATCTGCCGCTAGTCTCTATATACAGACTCTACATTCAGTGAATGTAGAGTCTGTAGGCAAACCCCGGAGATCTTGCCTCCGGAAGAAGAGCGGAAGAGCCCTGGTTTCCGGTTTTAGGCTGTTTGTAGTCCACGTGATATTGATCAATCGCGTTTGAGCCGGCTGTAGTTGTTGCCAGGTTAAACGGTCCGTGCGGTGAACTAACGAGGCGGAACATAATTGCTGTCACTGCAAACTCTGAATCAATCGCAATGGTTCAGCATATTTACTTATATATAAACGGAAGTCGGAAACAGAAATTCGCCTCCTCAAACCGGAATGCCCAAAAATCGGGGGTCTGCCCCCAGAGGCTGTATCGCCTTCTGCCGGTTGTCAGACGCCGAATACAGCCGATGGGTTCCGAGAATGATCTGGTGCAGACTACTGAGCAAATCTGGGCTGGAGTCTTGTGTGATCTTGGGACTCTCTGAAATCTGAGTATGTCGTATAGATGGGCGTGGTTTTGCAGGACACAGTTGTGCATGCTTTGGCAAGTAGACTTTCAACCTGCGTGCATGTTTCTAAGACTGCACAACAAAATCCTGAATTATTTGGTTTGATGAAAATGAGAAGTTTGACTGAGTGGCAAAGTATGTGCTAGTTTTATTTCTAAAGCTTGGAAAATAGGAAAACCTGGTCAGAATAATACAGCATATAATATGAGATAAGTTGAACTGCTGCATTGCCTGTTTGAGCATCTACTGATGCAAGATACTACATTGATATCAGAATACAGACCCACACCACCCAAATCTCATCAGATTTTGTTGTTGAACATAATTTGGTCCATCTCAATGTCAAGATATTTTAACACTATTTAGTTGTACATATTTTCCAGTATCACACAATGATGGTCAGTTTATGAATTTATCAGCAATCAGGTAAAAGTCATTTGAACATCTGCAGAAGTCTAGCTGTGGTTGCAGCAGTGCCAGCAGTACAAGGAGCAAAAATCTAAGTGTATCATTGTAAATCAATGATCACAAAAAAAATAAAATAAATTTCTTTCTGAAGTTACAGTTAGGCATGGGGTGTCCTGTAGGTTTAATCTTGGGGTTACGGCAAAGCTTAGGTTGATAAACAATTTTTAAGGTTACGGTTTTGCCAACTTATACGACAACACGACCTATTGTGATCTGTAGCAGGATGAAGGGTCCCAAGTGAAATACCAAGTTTTTACAAGTTCTGCTTAATTTCATGATTCCCACCTGATCTCGAAAATCTAGCTACTTCACAAGGTGAAGCTGTAAACACAGAAACCTCTAACACTTGAAATTATTGTTCTTAGGAACCTTAAAGCTTCCATTTCAAAGAATTTTAGTTTTACTGTTTTGAGTCTTTTGTTTTCAACTCAAGTGTCGTCTCATGTGAGGCAGTTGTTGTTTTTTTGTTTGTATGGAAGTTCCACATAAAATAAGAAATTAATGTGATGAAGTACAGCCGATTACTAGATCATGATATATACCATTACCATAATATAAAATTAGATAAACTACATGCCGTACATCAGTCAGACATGGAAACAGAGCAGATGCATTCACCTCATAAGTAATCCCTGATGATCGCAACTAGCCAACGCTTACACATTACACATTCAGAGTCATGGTAGCTGACAACACAATGGCCTATGGCCCACCTCCTTCAGGTCATCCATCACGTGCATTGATGTGATCTGGGAGTTGTTGAGTTAGGGGTGTGGCAGAGGCCCCAAGTAACACCACAATGCTAAAAACGTGCTGGTCATCAAGTAGAGGTTCTCTTACACCTATAGCCTCATTTCCATCATGCAGTACGGTACGGTTCAGTTCAGTTCGGTATGCCTTTTTTCTGTTCCCACTGTGAAAAGTTGTGGATGGTACCAATGGAACCGCTCTGTACCTTCCCCATTTTTGGTCCCCCCTCTGTTGGGGTACCTAGCACACAGATCTGGTACTAAAAGGTGGAGCTGTGAACACTGCAGTCTGTTGATTGGTCAATAGCGGACAGTCACTCTGCTCAGGGCTGAGCTGTGGCTGGTTTTGAAGGTTGTGTAACCACTGTGTATAGTGTGGAGAGTTTTACATATATTACTAAACTGTAACTATAAAATGAAAGGATGTTTTGCTGCCTCTGGCAGCAGCTGTAGTCTGAGAAAAAAAATAATTTAATTCACTGGGTCGACAGCCAGCATCTTTTAAGGTGGAACATTTACTTGTAATGTTAAGCAATGCATGACATGAATCCATCAACACACCATTCCATTGGATTTATTGGCTCTCTTGGATGACATACACTTTTAGTAATGAGTGGCTCTTCAAGCATTTAGGAATATATTATTGTTGACGGGATTATGTGAACTGCATATATTCTAATCCACACTCGGGGGAAAAAAAAGCGTTGCAGAGCCTCGTTCCTGTGGGCTATGGCAACAGTAAACCTCTGTGCTTGCCTTAGAAGAGACTAAATGCACAAACCAACTATTTTTAAATATCCTATCGAGAGAGACTCATTGCAGCCTGTTCTGTTTGTTCTGAAAATGTCGGAAGTGCAAATCCATTCTGTTGACAATCAAGAAGGTGCAGACTTCCATCTGTGTCACCAGTGATGAGGAAATACAGTAAGTGCTGGACAAAGCAGCAGCAGAGTGACAACAACTCCACCAGCAATTAAGGGTACTGTGGATCTAGGGTCTAGGTACCATGTCTGAAGGGTTACTGTTGGTTCCAAAGGTACCATACCAAAAGTGTTTGGTGGAAACAGGGAGCATTTGTCTATATAAATGTTTCTGAGTCTTGGGTCCATCTCCAGAGGAAATAACTTCTTGCTTTTCCACAGAGTGGTGGAATGGACGGTGTCAGAATAAACAACTTTTTTGACCAAGTGCAACTTTAAGCAGAAGACTGGAGGGAATATAAGGTAACGCATGACATAAAGTAGCATCAGATCACTGCTTCATCAGATTTACAAGAATTTAGAACAGAATTTAAGGTGGGATTTCCACAAGGCACTGAGACGTAACGATTATAATACTTCGGCTAACTTTTCACAACCTTTTTAAGTGCAGAATAGGCAGATTTTACCTGCACCAAAAATTCTACAAATTATATCTGTTAAGCTACTCTTCTTGTATTTCAAAAGCATTTACATTTCTATATTATTGCTCACGCAAGTGAAGTGTAATCTTCTGAAATTAATAATAATACTGGGAATCCACCTTCACGAGCCAAATGAACTGTTAAGGGAAGAAGACTTTGTATTCAATGCAGAGAATAATGTTTTTGCTCATCATATTATATGGTGGGGGAGATATATTGATGATGTCATTTTGCTGTGGTCGGGCGATGAAAATGAATTATTACAATTCCATCAATATCTTAATAGCACAAATTCTAATATAAAATTGTCGCTTGACTACATCAAAACTGACATTAATTTTCTGGATCTGAATATCTCTAAGACTGCGGATGGAGAGCTACATACTTCAATATTTAGGAAACAATCAGATAGAAATACAATTCTCCATGCAAAATCGTTTCATACAAAATCCCTTATAGAAAATATTCCCTTTGGCCAGTTCCAGCGCTTGAGACGCATCTGTGATCAGGCATCAGATTTTACAGAGAAAAGTGAGGAGATGGAAGCTCATTTTCTTGATAGGGGCTATAAAAGACAGATGGTCAAACAGGCAAGTAACAAAGCCGGAGCCCTTAATAGGGACTCTTTGTTACAAAGAAAACCTGTGAGGGAGGCACCTAAAGGTGTGTTTTTTACAACTAAATATAGCACAGAAGCCTTCAAAATTAAAAATATCATTAAGAAAAATTGGAACATAATTGAATGTGATAATACTCTCAAGGACATTTTCCCTGAACCCCCTGTTGTGACCTTTAAGAGGGCACCTACTTTGAAAGACAGAGTGTCTCATAGTCATTTACCAGCTGCACGTCCCAATAACTGGCTAAAATCTGAATTTAAGGGCTGTTACAGATGTGGCCATTGTCCTCATTGTAATAATATCTAAAACCTTTGAAGTTAGAAATAAAACATATTGTATTCAGCATTTCATCAATTGTAAAACCACCTTTGTGATTTACAAACTTGAATGTCAGGTATGCCGAATCTTTTACATTGGCCGTACTAAACGCAGGTTACAAGATAGACTTGCAGAACATAAGTATGCAATCAGGATAGGTAACCTGGACTACCCTATGGCTAAACATTTCAAAGAACATCATGGCAATGACCCCTCCTCTGTGTTGGCTATGGGCATTGACCATATCCCTGAGGCAGATAGAAGAGGGGATAGACAGAAACGTCTCAATCAAAAAGAGGCGGAATGGATTTTCAAATTGAAAGCTACTGTACATCCAGGAATTAATGAGGACCTTGACCTTACTCCATTTTTGTAAATTAATACTTCCTATGTAAAGGTTCCCTGCTTCGTATATCTGTTTGCATATATTTAGTGTCTTTTTTTCTTTCTTTTGGTTGTCTTTTTTTTGTGTTTTATGTATATATTCTATTAATTTTCATATGTTACTTCTGCTTCTGAATGCAGTCTATGTATATATATTTTTTTGTTCTCCTTATAGAATTTGACCTATTGATGGTTTATTGTGATTTTTTCTAATTATATCTGTTATATTCTCATTGTTTGCCTACTGGCCCTATAATGCAGGTTTCTAGTTATGAGTGCATTGTGTAAAGGGAGTTTTGCTTATATGCCTGCAGTCTGGCAAATGGAGTGCTGATTGGCTCCACCCATGTCTGAGTAGGGCCTCATTTAGGCCACCTGTGAACCCTGCAGCTTTATGCCCTGATGAAGGCCAGTGAGCATGGCCGAAACATGTGGGTGATTTTAATGTTCATCATGAACTAGCCATTTAATAAAGGCCTTTTAACTTTTGCACCAGAGAAGAGTTGCCTTGGATTTTGTTTTTTTCAAGATGAACTGTTAAGTGTGTCTGACAAAATTTTAAATATAACAATGGGCACCTCTGTCATATAACCTCCATGATGTGCTGAATAAAAGCCACCACTCACTGTAGTGTTGAGTTAAAAGTTGAATAGGAACAAAAGGTTTTAATGCTTGCAAAACTCATTTATGCAAATAAAATATTCTGTCACGGTATTTTTTTACAACTACATCCTCTATTAATCACTGTTTTTTTCACAATTTGATATGTCGTGGGTCTAGATCTGTGTGTTGGGTTGTGTATGTGAGCTCAATCTGCTGCCCATACCTGGAAGTTAATGTTAACTTTCAATAAATTCACAATGTATAACCATAACAACATCAACAATTACACAAAGGCAAATAAACTGTGAACACGTGCACACCTACACCCACACACATGCATGCACGCACACACACAAACACACACAGCAGACTGTCCTCATCTCTGTGCTCCTGACAGCCTCTGGTTTTATTCTTGCCAGTCATTAAAGTAAACCTAATAGAAAAGCCATCATCATAAATACATTAACAGAGAGAGAAATGTCTTCCTGTGTTCAGAGAGTACTCGATCTTCTAAAGCATCCAGACGCTGCTGTTTGGAATGCACTACTGTTGGCCATTTGCTACCCATCATTGATGAGGGGCTTTTGGCAATGATAAACACACACACACACACACACACACACACACACACACACACACACACACACACAAACAGACATGCACACTCAGAAACAAATGAGTCTTTTGGCAGAGACAATGAAAGGATGTGTGAAGGATGTGTGTCTCTTTGCATAAAGAAACATGTAAAAATGCAGACACATTCAGACACATATAGAGAACCAGACAGTCAGCCACATACAGAAAGTGAAGCATGCATGCACCAAGTTGAAGTAATAAACCATGCACACTTGCACACACTTATACACACAAATGCATCCACTCTCACAACTCCGCCAGGCTCTGAGTGAGCTAGCTTAACTACTGGGATAATTTCCCTCCAGCAAATGGTCACTGTGCCCTTGAAAAACATATTTGATTATTACTTTTTCTCCCCCTCCTCTTTTTTTCTTTTAGCATCATCACAGCCATTTTCATCACGCGCTCTGATGATGGCACGGCAAGGCGCGTTAAGATAACACCCCGGCACCACCAGGCTTTTAACACTTAAACGGTGAAAAGGGATATTCAGATTTGTCCTTGAACGTTTGGATGGGGCCTGCTGGGCTGGGACAGAGGGAGGGAGTCGGGGAAGGAGTTAAAGAAATGCATACATCTTTAAGATTCACTTACTTTAAGAAAAAGTGAGGTGGGGAGGGCATTTATGATAGCACCCACAGTGAGAAATGGGAGAGGCGGGGTTGAAGGGCAGATGGAAGAGTTAAAGAACTGTACACTATAAAGAAAAAGTGTGAAGGGGAAATGATTAGTGGAGCGCGCACAGTGAGGCAGGGGACTTTGGGAGAGTCAGGGAGCAACGGGAGGCCAAAGACACCACACACGTTCCTTTAAACACCATCTAATCTTACCTAAGTCTTAGCTAAACATCTTACATACAAACTCAGAGAGAGAAGAAAAGAGGAGCAAATGAGGAGCTTAAAAGTTGGTCTCGAACCTGCAGCACAGGAGGAAATGCTGCAAGAAAACTGAGGCACTCCTGTCCAAAAACAAACAGTATTTAATCTACTTGAAAGTGAAATGAAAGCTGTTTAAACAAACTGGCAGATTTGGAAGGGAGGGATTTAGCATGGAGACTTTGTGTTATTGTATAACAACTAGAGAATGCTGAGGAAAGGATTATAGAGACTATCTCAATAATACCCCAAAGACTAAAACTGTCCAGAGCAGAAGCTAGGCCTGCTATTTAAGATGGTATATAAGTGTTACTTTACACAATTGCAGTTACACAATTAATGTAGTTAGTAGGGCTGTACCCTACTTAGATTTATGTCAGTCAAATCAGATTTGGCTGTTTAATATGCGGTATTCGAATATTCGGCGATTCGTCTTTTTTTCCATCCAAAGTTTTAAAGTTTGAACAGGGCTCAGCGAGATGTTAAGTGTGACAGCAGCATACATGTAATATAGTTAACAAGCTAACTCCGCTAACGATAAATGAGCATTGTGCAACATTTTTTTGCCGGCACTAGATTTCAAACAAAAGCCAGAGACTGTGTCGTATTAAGTTGATGTGAGCTGTAAATTCACCACTTCCAAGCAGAGGAGAGATGATAATGTTATTTCGGAGCCTTACAATAAAAGTTTCTTTTCCTCTGTCCCGCTACATTGCGGACCTAGCTGTCTATACCAAAGAGTAGTGTGAAAGTCCAGAGCGCTCACTCCGTAGCAAAATTTGGGGACCAAAATGTCCCTTGAAGCAATCTCAGTCGACTAAGGCGTTCCGACTGATTCCTATCACCAACTCCCAAAGGGCAGTCCTAGTAGTTAGGCACGTAAATTGTAGAAAATAGATCTGAAACCTAAAAAGAGCACTTGTACGCTAAATGGCATACACAGCTAGCACCTGACAATATGATGTCAGAAACACGTTGGACTCTTAAGTCGGATAGACGTTAAATTTTGGTTGGAATGACACCTCAGGTTGACGATATTTGAAATGTCTAACAATATTTAGAATTTCATGCTGGGCGGATTCTTACAGTATGAAGTTTTGCAGATGTTTGTTTTCCATACCTATTGACTAAATGTGGTTATTCTATGTCAAGATAACGTTGGCATGAGACGTTTGGAAGACGTTTACTTTACAATTACTTTACAACACAACTTAGACCCAACAAATATCAACGTCATCTGTCGTCAGTATTCTATGTCAAATTGACATTGGTATTACACATTGTCCTGGCACTGAATTTTGTCAATTAACGTCACAACCTAAATTAAACCAAGTATTAACATCTAACAACGTTGGTGGCAGGCTGGGAAGTGAAATGCAAGCCATTACATGGCTGTTGTAAATGTTTGTATTAAGGTTAAGGTTACTTTATTGGTCTCCCTTGGGAGAAATTTGGTTTGGATGAAGGGAAAAATTGCTGCATATGGGTTACAAATAGAAAAACAACACAATAAATAAAGGGAAACAAAAAAAAAACAAGATACATAGACACATGCACACCCAGTACACAGTAAACTCATACATACACGCTTGGATACATGCTACCTATATATATACACACACACACACACACACACACACACACACAAGTACACAATACAATCACCTCCTCTCATTAATGAGCTTAACTGAGATAGGGATAAAATTGATTAAAACTGAAATATCTCCATCAAATGGGGATGACTCAGTACTATCAATGAGAAACAACTTTCTCTAATTGGGGTAAACTAAGCAGGAATGACGTCAATTTAGTTAAACCCAAAGGAATGTCTCAGAAGAGCACTGTCCATTGGCTCAGCTTTGTGTTTGTTTCTTGTGTTTCATTGTGGACAGGTTGGGTGAGATGATGTTTCTGACCCTGATTCTATTTCACCTGATTTACACTGGTTTCCTGTTTTGGAATAGTCCAGCTTTGAGCAGCTTTGTGTGTGTGTGTGTGTGTGTGTGTGTGAGTGTGAGTGTGTGTGTGTGAGTGCTCATACAACAGTGTGTTGTATATTTTTGTCTGAGCGTACACGTTGATGCAATTCATTGTGTATACACATGCATGCAATGCAATGATGTGTGGTTGTGTATTGTTGTTGTTGTGTTTTTGTGTGGATCCCTGTGTGTACATCTACGTGTGCACATGTTCATGCAAGCCAGTATGTGTATCTGTTGCCAGACGGCTGTCTCCTGGCATTGCTGTTCCCCTGCAGTGTGTGTGTATGGTTGTTGACAGTGTGGACGGTAATGTGTGATAGATCGCACTTCAGGGACCCCATAATCACATCAGCCTAACCTAGTCTATCAGCTGGGCACAATGGGATACCCTTCACTCCTCCTTTAATCTGCTCCATCTAGCTCTTCACCACTCTTCTGTTCTCCCTGGGTTTTTTCTCTCACTTACTTTCCCCCTCTTTCTCAGTTTTTTTTTCAGTTTCCTTTATTCTATGCATATTTTACATTTTTTAAAGTTCTCTTTATTTATTTCTTCCTTTCTTTCTTTTTTTCCTTCCTTCCTTTCTTCATTAATTCCTTTCTTTCTTTCTTCTTTCCTTCCCTCTTTCCTTCCTATTTTTCTTCCTTTCAAAAATCTGTCTCTCACTATATCATTAAAAATACAGAACCCCGGACATGGTGAGAGGCAGCAATGAGAGTGAGTGGTGCCAAGGTTAAGTAGCATATCCTATAATAGGTGTTGCTGTGTGCATGTTGTGTGTGTTGGTGTGAGTGTCTTGAAACAGACGTGTGGGGTCGAGGTTGCATAGCCGGCCCCAGGGCTCCCCGACAGCGCAGTGCACCCGGCAAATGGCCCTTAGCCTCGCTAGCGCCGCTAGCCCTACGATCCATCATACCATATGTTCTCAATGGGGAAGCTAACGCTAATGACTGATGAGTGGATGGGAAGGGGGCACATAAAGGAAGGGAGGGTGGACGAGTAGGAATAGAAGGAGAGAAGGAAGAGAAGGTGGTGGATGGAGAGAGGGGAGCAAGAGGTCAGGGGAAAAAGAAAAGGGGGTGGGGAAACAAGTTGAAGAAAGTAAATATGAAGTTGACAAAGGAGCGGAGGAGATGTGAAATAAATTTCAAAAGGAGATGGAGAGGAAGAGGAGGTAGGGAGCATATGCACTCCTTGGGAGGCCACCTCAAATGAAGGATGACCATATAGCTTTCTCTGTTGGAAGAGAAAAGGATCTCATGAAGGAGAACAAAAAAAGAAACAGAGTAATGGTATAGAGTACAATACATCAAAACAAATAAACAGCTATTGCTCCGTACATGAGATAAGTGTTTGAGAATAAAAACTCTAAAAGAGAGTTTTACTGACTTTTTTCCCAGCATGGATGTATTTCTGTGCATGTAGGGATGTTGTGTGTGCGTCAGTGTGTGTGTGTGTGTGTGTGTGTGTGTGTGTGCGTGTGTGTGTGTGTGTTTGCGGATAGGCTAATGGAGTACTATAGGCCTGCCCATATGGGCCATTGTTTATGTGTGATGAATAGAGTCCACGTGTCTCTCCCTGGCACTCAACACTAAGCGAACCCTGCCGAGGGCACCCTGTTGACTCTGTGTGTGTGTTTGTGTGCGTGTAATATGTCTATACGTGTGAAAGTGTGTTTGTGTGTGTTTGCGTGAAGGAGAGAGAATGAGTGCGTATTTGTCCTGCTGTGTGCTTGGCAGTGCCCTCAACGGTGCCATCCCGAGTGTGTTTCATCATCATCTGCCATGACAAAGATGTCTAATGACACACACATACACCCACACCCGCATATACACACACATGCACGGTCCCATCTGTGCCATGGTATCCGGGTGCTTTGGGACACTGCGGGAGAGGAAGAAAGGGAAACGACCCCACGTTCCTGCAGCATGTGTCTACCTCAGCCCTCTTTGCTTCACTCTCTTGTGCTATCACTTTCTATGTCTCCCTAAACTCTGACAAAATCCTTTTTGGGACAGAGTAACTTGTTTTCCAAACAAATGGCCTTTTTTGTTGATTTTACAATACAGAATATTCTCAAAACAAAAACAGGCTCAGAAGCCCGTTAAATGTGTTTTCATTGTTGGACACAAAAAATTTAATTTTGTCCCACTTATTGAAATATGGAAGTATTCCAACAACAGTAGATGTTTCTGCTTGTATCTGTGTTTCTTCACTCACCTGCGGTAAATGTATGCACCTCCCCCCTCTCAGCATCCCCGCAGCACACCAGTGTATCATCTACAATCCGGCCTCCACAGCATTGGACCCCATAGCCATCATGGAGGCTCCCACTACAGCAGAGCTGGCCGCCTTTCATGGAGTAAGGAACCCCCCCACAGCAGCTGTCACCCAGCCCTACTGAGACCCGGCCCTGCGTGTGGTCAGGGCAGTAGTTTTCATCTACAAAGACAAGGACAGATGAAGGAAACACTTGAACGACATGGAGAAGATTAGACTCAAGTCAGGTACAAAAAGATCTCATGTGAGTGCAAACATATGAAGTGATCTGACACTCACTGGTTTTTACATGAACATAGTATCCTCCACAGCACTGGTGGTCAGGGAGAGCTGGGAGCAGTTTGCCATTGCAGCAGACTGGGTTGGAGGAATTAGTCAAACTCAGGTAACTGCTCTCACAGCAATGATGATGTGGTTTCTTAGTGTACAGTAGTCCACTGCAGCAAACCTGGATGACATACAATTGATCACACATATAAGATATATAAGATATACTGTATATACACATATTAAATTCACACAAACATACAGACACATTTAATTGTGCATTAAAATCATGGGACTATCTGCCAAAGAGGGGCCATTTGATCATTACAGGGAATGTTCCTATGGCACTGTATCACCACACTCCCTAAAAATCATTGTATAAGAGCTTTCTTCATACATACCTCACCAATAATACCAATACACAATGTTTGTGTGAGAACATGTTTGGGATACAGGTGATTGTTTTCAATGTACCTGACTATTTGTTTGCGTGTGCTCCATCCAAGTATGCCCACTTGCAGTACTTAAGTAGGTGTGTATGTGTGTATTTGTAAGTGAGCTTCAATGTTGTTATTGTTTGTGCTGTGGGTAAATGTATGGCGGGCGGCTCCACTGTGCCAATTTGGCTGGCATTCAATGACACAAGGATGGAAGTGAACGCAGATGACAAGTTAATCTGTTTAGAAAAATTAATCACTGCGAGGATGACCGTGCATCCCACTTAAATAGCGTGCACTCAGAAGAAGAAATGTGAGGTTGTGTATTTGTCTGTGGGTCCCTGTGTTTCTTTTTGTGCTTGTGTGTGTGTGTGTGTGTGTGTGTTTGTCTGAGGTCTGGTGACTAATATCCTGAGGGAGTACACAGCAACCATGTATTCTCCTCTTCAGATCAGCAGCCAAAGCAAAGACCCTGGACTTCTGTCTTGTTTTACACGCTGTTGTTGTTGTACAGTGAAGGTTTTAATGATTACTCATGACAAGTTCTAGTTAAAAGAGGCTCTCACATTCAGGTGAAAAGGGCACAGGAGAGAGGATTACAGCAGAAGAAAGATGAAAGACCAAACATAACAGAGCCGAGCAGGAGAGAGGAGAAATATTAACCCCCAACATGCATCACTCAGTGCACCCATAAACAACATTTGTGTTATGTTTGCTTTTAAAGACATTATGTTGTATATGTCAACAACACACTTTCATTACATGTTGCATACAGAAGTGTGTGTTGTTCGAGGGGAGACTCAATTTTGACACAAAATGAAAAATGCAGTCCCCATTCAAAACAATCAATATTGGATGGCTTTAAACCTCCTTCAGCCGAGCAGTGTTACAGTATTGCAAGTAATGCAAGGATCGTCCATGCAAAATGTATGTGATGAGTGATCAATAATCTGGATGAAGATTATTCCATAGCCCCACCTCATACAGAATACAGCACTTCATGACCAGAGCATAATCACCTGAATGTAAGGATGGAAGCAGGACATCCCACACACACCGTGACCGGCAGGACACTGCAGGTAGGAACATCTGAACCTTACACCACCTGCACCTCCTGCCTCATCCCCCACAGAGGATGTGGCCCCTGTTGACCCACATGACCTCAGGGTCCGTCTTAAGACAGCATAGCCAAGCATTATCCCACTGGGTGTGCCTGGACGGGACCAGTCCAACCTCACCACCCTGATAGAGAGACAGAGAGAGAGAAAGAGGGATGGGGGTATGTTCTCCTTCACACTCCTTTCACACTACCGGGACACACACAAAAACTTTGTCATGCTTGAACACTCACACACATGCATTCGCGCATGGTAAATGCCTGACAAAGTTGAGTTACAGTGTCAGGGTGTGTGTGTGTCTTTATACACTTCTCACTATTGATTTTCCTCTTTTTTATCTCTGACATCTTTGGCAAGGGATAGACCTGTGTAGTAACACGCAGAGTTACAACTTCCACACGCTCCAAGACAGGAAATAAGCCACAAATCACCACTTCCTGCTCAAATGCAAGATTTGAAACACTGAGACTTAAGTCACACGGGAGAAGAAGAGCATTTTAAGGGTCGATACATCTAACTGACTGCAAATAAAATGTCATATTTTATTAATTTTGGAAACTTCTGCGTAATCTGATTACGTTATAATGTCAAAATACAAATAAAGCTGTAGTAGGTAACTTTTATAAAAACAACTTTTTATCCCATTTGCTGAAACTGTCACTATATTGACTCACCAGTACATGTGACAGATAATCTGTGAAAAAAATAGATTTTCTCTGCTTCCTTGTAGTGAATCTAATGGCATTTGCTATAGGAGTCTCTAAAGCAGCTGTCAATTATGTCAATCACTGCTCGTGAACTGTGGTTAAACTGTCAATCTAGGCAACGCTGATCAAATATCAATCAAGATTCTGTTACTGTATTACCTATTTCTTCCCTCAAATGTTTCCAGAATCATATTTTAGTGTACTGTTTAGCTGTAAAATGAGAAAGTTTTGTGACCTGGCTACCATGCTGAAAACATTTGAGGTGAGAAATAGGCAATGCAGGAACAGAATCATGGTTCATATTTGATAATTGCGGCCTAGTTTGGCTGCAATTCACGAACAGTGATTGACATGATTGACAGTGGCGTCAAAGACTCCTCAGCTCTGATTGGCTGTTTTCCTTTAGCCCTGTAAATTCTAGCAAAAGCCATTAGAAGCACTACGAGGAGGAGAAACATGATTTTGTTTTTTCAGATTATCTGTCTCTTGCACTACAGTGTGAATACAGTGTCAGTTTCAGCAGTTATGACAAAGTTATTTTCCTAAAAGTTACCAACCGTAGCTTTTAGAATATAGCTTTAGTGTATGCAAAAAGTGTAAATGGTTTATCAGTATTTTTTTCTGAATACTGTATTCAGTATTTCAATCATGACAGACTACTTTAGACAAAAACATGCAACAATTGCTGTGTCTTCAAAAACTGTAGGTTTTTAAGTAGCAAGAAAAAAATATGGTTATAGTCCCTTTGCCTACAGAATCTGGTTGTAAAGTACAACTGAAATTGTGTAACAACAAAACAGTTTTAATAATGATATTTATTATTGATATACTGGTTACTAGTGCTAATTAAAATTACATTTTCATACCATACACTTTTTACTAATAGCCTACATCTTGTGCTGCAGACAAAATAGCTCCACCACTGTTACTCTGTTTGTCCCAGATGTATTGATTCTGTTGTGTCAAACATGCAAACCAGCCTTTTGCACTGCTGGTAAACATTAACGATTAATACAGTCAAACCGAAAGCTATTAAGTAAAGTATAAAACTAGAAATGACAACACTCTCAAAATGGTTTAGTTTGTGTATTTTCTTCCAGAAACTGGCAGAACGTCTCTGTATTACCTGGGACTGATCACGTGTGCCTGGGGCGGGGCCAGGTCAGCAGGCATGTCCTCTACCGTAGTTGTCTGAGTTACATTACTCCGCACACATGCATACACAGTACACACCCCCACCTGAAATACACAAACACAGCAGACAAAAAACATAATGCATTCTCTAATGTCTGTGTTTGGGTTTGCATATCTGCCTCTGTTTGTGTGTGTACCTGCACGTTGTAGACAGTAAAAGGCTGCAAGTCCCCCAGCAGGTAGGACCCTGAGCTGTTGTCTACGCTGCCATGAAGACGGTCATTAAGATAGATGTAGTAACCAGTAACTGCTCCATTGGGTCGTGTAGGAGGTAGCCAGAGCACACGGACTGTGCTGCTGTTAACTGGAACCACCTCTGGGGCAGACATCCCGTCTGGCTCTGAGGATGCACATGTGAGTACAGACACCCAAAATAATTTATTTCTTATAGAACAACAAGACATTTTACAGCTGATATGAGATATGCTCATCTTTAAACATGCATGCTTGAGTTGTGGTATGAAACAAATGCTCTCAACATCACATGTGAGCTTTGCCATGCAGGCTATCTCAACTAGTGCGGTAAAGAAAGAACAGCGCTGCAAAAAACTGGATTGCCATAATGATTTTCAGAGGCAGATTTTCACCCAAATTCATTTAATAACTGCTTGTAAACCCCTTAACCATGCTGTGCCAGTGAGGACTATGTGGTCCCCAGTATGTGCTACTGAGATTCTATAATAGATATGTAGCATTCTCTATGGACACACTCTTTTAACAAGGGGGAGAGATGAAGATGGACACAGAGTGTATGTTTGTGTCGTGACAGAGAACCACACGTGTGTTGGTGTGCATGCAAGACAGGGCGACTATGAGTGTGTGTTAGAGAGGGAGGGAAACCACCTGTGTGTCTCTATGTGTGCAGAATTGCGTTGATAATGCTATCTAGCAGTAAATGAAATGTAGAGCAGTGGGCTGGGTTTAGGTAGGTGCATTGGCAGCAAATGAATTGGGTCAACTTCACTTACCTGAGTGCATTTCACTAGAATAATAGATTGATTCTGAATAATCAGCTCACTCCCTCATGTTTTATTGGTCTTATAGGTAATAGTGAATGATAATGTCAACCTTTGTGTATTGTGTCATTAATATTCTCTCTTTTGCATTGTCCTGACGATCAAATTCCACGACTTTCTTTAATTCCCTGAGTTCACTCCTCCAAAACATTCTCTTTAAACACATCCGCAAAGGACACTGATAATAAACCGAAACTCTTATAATATAGTAACCTATAGAAAATGAGTTGCAGACGCAGAGGCAAAAGGAAGGCATGAATGACAGAGACAGTGAAGGACACAGGAAAATCTGACAAATAAAGGACAAGAGCTAATCAGCGAGAGAAGATATAGAGACACTGTGGGCGAAATGAAAAAGTCAAAGAGTGGAAGAGAGAGCTCAGAATATTGTTAATTTAAGTGTATAACAAAATAAAGTTGTGTGTAGAAAAGTGAGAAAGAGAACCAAACAGAGGACGAGAATATGAGCGATGGTGTGTGAGAGAGGTAATCACACAGACTCCATCTATTATTCTAAGTGAAAATGCACTCAGCTAAGAGAAGTTAACCCAATTCATTTGCTGCCAATGCACTTACCTAAACCCAACCTACTGCTCTACATTTCATTTACTGCAGGATGGCATTATCAACGCAATACTGCACACTGAGCCCCTTTCACTCATACACAGACACGCACACACATTTTTCTTGCCAATTAGTCCTGATGTTAGCATTGCCCTATAGATTGCAGGCCATGTTAGGATGGTTGGTAGGGTTGAGCTGCATTAGTTAAAATATATTTGGCCTTGGTCTACGTGTGTGTGTGTGTGTGTGTGTGTGTGTGTGTGTGTACTCTTATGGCTGTAAAATAATGAAATTACCTCCAGAGCCCTCTCAGTTAAACGAGCCGTGCTTTGCCTTTAGCACCTAATGATTTTCTAATGTTTTTAATGCACTTTTTATTATACTGCTCAGATTAGAGGGAAAGAGAGAGGCCTCTGACATATGATTATATTGAAAAGGAAAGAGAACTGTGAAGGGGAAAAAGAGACTGGGAGACGGTTGGAAAGAGGGATCGGGATGGAGATGAAGACTGGAAGAAAACAACAGACAGAGCGAACGGTCTCTGACATATGATTACACAGAGTGATTTGAAAGCTAACCCTTAACTGCTGAGAGACTTGGCTGAGAGTTGGAGAGGGAAATGGAGAAAAAAGTCATGATGACAGTTGGATAGCCTGCGCAATTCATAGCTAAAGATAGTGAAAGCTGACCCTGCTTGAAGAGGGAAATACCGGTAGATCTGAGAACTGATATACTTTGCTCAGATTCTGGTTAATACACTCCCTCAAAGCTCCAGATTTTACATCCTGATAAAGTTGCAGGTGTTCATTTTACATATATTGAGAGTGAGACCTCTGTGTTGTAATGATGTCACAGCATATTTTGATGGAAGATAGTATTTAACTTTTTGTATAATTATAGAATATCTAGTTTAACTTTTTTGGATAAGATTATAGCATGTGTTGAAACTGTACTGTAAAGACATGGGGCCAGCCATGTTTGCCGTCTTGTCTGACAGGTAGAACACTGCTTGTGTGTGTGGGTATGTGTGCAGTTCGCATGTGTTTCTCTGCGCGTGGTGCCAACAAGCATTTTACAACACCTTAAATCTGCCTCACACACACACTTTGTATTGATTTCATGCCTCACTACATGATGTGTTTAACATCGCCTGTGAAGCACAGAGTTGCAGAGAAGCACACATTAACACAGACACCCCTCTTGGATGTATTGAATTTACGTACTGTACATGACACGCTCATAAATACAGCTTACACATCTCCGGGGAAAGAAGGCAAATTTTAACCAATTCCTACAATAAACTGTTGGCCAATATACACATACCTCCATCCTCTGTGGTGACGTTTACTGTTGCCTTAGTTGTGTTATGTGCTCCGTTGGACGCCTGTAATGATAACAGATATGTGGTACTGGGCCAGAGGTCACTTATCACTGTGGAGATGATCTCAGGGGGGAAAGTCAAGATTTGACTTGACTCGACAGACGCTATTGTCAGAATGTAAGATTCCACCTCGCCCTGTAGGTCTTGCAAAGCTTATAAAGACACAAAGAGAGAGGGAGAAGAGTGAGGGAGCAGAAAAAAATATATAATTTTGAGTCTCTATTTTCACTTTTTTGATAATTGTCAGGTCACAGAACAACATTTATAGAATATGTAGCTATAGAAGTCCTTCGTGACTGTGTGTGTTTGAGTATGTGTGTTTAAGAGAGAGGGTAATCTTACAGGGTTGTGTCCAGTTGACCTGTACAGCAGTGTGATTGATAGCGTGGGCAGACAGAGATGGAGGATGGTGGGGAACCCCCGCCATGGTCACCGCGGTTACAATCTCTCCTGAGGAATAGCCCACGCCATTATACACCACTAACTGGTACTGGTAACGGGTGAATCTGTTGAGAAACAAGACTTGTGTTTTTGGTGAGGGGGCAACAAAATGTTTTACTTTCCTTGTGAGTTAAAAGCTACAAATGGATTCTGAATAAAAGGCTGAAAAAAGTAGTTTCTTCTATTGATCATTCAACATATCTTGGGTAAGAAAATAAAACAAATGCAACTATAGACCAGCTGCTGGTGCAAGAACTGACTTGTGAGTCAATCCTTCATTGAAGGAACTAAGAGAAATAACAGACATGACAGTGATGCTCTATCAATCCTTTATCAACCTGTTCACTCTAAAGTTGCTGTTACTCCTGCTAATACAGTGACTTCTGTTAAACAAACACAAATCACTTTCTCATAAAGTACATTCTAGGACATAATTGGAAAAAAAAATCCAAAGTGTAAAGTGCTGACACGTTTAAAAGTTTGTCAGTGTGCTGCGTGAATAAAGCACAGTAGAGACACAAACCCGAAAAGAGCACACCCAGAGCCGTTTAGCAAGCATAGAGGGAAAAAAAATTAGCTTCCACCAAGTGCCAAACTGAGATTAGGGGACGCTGTGTGAAAAACAATTTAATTCTTTGGGATATTTGCTTAATGTATCTTTGAGCGGTATTAAAAGATCGGCATCAGCGGCAGCTCGCCGATCGGCTCTGCACACACGGTTTGCTGCGGCGCCGGCGTTTGCTCTAGAGCTCATTTCAGTAATCTCACCTGCTTAGGCCTTTATCTTGGTAGAACAATTTGGTGCCGGAGTAAACATGGAGCCAGCGATGGAGATCTTCAGTGGGGGGAGGGGACATGGCTGTTACCGTGGGGACCGTGGCGATGGCCAGGGGCTGGTGGGTTTTACGTCTGAGCAACTTGTATCTGAAGGGGAAATTTGAATGAAGGAAAACACACACACACATGGTTGGATGTTTAGGAATGCATTAACACCCAACACATGTTCACAAATGCTCCAGTATGAGCACACAGACACACACCGTACCCACATGGCAAGACACACACACATACACACATAATTTTCGACTGACTCTTTTCCTTATCGCTCATTTCCTCCTCTTCTGCTGTTTTTCATCATCTCTATTCTTTTGCGTTCACTGTATCTCACCCCTCCCTCCCAGCGCCCCTCCCTCTGTTGTTTTTTTCTGCAGGGTTTGTGTTTTCCTCTCCCCACAGTGATGCTAATTTCTGCTGTAATCAGAAGAGAAGGGCTTAATGCCGCCTTTTAACAAACCCACTTAGACAAACACACAGAGCTGAGCAGAGCAGAACAGAGAGACGGGCTCATGCATTTTAATCGCCTGCCAGGAAAATGGACCTTTATTTTAGGCCTAATCACCGACAGAGTAGAACAGGACAGAACAAAACGGACCAGAATGTGCATTAGGACTGAGAAAACACTGATTAAAAAATGCACAACACTTAGCTCATTACCAGGGCACTCATGTTAGCAGCTTGTTAACGTGTTACTATCTGCTTGTTTGCTTAGGTTTTCCAGCAACAACTGAACATCTCCAGAATGTGTCTCTCAATAACAACACGCTGTAGATTTCAGTCTTGGCTGCCAGGTTTCTAACTTTGGGCTTTCGCTAATGAATAAAACCACAGGGCCGATTCAAATTATGTAAAGTTGTGATGGTTACACAGATTGGGGTCCACTCCTATTAGCTCTTCATTAGAAGCATTGGTTTTTGGATGCACATTGGCTTCTTACTTTTCTTTCATTTGGTTAAATTCTCACATCCACCAGGAATCAATAGAAGCAATTTCTTTCTGTGCATTTTGAAAGCAGTTACTCGTCTGATTCAAAGTGGGAATGTTGACAGAATCATGTAAAGATTGCTGGTGAATGGGGTAAATGTAAATTCAAAGTAGTTCAATCCCTCTTCTTCCATTTTGTACTTTATGTTGTTCCCTTGTGTGCACAAGTTTAGACAACAGATGGCTCATGTTATTTACTGGGATATTTTTTACTAGTGGTACAATCGAGCACACGCAAGTTGACTGCAATGCTGATGAGAAAGAAAGCCAAGATAATTCAGGGCATCGTTGCATATCAGTGTCTCACCAATATACCTTCAATTTAGGGCCCTGACACATTAAGCCAATGGTCGGCTTTTGCTCAATTTCGGGTTGTCAGTGAGTGTCTGCAGGCCTAGGTTTTACAGTGTGTCTCTCACTGCTGACACTAGCTGGCTTTTGTCTATTTTTTGGCCGATTCAACATGTTGAATCGGAAGTGAGGAAAGTAAACAAACAGCTAGTTAAGAGGGCGTGAGATACAAACAAACTTGTTATATTAGGTAAAATTATTTTCTTGCCATTAACAGAAACAGCTTCTAATTGTTTAAGTTATTGTTTGCTGGCATACGGTAGATATGCTTTGTTCTTTCAGCATCCATTTGAGCATTCAGTGTGCTAACTAGCATCTGTAATCCATCCAGTCAGTCTTTCGGTTTCCCTTATTGAGTGAAGAATACGGGTAATTGCCACCTGCTGCTATGGAGTTATTTCCTTTCACGTAGGCACAGAACACACATACTTGTTGGCTGTAGTCTCTGCGATGTGTTCAAGTACAATGTTTTGGATGACACATAGGTGACATGTGGTGACACAGCAGCTGGCCTTTGGAATGCAATCTAACTCATAAAATGTATGTTTTTTTGTGTAATATCCATCTTACCTGATGTTAGGTCCGTTGGGCCTGCTTGGTGGTTGCCAGGAAATGGCCAGGAAGGACTCGCTGACTGCCACTACGGACAGTGGTTCAAGGCCTTCAGGGACTGACTGGAATGTGGTAGCAGGCGTGGGCAGGCTTTCTGTACATCCTCCAACATGGCCACCTCCGTTGGAACACGCCAACAAAGTAATACTGTAGTTTGTATATGGAATGAGGTCCGTTATTGTGACATTGAGCTCAGAAGCATTGCCACTGTTGTGGAAGATGCGGGGTTCTGGGAGGCGGATCTCATAGCCGTGGATTTCTCCATTGGAAATAAGAGGGGGAGACCATGTGACCTGAAACATAAATGTGTTACATTTAAGTTCTGGGTTGTTCATTTTAAATACAGTATTGGGATAAATCAGAGTGCAGAGAAAACTAAAGGCCCAGTTCACTTAATCCTTCTAACTGTCCTATCATTATCCCAGAAAAGTCATCTCATTGGTTGGCTGGGCATTGGAAATGTTCTCGGCATGCTGAGGACGGCAGAAAGCTTTTAGATGGATGAACTACAGGAAGTCATGGCAGAGTGTTCGTGTGTGTGTGTGTGTGTGTGTGTGTGTGTGTGTGTGTGTGTGTGTGTGTGTGTGTGCGCATGTGCAGATCTTGCAGTGTGTGCTCATGCAAATGCATATCTGCCTCACAGTGTGAATGTATGTGGTCAGTTGAGTGTTAGCAGTGATATCATGCAGGTAGTATCTGTGTGTGCATACATTGTCACCTGGGTGTGTGAATGTAGTGCTTCGGGATGGTCACGGTGTGTGTGTGTGTTAGTTAAACTCTTGTGGGGACAGATAACCTGACTTTGACTTGAGCAGAAGATTCCTTTCATCAAATTTAAAACAGGGCATACACACACACACAAACGCGCGCACGTGCACAAACACCATGCTAAAATAATGAAAACGGCTGGTAATGGAATTGCTGCATGCAAAAACAAAAGCTTGCTGTCGTCGAGCACTGCATCTGATTTGGAAACAGTTCAGTCTGTCAGCATTTCAGAGTGAAGATGAAGGTAACTGGCACACACACAAATGGTACCACACATACTTACAAACACACACACCGCTACACGTTTGGATTACACATATCTATACAATAAACGTTTCGTTTATACATTCAAATACAATCACACAGTAAAACCTAAATTGAACCACTGCTTATGCACACGCGCACACACACATGCTCCAACACATTTATGGATACAGACTGTCATGTACAATAACTGATCAGTTCAGAGCTTGTTGAGACTTATGAGTTTAGGTGATTAAGTGGTCAATGTTGATGAGAGTATTATGAATGAACGTCAAGAATAATTACTTCTCATGCAACCTTGATATTCATTTAACAAGTGACACTGTGAGGTGATACAGGACACACACACACACACACACAACCACACACACACACACACACACACCCAACCACACACACACACACACACACACACAACCACATATGGGCAGGGTCATGTTGAGTTAGGTAGCTCATTTCCCAAAGTGCGTGTTGGGTGTGCTTTGTGGTGGAAGTCATTTACAGATTGAATAGCCTGATGTAATCTGGAGATGGTGAAGACAGCAGAGACCCTGGGCTGACACGGAGCACTGGGGCTAAGGCCAGTACAGTATGTGTGTGTGTGTGTTTGTATGTGTTTATGTGTATACGAGTGAGTGAGAGAGTGAGAGAAAGACAGATGATAAAGTTGGTAGTGTGAGAGAATAGGTGTGTGTGTGTGTGTGTGTGTGTGTGTGTGTGTGTGTGTGTGTGTGTGTGTGTGTGTGTGTGTGTGTGTGTGTTAGGGCATGGTGTATGTGGTGTGTGTGTGTGCCTTTGTGTATCCGTGCTATTATATTCAGCAAAAACTCAAAGACACTGAGCGTGTGCCAACCTCTGCAGCTGACAATCACATTTTACAATCTATTGATTCATACATCAACGTTATCACTTCCATATTAAGGTAAATTTATATTGTTATCCTGCAAACAAAGTCTCAGGGTTTGGGATCAGGTCCCGAATCTCTGACTGTGTTTATTCTGATTGGTGGTGAAAAAAGTTACCTAAAAATATCTGTGATGGGTCACAGATCCAAATGAGACTGAAATAAAATTGCTGGTTTAATTTGAAATGAATCAATATCCCTTCAGAGTAACTAACTACTGTACCAACAAAAGCACAACTGACTTAGTAGAGATAACAAGTGTGAGCATGAGAAACTAATCTCTTCGAGCTGTGAATCAGACACTAATAAAGAATCAGACACATACATTTAGAGTGCTTACCTTCTCGGACATTATCTGTCCTTCTTTTAAGTTTTTTTGTACCAAACCTCTGAACACAGGCACAATATCTGTAGAATTACAAAGGTGTGTACAAAAAAGCTATTTTGTATGTGTGATCTTTTTTTGCTTTGCTTAGGTCTTTTTCTGCCATCATAGTCCAATAAAAAGCCTGAATTACAACAATCTATGTGTCGATCTTTATCCCTGACAGAATCACAATCTGATGAAGCCAAAAGGACACTGCCTGTAAATAAGAGATGCCACCGAATTATCAGAAGAGCGGACATTCACTAGGCTTTGCGTTAAGAGTATCACTGAATATTAGGAATACGTGGAAAACAGGCAAGACATGGTCAGGACAAAGTGAATACCTTGATGTGCAAGAAGTGATGTGAAAAATAAACCATTTTGAGAATGAAGAGAGATACTCAAAACCCTGTCTGTGTTGTCAAGGTCAATTGGTAACCAGGAAGCAGCCTGCCTGTCTGTCCAATTAGCAACAACCAGGAAGGAACACTTTCCCTCTTGGACCTATGACCCCTAAAGCTGTGCCGCTGCAGAGATGACAGGGGCGGTTCTGAAATGATGACAGGCATTAGCATTTTTCTGCAGTTAGCATTAGTGCAGGGCTGTGAGTGCATGTGTATGTGCGCCTATCTATGTATGTGTGTGTGTGTGTGTGTGTGTGTGTGTGTGCATGCATACAATATTGTTTCAGTGGCTTTCATTGATGGGCCTTGATGTGGGATTAGCCAGTGGTGGAATTTAACTCTGGCCCCTCCTTCAAAATGGCCGACAGGAAGGAAGCTGCCTCAGACAGGGTCACAGCCCCTCCCATTTTCTGAAGGGGACCTTGAGTTGAATGTTTTTCTTTCTCATTAAATCCCAAGAAGGAAAGACAGAGGAATCAGTGTGACATTGCTTTGTCTTTTCTACTCTGAGTGACTGAAGTTGCGTTATATGTTTTGTGTATTTTACGTTTAAAGAAACAAACACTCTTTGAATTCTAATGGCTCCTACTGAGATTCTTAAACCTTCTATCTGCTGAATGTAACAGGAGATAGAAGGTTTAAGAATCTCAGTAGGAGCCATTAGAATTCAAAGAGTGTTAAACCTTCTATCTGCTGAATGTAACAGGCAATATTGTAATTCACTATCAGAAGTAACAATGCTGACTTGGAGTTTATTTGTGTGCTTCAGCCACACTCATGCCAGATCTATGAGGTTTTAAGTGAACCTGACAGAAGTAAGCTTCACAAAAGGTGATACCTGGAGTGACTCTGGCCCCAAGACCTTCACCCTCGGTGGACTGAGACCAGCTGGACGAGAAGGTCTGGTGGTGATACTGACCCAGGGTCCTGCATGTATGGAACAATATGAGGTTAAAGATCGTACTGTGAAAAACAAAGAGTGGAAGCACTTATCTTTAACATACACAAATCTTAGTCAAATTCTATTTAATTTCATTTAAGATCATAAAAGTGATCTGACCTGTGGTGTTGCCAGCCTGATTATAGAGCACGAGTCGATACTGGTAGCTGGTCCAGGGACTGAGAGCAGATGAAGAGTCAAGGTAGGAAAGCGGGGGAGGGTCTGGTGGGAGATGGCCCACTGTGGAGACTTGTTTGGTCCCAGCAACTCTGCGTTCAATCAGCCACCTTTGCCCAGCACAAGATACAATACAATTTATATACAAATAGTAGGAGTATCACAGAGGGACTGAAGTGTGTGTATGTGATCAAATCTCACCGCTCCAACAGTCCATTGCTCAACTCCGGTGCACCCCAGGACAAGAGAACAGAGGTGGGGGTGTCGGAGTAAAGGTGAGGTGCAGGAACCCCTTCAGGAGGAGCTGGGAGGGTTCGGAAGTCCTGAGACATCCTAGACGCCGAACAACCCACAGTAGTGCACGCCTCCAGCTAGATGTTGGAAAACAATTTTGTCACATCATAATGTGATACACGTTTCTCGTGTTATCATTGTAAAACAAGCAGTTTTCTTTCATCAGTAAATCATCAATTATATAGTGATAAGAACAGTGTATAACATGATTTATTCTACTGGTATTTCTCAGTCAATAATTTCTAAATCTGACACCTTTAACTGCCTGATACAATAACTATTAAAGTGGAACCGCCACAAAAATAATGGGTGCAGTGACATTTTGAAATTCAGTATCATCTATGACTGTATGAATATTGAACTACCAATAAAAAAAATCTTGTTATTGTATTTGTAATAAATATGTAATTGCATTTTTGTAAATGCATAATACAATGTTTAATCTATCACACTATACACTGCAGTATTGTATTATAACATAGTATCATTGTAATATTTTGTACCTTGAGGCTGTAGGTCTGGTATGGCAGCAGGTCGAGGAAAGTGTAGCTCGTAGTGTTCCCTGGAACAGTGACTGATAGAAGGGATGGACTTAAATCTGAAGCTGCACCAGTTAAATCGGAAATGGGGCTGTGGAGGGAGTCTTGTTTTAGAGTATGTTCAGTATTAGAGCTGGCTGCATTGTGCTCTGGGTTTGAGAGTAAAAGACTGGAGCTTGGGTTTACACTGGCAGTATTGGGCTCAGTGGGGTTAAATGAGATGGAAGTAGGGCCTTGGCTTGCATTGCTTACACCAGTAGACTGGATGTGGTTGTCTTCTGTGATACCAGGCATCAAGCTAGAGAAAGGGTTAGAAAGGAGGTTGGGTCTTGTGCTTTGGATCGTGCTTGAGCTTTCATTACTGCCCATGCTGATGGTGGACATGGAGATGTGGCTAGAGCCCGGGGTGGGAAGACTGGATGGTGGCCTGAGGTTATGACCCGTGTTGAGATATGCAGCCTCAGTGCTGGGCACTAGGCTTGGGTTACGACCTGAGCTGAAGCTGAGTTGAGTTGTGCTGGAGGCTGAGCTGGGTTTAAAATCTAAAGAAGCAATAAATCTGGGGCGAAGATAGAGGGTATAATTGGTGATGAGGCCATTTGGTTGAGAGGGAGGAACCCAGGTAATTGTTACACTTCTAGGATGGAGCCTGGATACAGCTGGAGTGTCCACTGGTCCTGGACCTGCGGGTAGAGAGAAAGAAATCGATAAAGAGACAAGGAGGGGAAAAGAAAAAAGGGCAAGAGATAAATATGCTCTCTATGTGCGTGTTTAGAAAAGAGTGAGAGAAGAGAGAGGAGGGGGATTTGTTCTTAAGAATTATTTGACAAGTAACGTCAAGAATGACATCAGAAGGACAAAGAGTGATTTTACCATCCCTATCCAAGGGATTAATATGAAAACTCTCTTCAACTCTGTTTCTCCCTGAGCAAACCAATATTGTATTTGTGGACTTATGCCGTTCTTGTGTTTGAATGTGAGTATGTGCATCTTTCAGTAGAGAACTGAGGAGGTCATGTGTATGCCAGGCTGGACTGCTGGAAACAATGTAGTCAAACTTCACACTGGTTTTGCTAAAAACAAATATATGACATGCACATGCATGCAAACACACTCAGGTGACTAGGGCTGAGTATTGATATTCGATACCTGTAAGTTATCAACTGAAGTAACCCAGTTCCAAGTAGTATCAAAATATCTCCAGTCAAATGATACCTGCCACGGGAGTGTGATCCCAACACAACCCCACCAGATCAGCAAACTTTTTGCTGCTGCTATCCCCAGAGCCACTCTCCTTCAGGCAAACTCTGCCCGGTTAGCACAAGCTAACACAGCAGCAGTGGCTAACATCCAACACTGAGGTGTTAAACTGCCCTAACATATTCACAGGGATACTGACACGGCCTGACTCTGTCATTAAATCCAGTAATAGCCCTTAGGTAATGTTAGCTGTGTGATGCTTGCAGTTAGCTCTGTCGTCGTGTGTGCGTGTGGTGGCAGGGTAGACCCTCACAACTGTTTCTGGTGCAGAGTTCGCAATCCTGCAGCAGCAGTTGCTACAACCCATGCAGTCTGTGGTGTGGTGAAGTCAAGTCGGATGTACTGACAGAGTTGGCAGTGCAGTGTACCGAGAAACGTTCAAAAGTATGGCTATACTACATGCCACTCCATTCACATTAATGGGTATTGAAGGAAGTATTCTGTTGCTATCAGTATCATGTTAATGGTACTAGTATCGATACTGGCATCATAGTTATTTAAACAACACCCAGCCATACATATGACCCATAAGTTTGGTAATTACTTGGAGCATTTACGAAACTTCAGGTCAGGAGACCAAATTGGTTGTAAATGTATCACATTTACGACCAAGACCTTTTTCACAGAACCACAGCTGTGGTCTCTGAGAGCAACTAGATTTGTAATTTGGGTCTACTGTGTATTTATGTTCACCACCATTCTCAATGCCTAGGAGTGTCTTAAACTCTTATGTCCAGGAAATGAAATGGTCCTCACCAGCACTAGAAGTATGCAGGAAGACAGAGACGCACATCAGAAGGCCACATGCACACACACAGTCACATGATGTGCACATGTCCATGCACGGATAAGACCCTACAAGACTAGTCAGGGGGATATTTCACTCCACGGTAGCTCATTTGAAGGTAATGCCCCTTCCCCCCTCCTCCCCCGGCATTTACATCCCACTGTACTGCTCTATAATGGACACACACAGATGCATGTCCGTATACGTAGACACACACTCTTCCTGACACACACTCACATGCCCACACCCACAGTGATGCAGTATAGCAGTAATGGTGCTGTGTGAAGGGCAAGCAGATCAAGGTGACTGAGCGGACTGAGGGAGCGTGCTGCGTCGCTAAGTGCTACCGCTAACCGCTAACGGCTTTCCCAGATGGCGGTGTGTGTGTGTGTGTGTGTGTGTGTGTGTGTAAGAGACAGGGTGAAAGAAGATGAGCGGTTGAGAGTGTGCGTGCATGACTGTGTGTGAGAGATAAAGCGTGCAAGCATGTATATGTGTATGTCAGCATGCCTGCACATAAGACAGCGGTTGTGTAAGAATGTGTATTTTGCAGACCGTCTACTAATTGTTGGGCCTTACTTCATACAGACTGGGATGACAAACAACATTCAGTGTTTGGCCAAAGATACTTCGGCTATCCCTAAAAGTTTATAGCAGTGCTTATAACGCTTTTCAAAATTCTAATGCTTTGCCTCATATTCAATTTGTAGGGATGCTCTAATTAATTGGCTGAATATCGTTATCGGTCAATATTCGCCTTACTGACTGTCATTGACCTATTGCAAATAAGATGGCATTCACCAGTGTTTTCCTGTTGTGTCAGATCGGTTTGAGCAGGCTAAAAAGCAGAGCTCAGATCTAATGGCCACAAACTTGAATTAATCAGCAGGTACAAGAAAAACAGTGAGTGTGAGAGATCTTCACTGGGACACCTTCAGGATTAAGGGAACAGAAAACTCACTATCCCTGTGATTGAGGACGCACCCTGTTGTTTCCCTGATAATGCTACATTGTGAACAATAAACTTGTGTTGTGTTGATCAGCAGGAGGGGAGCTAGCAAGCAATAGCTGTTAGCAGCTGGTGGCCGCAGCTAACAGCTCACAGAGGTCGCACTGAGCTGCGTTATGATGCGTTCAATCTCTTTTCAGTAAAAATGAGTATTAGTCCAAAGTAAATTATAGTGTTCTCATGATGAGTTCAATGTAATCTTGTAAAATGTAGTTTTGGCGAGAAACTTGAACTAATACAGTTTAGTGAACAGGATCCTTAATGATGTTTTTAAAGTAATATAAAATAGATATTAAAGGAGTTATGATATATATCATAAAAAAGGTTAAAAGACATTTTTCATGTTAAAGATTAGATTAAAGGTTGTTTCATAAATATGTATCATCAAATTTGTGCTCATTCATTTAAATTACTTTGAAACAGTTGAGTTATATTTTATGGTTTAGATTTCTTTGTTTACCTGGCACAAAAGGGGAAATAAATAACAACAAACACAAGATACGCAACAATAGAAAAAACATCAGTATCAGCTACTGGCTATTGGCTACCGGCCAAATTGTTATTTTAAACATCAGTATCTGCCCATAATTTCAACATTGGTGCATCCCTATTAATTTGAATACTGTGATAACCTTTTTTAGGATGTCTCCCATATTTTACAACTCATATCGTAATTTGTTACCAAAACACAAACAAAGGAAAGCAGATAAACCCTTTTAAAAAGTTAAAATCATATGAAAAGTCTTGGTTTTGGTGAATTTACTGATGGACCCCAATGACCCCCATTTCTATTTACTGATAAATAAGGCAACATAAAAAAAACTGGCATGAAGTTTGACCACATGTGCACACACAATATGATGTACAGTCAGAAACAGAGAGACTCATAACAACTGAGATTAAAAAATACATAAAATCTCTTTCTTTCTATTTACATCTCTCCCTCTCTGTCTGTCTGTCTGTCTGTCTGTCTGTCTCTTCCTTCTTCTCTCTTCCTCTCTCTGACCCCTTCCTTCCCTCCCCCTCTCTACCTCTCTCTCATTTTCCTCTGTCCCTCTCTGTTACTTGCGCTTTGTGTCGCGGTCTCTCTCCCTCTTTCGCTTCCTCTCTCTCTGGTCTCCCTGCTAAATAAACAATGCAGAGAGTTGACCTTTTGGGTTAACAGGTTTTTATGCTAGCTCTACTCAGCACTCACACTGATTCAATTACCACCAAAGGTCCACTGAACCCCACGAATAACCAAGGAGCCCGTCTCCCTGTCTGTCTATGTGCCTATCTGCCGGCCTGTCTGAGCACCTCACTGCGTTCTCGTCCATCTTTGGAGGGTTAAGGTGTCTCTCTACCTGTTTGTCTAATTAGACCTTCTGTCTATTTGTCTGCTTCACTGTAATTCCTTCGGTCTGTCTGATCAAAGTGTTTGTCGGTTCCAACAGACATGAAAAAACACACATTTAAAAGATATAAAGTCCTCAAAAGCAATTGTTATACCACAAAACACAATGGAGTCACCTTGATCCAGCTCCCGTCAACCACCCAAAATAACCCCCGTTGTCACCCCCCATTCCTCCCTCATTCCCACTCCCCTCCCCCCGTCCACCTCTCCCTCTAAGTGTTGAGTGTTATTTAGGCTTTACTGGCGCGTGTAAAATTCTGCAATTTGAAGGGCTGTTAAGTTTTTCAATTGAAATTTTCATTTAAGATGCAGGTGATGCTTTTTTCCTTTTTTTATTTTACTGACGCTTTACTGCTCTCTGGATAGGAGGGAACGAGTGTTGAGGGAATGCGTAGCAACCCCACTCTCTCTGCTTTCCCGACTCCTTATCTCTTTTTTCGCCTTCTCGCTGAACTCCTCCATTTTCCCATCTCTTGTCCTCCCTTTCCCAACTGTTCTTCTTTTCCCTTGTCTCTCACTCATCCTTTTCTCTCTTCCCCACCTCTCCGACCTCTTCATTCCCCCATGCCTTTTCCTCTTTCTTTCCCCTCTCCCTTCATCCCTCCCTCCACACCTCCCACTGTTACTCCTCCTCTCTCCAGTAAAACACAGTAGCAGAAGGCTAAAACAGGAGTGTGGGGCCGCCAAGCCTTAAATCACATTTATAAGGATTTGGTTAGCATAGTAATAACACAATCAACTGACATGCTGGGAGAGGGGAAGGGAGGAGTGTGTGTGTGTGTGTGTGTGTGTGTGTGTGTGTGTGTGCATACATGTTATGTACCTCCTTGTGCATATTTGTGTGCATGTGTAGGTAAGGGCCCATGTAGATGTAAGTGTGTACATCTGTGTGTATCCATGTGAAGAGAAGAGGAAGGGTATTATTTTTAGCCTCTCACAGGGTCCTGTGCGTGCATGTGTGTGTGTGTGTGTGTGTTTGTGAGTGTGTGTATGTGGGTGACTGGGCTTTTGAAGGTGAGTCGAGGCTCCTAGGAGTCATAATGAGGACAAACGCTGAGCTTTACTGTAATCAAGATGCTTACGACATGGTGTCAAAACGTGACAAGCAATACGGTGAGAATTTACATTGCATTTCATATCTTTGCTTTTTCTAAAGATTATTTAATGTCATTGCTGCTTTAGGAGACACTGAAAGAGGCAGTGAGAAAGAGGATGATGCATGACCAAGGTCAGGAGCTTGATTTGTATAACGTCATAAGTATATGAGATGTACATTAGCCTACTACCATCACGATACCTGAAATGTCAGTCATTCAAAATTTTCAGTAACCTTTTCAGACACTGACTGTTTGGGGTGATTTACTAAATGCCAGGTAACCTTCTAATGCATCCATGTACCACAGAAAGAGAACTAAACAGTGCAAAGTAATATATGGCATAAAAAATACTATGTGGGAATATATTCAAATCTGTGGGAATTGATTGGGTTTAGCAGGAATTCTAAAAATATTACAAAACTCTGTGACTGCTGAGGAATTATATTATTTTTATTTACAGAAATGTAATTTTCCCATTGGTTCTGATGGTATATATAACAGAGCAACATGTAAATAGATGTTCAGGTAATGAGTGTGTAATAGTTTCTTAAAATATTCCAGCTATATCTCAAAGGGATTATGCTTAACATTCCCCCTGGACAGCTAACTGAACAGAATACTGGGAAATAAGGTAGGCTTATTATTATTTTATGAATGCAGTCACTCATTCATTAAATAACATGAATTCTTTGTGTTCTGTCATTACCTCTAACCTAATTTCTGCGGCATTTTTCTCCTTCGTGCTTCTTCTCTCTCACTTTCTGCTTTAAGTTCAATTTAGTTAAACAGTGCTTCTTTAATGTTCACACACACACACACACACACACACACACACACTTACATTCTAAGACTGCTTGGCTAAGATCATTTTGTCAAAACGGTGCTTTATTCATACTCCCTATAACACTTTATAACACACATACACACGTCTCCTCACAGACACACACACACACACACACACACACACACACACACACACACACACTCTCTCTCTCTCTCTCTTAGATCACTTAGCTAGTGTGAACATGGGAGTAGACAGAGGAAAGGGAGCTGTCCAACACGGCTAGAGTTTATGTTCACAGGAGCCGTCTGTCTGTTCCGCAGCGGCAGGAATTCATAGGGACCAAATTACATTAAAAAGATGGATATAAAACTTTAATGGAATGATAAAAAGGAGAGGAGGAAGCGTGGGTCTCTCTCTTCCTCTGTTCTGTCATTAGCCTTCTCTTTTCTTCTCGTCCTCTTTTTTCCTCAATTCCTCATTTTACCTTTTTGCTCTCTCCATTTTTCTTTCCCCGCTTTTTCCTTTCAATTTCTTACATTCTTTTTTTCTATATTCTCTCCCCTTCTGTCGCTCTCGTAAATACTTAAGGGCTAGTCCGTCAAATAGAAGAGGTGAAACCTGCTCTGTCCTTCTGTCTTTACATGCTTGAGCACAAAGAGTTGGAGGAAAAATGATCAAAGACAAGAAAAGAAAAGTATATGAAAAAGAGTGATGGAGAGTATAAAAGTAATACATACTTGAATCCTTATTGTTAATGAAGGTCGATGTCAACATACAGTATAGTATTTATAGGTCAGTAACAAAGTGGAAACCTTGCAAGGTCACAGCTAACATGTCCAAGCACACATGAGGTTCAGGGGAACTCTTCCTAAAGGGGTAAAACCCAAAGGATGGCACTATAAAAACATGTTTGTTAAGATCTATGTGTCACTTGAGCATGTGTAAGATGTTTGTATGAGTACTTTACTCTTTTGTAAGAGTGAACACTGTAAGTATGAACTGCGCTGGACTAAGACAACATAAAATTTCATAATAACTCTGGGCCTTACGAGACATGAAATCATACTGAATGAAATGTAAAAGTGCCTGCTAAGGTTGTCATTTCTTGAAGCGTGTGGGAGAGGAGATTAGGAGGGGAATGCAGCCTTTCCTGTCACTGCCAAGATGACGAGAGGATGGGTTTATGGTGACAAATTACACATCAATGTTTGAAAATCCAATCTGGCCGCACTTGGCTTTCTCCCATCATGGGTTTAAATCCCTTCTTATTAAAAGCTTCCATATCTATCATGTATTCTATTATTATGGTAAAAGATTTTTTTTATGCATACTTTAAAATGATTGGACACAATAGTATGTACTCTACATCCGTGACTGGATGTAGGATTCAATTGTAAGATGTGACATGTAATTGTGAGTAATTTATTAAGATGACAATGACACAGGGAGCTGTGAAAAGGGAGGGATGTGTATAAAGGACTGACAGGGCAGAAAGGAAAACAGACTCATCCATTTCACATGCACTCACACAATACATAATCATTTGTTATACTGTATGGCCCCATGAGTTGGGGTCTCAGTAGCATTCCCAATGTTTGGTGCCTTTGTGTTTTAGAAGCAGAAATATTGATGCCTGCTTTTAGAGTCTCGAGGCCTGGGCAATATTTTTAGACTACATCACATACACGATATATATACACAATATATATTGATATTTTAAAATCGCCTCTAAACTGCTATAGACTACTAACATACTAAACTACAAAACAAACTACTGCTCTAATAAAGTTAAATAAAGTGTTGTTGTAATGACATAAATCAAAAGGGAACAACTGGTGCTTTGATTCTGAAGTACCCGGCTCTTGGGCCGGAAAGTGTTGATGAACATGAATATTCTGGTCAACAGTTAGATATGAGTGGTTAGTGCAGCGCTGTCAGCTGTAAGGATATATTCACTGTGAGCGGAAAACAAACTAACAACTCTCCAAGTTATTTCATTCATTCACTCATTATCCGTAACTGCTTATTCTGTTGAGGGTTGCCAGAGGTATCCTAGCTAACACTAAGTACGCTCTCAGTCACACCTACGGGTAATTTAGAGTCACCAAGTAACCTGCATGTCTTTGGACTGTGGGAGGAAGCCAGAGAACCCGGAAAACATGCAAACTCCTCAAAGTATGCCCCCAGCTGGACAGCCAGTTTGAACCTGGAACCCTCCTGCTGTGAGACGACAGTGCTAAACACTGCATCACTGTGCCGCCCCTAGCTCTCAAGTTCATATATTAGTAATATCTGCAAGTTGCACTGGTGATCCATGGTCATAAGAAGCAACTAAATGGTCACAGCCTGGAACCCTGCAGATCCGAAACCACGTGCCTTGCCTGTTCACACACTATCGCCCAGGAGAGTGGTCTGGATGGATTGGGGATGGACGTTGCATGTGATATACAGATTCATATTTGTGGCGGTGACTTAAAAAAATGTTGTGACATATTTATAACCAATGTTCATGATAGAGTCATGTTATACATCCCACATGGAACAAGCCATGATCACTGGAGTATAACCAATATATCACCCACCCCTATTTTAGGGTAGGGCTGTACACAAATCAGAAATATACCAGTCGAATCAGATTTTCTGATCCTTTTTTTCCCATATAGTGTTTTAAAGTCGGAAGGCGGTTCAGAGGGCCGTTCAGAACAGTGACATTCATGTAATATAGTAAACAAGCTAACTCATTAACGACAGATTGGAAATGTGCAACATTTTTTGCAGACACTAGAATTCACCACCTCTACGCAGAGAAAATAACGTGATTTCGGAGCCTTACAGGGCAAAGCCTCTCCTCCTCTGGTCAGCTGCCTCGGCGTATGCAGCTGCCTGTACCAAAGAGCAGCGTGAAAGTACAGAGCACTCACTCTGCAGCAAAATCAGGGGGCCGAAACATCCCCAGAAGTGCACTGCAAACTGACTGGCAAAAAACACAAGCAAAGAGGTCTGCTCGACTTGAAGAATCTCAGTCGACTGAGGGGTCGAATCTCTGACTTTCAGGGGGCAGGCCTATTTTAGACTGTTCATTATTGATTAATGCGGACTGATTTGCTCTTGTTGATTTGTAACTTCAGTTCAAGTTAAACTAAGATGGAAGTCAGTAGGCATAAAAAAGACAGGGTTTTTACACCATTTTTTCTTTTACATCTTTATTTAAACTGTTACAGTGTCAGTCAGTCTGTCGAGTTTGTCTGCTTGAAACTTCATGATTACGTGTTATTGCTTGTGAGCATGAGGGGGTGTGTGATCGATAAGGGGGACATGGACGTGTGTGTATGACACATGTTCTCAGTGTGTGTGTGTGTGTTTGTGTGTATGAGGGGGCCTGACAGAGGCAGAGAGATGGGAAAGAGAGGGATGGAGGTCTGAACGATGGGGCACAGTGTGACTGAATCGACACATTTATTACAGGCCACACATGCAAAAACAGAGAGCAGTAGATCTGTACACGTTTCCACCCTCCCATAAAAACACACAAATGTACACACAAAGATAAACCCACACATATTGTCCACCTTATCTATAATTTTCAAGTATATGGAAAAAACATGTAACAAAAGCTTATTCTGTTTGAGACTGGGGTGTGTGTGTGTTTGTGTGTGTCTTTGCTAAAGGGAATTCAATTCTGAATAGCAATGAGAAAAGCATAGGGCCATAATTTAATGCATCCTAAATGTCTGCAATTGTGTGTCTGGATGGGTGTGTGCATGCATCAGTGTTGTGTTCACGTGAATGTGTATGTATACATACACCGCACATACATGTGTACATACACATTTCTGTGTGTGTACAGGCGCATGTATCCAATGTATGCAAATCTCAGCTGCTTAATGATAATGTATGTGATAATAGCGTGGTACTAATTAATTTATAACTTTGCACTGAGGAGGCTGTTCCAGTGGCTAATATGATTCTATTACAGCAATTAGCCCACAATGACACTGGCTAGGTCACTCACACACAGACACACACCTTACAGTATGCAAATCTCACTCTGTCAGTGTGTTTCACCCGATCTTGCCTGTCCCCATGTTTCATTTTTACTATGTCCTGTCTCTGTCTCTCTTCCGTATTGTCTTGATCATATTGACCGCCTCCACTAACACCAGGAAATGAATACACTTTTATAAAATAAAACCTTGGAGACTTTCAGAGAATAAAAGCAAACTGGGCAGAGGCTCTGTTTTTCGCACCATGGGCCATATGCTTTATGTGTGAGGCTATTGTTTAGATCATTACCTAAAATCAAGAGATCTGTCGGACTCCTTGACTTTAACTTTGACTCAGCAGCACTGACAGCCAACTGACGGCAGAGGCCAACTATTAACCAGCTGCTGCCAGCCTCCTGCCAGCCAGTCACTTGGGAAACTTGGCTAGACTGCTGGCACAATCACCCTGGCTGCACAGTTCAGTAGTAAAAAAACAATGCCAACAACCACAGCCAACAGGTAGCCAAGAGAACAGCAGTGCTGAGTGTTTATCTGTCCCACCAACAAGTTTGTTTATAACCACCAATGGAATAATTTAAGTCTTCTTTATGGTTATTTATCAGCGGCTTTTGTCTTTTGCGGTTTATGTATTGTCTCTGTGCACTGGCACAGATGTGTGAATTCATGCATCTGTGATTAACAAGTATCTTTCATTTTATGTGTGCACTTGTATGTATGAAAATGTGTACTTACTGTCTTCCGCGGTGCGCAGGGTTGCCCAGGGGCCGACTGTCTGCCCATGTGTGTGTGAGACCACCACTCTAAACACGTACTGGGAGTACGGTGACAAGCCCTCGACATGGTAGGAATAGGTGTCTGTTGCGTTCTCTATAAGCCTAGGAGTTAAAGGACACAAACATACATTTACTGACACACATTTAGATCTGGCCAAAATGTGCTACGCTAGATACTAGATTATTCTAGATGCAGGGTTCCTCATGAAAAATGATCTGTTAGTCTATCTAGAGTTTGTTGTGACAAAAACATGACCAAATTTGTCACCATTAGTCTTGTTTACCGTTGTGATGGATTTCCTTTATCATGACCATATCTTTCGTGTTATGTTACTGACAGTTTTATAAGTCGTTACTGTCTACTTTAGCCCAAGTTTTTCCTTTTTAACTTTATCCTCCATCTCCTGTTTTGCCCTTTGATGCCTGATCTTGGATATTCAGTGGTGAACAGCTCCCCATTATGTGTTGGTCAGCTAAGGTAAGTCCACATATAACCACAGTTACAATGGAAAACAGACCTGTACTTTCCGCTGCTAACTATTTCACATTTTAGCCAGTTTCGCCCCTTATACTGAACGTGCAGCGATTATTTGAACTGTGTAGGAATTTTGTGAAGAGGTGAAGAGTAGGAAATGAAAATGACAAAGATCTGAACAACCACAAAGGAGTTGTTAAGTATTCAGTAGCAAAAGGCTACTTGTACAGAAAAATGTTGTGATGAACATATTGTGTATGAAACAGAAGATTTTGCTTAAATGTTTTTTTTTTCTCTGTAAATGGGAATGTCTAATGTGTCTCAGACATAAATACATCTCATACAGACTTTAATCTTGTTGTAACTGTTTTATTTGTTCTAATGTGTTCTTTCTAAATTAATTTTATTTTAAGTGTGCTGTTATAAAAGTGTCAAGACACACGTTTCACATGGTCACTAAACAGGGACTTCGCATTATGTACAATATCTGTAGAGCTTTTTATCACATTCCCGTGTCACACCTGATCCCATATCATATAACAATACAAAGGAATCTGGGAAAAAGTAAAAGAATATTGTCATAAATGAGGGACCGTTGACCATTTAGCATCAGATGGATAGAAGGGGTGAATGAATGAATAAATCAGGGAACAATGAGATTTCCATAGCAGAGGAGGAGGAGGGCATGGCTGTCTGATATATAATACATGTAGCTAGTCATTTATTTATTACCACAGAATGAGAGCCTCCTCTTCTTGGATTAAATTGCAATTTGTTGTCAGGAAGCATGTAATGAATACATATCAGATGCACACCCTCTCTCTCTTTTTATTCCATCACATTTTCTCTACCTCTCTCTGCTCTTTGATTTTTTTGTCTTTTTGACTCTACCCCCGTCTCTCCAGCTCATTTCCTCTCTGTTTTTCTGATGGTCTGTCATATTGATGTGACATATTCAGCTGTGCTGTATAATGTACCCCTTTATGTGTACATGTGTATGCATATGTGTGTACACATTTTTTAGGTGCGCATATACATTATGTGAAACGTATCTTTCAGTGTTGCATGTGTCACTCTCTCATTGCTTTTTATTAACATATGCCTCTGTCTCACACCACTTGCATGTGCTGTGGCCAACTGTGTGCAAACTTTGTATCTACTGGGTCTGTGCATTTTTAAAGCCTAAAAATAAATGAATCTAAAACTCACTCTCACCTTTTTACGGGCCTCTGAGGGGACGTCCTCATTTGCAGGCTGTAACGGAGTGGGCCGGGTGCGTTGGAGTGGGCAGGGGCGGACCAGGACACATTCAGGCTGCTACTAGTTGCATGAGCCAACCTCGGAGGTGACAACCCATCTGGAGCTACAAAAGGGAAACAGACAAGATGGTGAGAGACAGGAGGAAAGAACAGGTGATGAAGGATGGAGGTGATGAAAAACAAGGTAAGATGAATGAAATGAGGATAGAAAAGAGATCAAGAAAAACAGAGTGAACAAAAAAAAAACATTGACATTAATCTAATTAATCAACTGCATACTGAATGAA
>NC_065506.1:20316309-20428809 GCF_006386435.1 Epinephelus moara | reverse complement strand
CACAACCCAGTGTGTTACAGCCTCTGATCCAGAAGCTGTAGTTGGTGTAAGGCTGCAGGTCGGTCACCGACAACCAGCTGCCCGCTGCTGTACTTCCATCCAACACACCATCACCATCTAAGAGACAGAGAGAGTCACACAAAGACAGACGTGCAAGGTCTTAGGCCAAGCATGGTGTATATACTCATCTAGTGAGGAGGAGGACATAAATTTATTGCATATTTGATTGATTTCTTGGCAAGCAATTACTGTGATGGCCGGAAAAAGCGATTCATAAAAGACACTGACAATTCTCATTGGTCGGTCAGTCGCTTGTCTTACTTTCATAAGGTCCTATGTCTACCACAATGTTTTTGTCCTAGCCAAAAGTGCCAGGTGCCCATCTGAAAACTAGGTGGGAGCAGTAGAGGGCTTTGAAGGCACAGCATGTTTTTAGCGGACACTTCAATTGCATCTGGTTACCATGATAGTGAATATCTGCAAAAGTAAAAATGACAGAAGAGGAAGAGTATTTAGTCTGGATGAATGGAAGGCTGAAGCACGTAGGAAGACGGACCCGCCAGTCTATGAGGCCAGCAGCATTATGTTTTTCCTCATTGCTGTTCAGCAACTTTTGTAAATGTAGGCTGTGACAGTTGGTCTTTGTGGCATTTGTCACAGTATTTGTACCCAAAGTTGAAAAACTCAGCGTCCAGCAAAAAACATAACAAGCTCTCATCACCTCGTCATCCTGCTGGCATGAATACATGGTGCTCCCATTGCAAAAAACAACAACAACAAAAAAACCACTTTGGTTGACACATAAAACTTTCAGACAAACTCCTGCACACAGTCTAACCTGCAAAAATAATAAATTTACTGCTGCATTTCACTGAAATATAAATTTATTGTGACACCAAAAGGTCGCAATAAATTCATAATTTTTGCAAGTTAGACAGTGTGCGGGAGTTTGTCTGAAAGTTGTGTCCTGATCATCCCTCTCCTACGCACCTGTTTTGAAATAGCTGTGCAGAGGATTATTTTTCTCTGGACACACAACACTACCACGTAACATGCACTCAGTCCGCTGTGGCCAACTTAGTTAGTCTAGAGATAACGCACATTTTTTTCCTACATCAACAAATCGACTGGTTGAAGAGAGTTTCGGATTTCAGTAGACAAAAATTTTCTTTGGTTGACCACAGTCCTTAAAGATTCATTGAAAAACAGAGAGAAAATGGAGGAGAATGAGTGAGAGTTCAAGAGAGGGGAATACTGACTGAGATTAACTGAGAGTGATCAAAAGAGAGAGGTCTCTATATCGAGGTTATGCAAGGATAGTCAAAGAAAAAGGATCAGATAATTACACTATGTAAGCCTATCCAATATATTTAGATGGACACACGCACACACACACACGCACACAAACACATATCAGTTTTGTGTGAACTGATGAAGGCAGTGTGTATCAAAGAATCAAGGGGTTGTGGGTAACTAGAGCGAAACACCATCTTTCTCTTTCTTCCACACCTCTTCTATCCTTCCCTCCACTCATTTTAATCTGTCTCTTCCTCTGTGAGGAGCAGATCAAAGTCCCTGACTCTGCGTGTGTGTCTGACAGAGAGAGAGACTTGGTGAATATGTGTGGGTTAAAGGATGATTGTGTGTTCTGCTGTTTCCCCATGCTCCTGTTCTCATCTTGTTCAATTTTCTTCTTCCCCTTTTCTTTCCATGTCCAGTTCTCCTCTTCTGTTTTGTTAGTCTCATCCGCTGTTTTGTTGTTCTTCATGTCTTATGTTGTTTTTACTCGCAATCTTTTCTAATACATCTATGGAAATATGAGCTTCTCATCTCTCCTCCTCTCTATATACTATTGTTTACCAATACATGTCTTTGTTCTCTCTTCCATCTTCACACCAATGTTTTGCTCTGGAATCCTATATCCTCTCCTCTCTCAAGTCACTGGCAAAAAAAAACCACCTTGTCTTTTTCACACCGCTCTGGTTTTATTACTGCTTCTGTCACTTTCCCATTTCATGCCTGACTTTCAGTCTAAGTTGGCATTGTTGGTGAGGAGTATGTTTGTCCGTGTGCACACATGTATATGTCTCTACATTATCCTGTTTTACTCACCAAAAAAGAAATACTTAAACCTACTTTACTACCTAAAAAAAACACTTGGCAGTCTTGATATCAGTGATAATATTAACTGTACTAGAAGAAAGCAGCAGTAACGTGTATTATATAACAGACAGTATATCAAGAACTATGAATACCGTTAAATAGGAAAACATGCAATACCGTGTAGTGTAATAGCAGTTTTTGTATTTTTCCATCTATTAGTTTTGTCCACCACAGTGGTAAGACACCTACAACCTACAGAAAAAGGCTTTGACATTTTGACATGCCAAAATGTCTGCTGTGGGAAAGTTCTACTGTAGGGATACTTGACATGCTTTGCCCGGGGTCACTTCGGCAAAACGACAGGAGGCCAGGGGCAAGTCACAGCAGCCCTGCACAGGTCAGGTGTCCTAGGGGTGCTTCTAGAATTTGGGGCTTAGTGTGGACCTCTGTCAGGGGTCTGGAGACTTTGGCACTTTTTTTTGAATAAACAAGCTCTACATTGAGGCTTTGTTATGAACATTATTCACATTAAAAGAAAAGTTGAATTATTTTATTTTTTATTGTGAATTAAAAAATGGTTTCGAGGCCACCTAGCACCCTATCATGGGCCAGATTTGGCCCACAGGCCACAAATTGTGTATCACTGGTCTACTGCCTCCATTAATGACCATTTATTAACTATAATAATAACTTATTTGTGTCTTTTGATTGTGATCTGAATTGTGATTATTAAAAAAGTCCCCCCATTTAGTGCCTGTTAAATTAATAACAAACTTTACAGATTCTGCTCCTGATTTTTGATGGAATGGTGCCTGACAGTGTCTGACAAGCTTTAAAAATAACCTTTCTTTATGCTTTGACAGCATTCGAGTGCATGAGTGAGACCTATAGAGAAGCAGCTTTTACTGTCCTCTCATTTATTACGTCCACATTGCCTCCAGGACAGCCTGACCTGAGAGTATTACAGTCAGGTTACAAGAAAAAAGTCAATACACAGCTTTTTAGCTTAGTTTTTAAAGTCTGTTTTATGTTATGGTGTCTTAGAAAACCCCTACATCTTAATAGCAATGTGTCTATTGCAAACCTGGTTTTTCTTAAAGCCACACAGAAAATGCAGCAGGTTAAGTAGACAGCTGAGGCTGTCTTTAAGGCAGACCCACCATGGACCCGTTTTTGTCTTTTTTATATGGAGGGCCAGGGGATTTTTCGAGAGATAGCAGGTCAACAGTATTATGCTACACAGAGGTGGTACAGCTTACATCATCTGAAAACAGGGAACCTGGAGATTAATTTGTGTGTCAATTTTTTCAAGTTACAAATCTGAACTAAACATTGTATTTTGGTTTGGTGTGTTGACCTTTGACCACCAAAATAAAACCAGTTCATCCTTGAGTTCGACGTTTGTGCCAAATTTAAAGAAATTCCCTCTAGGTGTTTTCAAGTTATCATGTTCACGGAATGGACAGATAGATTTACAGACTTGCACACATAAAGAAGGACAGACGGACAACCTGAAAAAATAACACAATACCTCCAGTCCCGGCTGTCACTGGCGAAAGATTGGTTTCACTACAATGAAATGGCTAACATTACCACGGGGACTAGCATCATCAAACATGAATACCATTGGGCTCATTGAATAGACGAGAGTCTCAGCTTTCCAGTCACACCAAATTTATGCAATTCCAAGACTGTTTAAGGACCCTTCCAATATGAAATAAAATAATAATTTCTATGCATGGAAAAAACTGCATGGTTTCAAGCAGAAACTGTACGGGATTAGCAAAAAGTAAGTACGTCTTTAAAGGGAAGACTTGTGGGTACTCACAGAACCCATTTTCATTTTCTTTTAGATGTGCTGAGGTGAAAAGTCAAGGGTCCCCTTTAAAAATGGCCATGCAAGGTTTTCCTCCTGTAACTTTGTAAAGTTATTGAGCCACCTTCCCAACAAGTTTGCACGACCTGATTGGTACAAATGATTGCCTTAGGTCGTCTAGTTTCATGATACCACTACCTAGCCATAAAAAATGGGCGCACGGCCTCTTAAAAACAGTTATGGTGGCCAAGATCGCCAGTGGTCACATGGGTCTCTTAAGGTTAAGACAAAATCTACATTTATGTTTGCCTGGTGAGCGAATAGTGAAATAGTGTAGTCAGATTTGAAAAGGTAGAATATGGTTTTCTGAATACATGTTGCCTGGTGAAATTGTATATTGCCTTTTGTGTGTGTGAGTGTGTGTGTGAGAGAGAAAGAAAGTTTGACTGCATGTGTTACCTTTGCTTCTGTAGTACAGTGTGTAGCTGAGGTTCCCATTCGCTCTAGGTGGGGATGTCCAGCGGGCTCGGAGTGATCGAGAGCTCTGATTGGTTAGTTCCAACAGTATAGGGCCTTCTGGGGCCATCTCCAATGTACGCATCTCCACCTGATTTAAAGGGGAAAAGAAAAGACACACAAGCACACTTACGTTCAACTGCTCAAAAGAACAGACACGTAGGATTTGCACCTACAAACAATACACCATATTTTACTGTGTTTTACTGTAATTCTACTCACAATCATCCATCCAACTGCTATAGATGTAATTTTGAATATAAAACACATATAATGAAATCTGCCCACATTTGATAAGGGTCATAATCATGGTAATATATTTCACTGAGTGGATTAATATACGTGTTAAAATATAATACTTCAACGTAATTTTGATTTTAAAGTGAAATCGCTTTACACATCTGATCCACATTACTTCTGCTTCTAGTTTTCTATCCTTTTCTTTATTCCTCCTTTCTTTCTCTCTCCTGCCACATTCCTTTCCTATTCCACTAACTCTGCTCTTTTCCTCTTTCCACCATCATCCCGCTCTCTTCTTCTGTCTCATTTCCTCCTGTCTCACGCTCCTGTTACCCTCTCCTCTGCTGCCCTTTGCATCCTTACTTTCCAGCTCATCTCTCACTTTGCTCTGACCATTTATTCTACCCTCATCATTTCACTCTTTTACCCCGAAACTCCCTCCTTCCCTGACTGCTTTCTCCTCTTCTTCCCGTCCATCCTGTCATCTCCTCCTCTTCTCCCCTTCACCCTGTTCTTACCCCTCCCCTTCCCAGCATCCTGTCCTCCTGTTCTGCTGTGTCAGCCGTTCTCCTGGTGTTTGACTAAATATGGCGTCCGTATTGGAAAAATGCCCCAAAATATGGCCTGTCGTCAGAGACATCGTTGAGTGTGGAGTGGCATTTGCTACCAAATGTCACTGTCGCCACGCCAACCTCGTTATTGAGCCGAGAGAATCGATCACCTTTATGATGCTCGGTGACACACACACACACACACACACACACACACTTAGACACACACGACACACATACACTTTGTAAATGTCTGAGTAGGCATTCCCATATGTGAACCCATGTTTTCATGTAGTGGTTAGTTACAGTGATAATCTGCATCATAAAAATATCAGTTTAGCTGTTCTGGCTGTTTCATCTCACCAAGTGTGATTTGATTCATCCAATAGAGAATTTTATGGAGCTTTTACTTTGACTGCTCTAAATGCTCTAAAACTGTTGGGTAGGTCTAGAGAATATGTTGTGTACTACAGGATAAGAGTTTTCTGTGTGTTGTAGTAGCGGCAACTACAGGTCATGTGGCGAAAATACTTTGCAATAAGACTCTGAGAAGTGAACTCAGAGGTTAACAGAAAAAAAGAAGAGTTTCTGCAGAAATTTCAAGGACAAAGATGTTTAAGTATTACCAACACTGCTTGATTACTCCATAGTCAACATGCAGAAACACCACAATGACTTATAAAACATGCCTATCTTCAAATATATCACAAAGGACCTTGCAGTTTATTGTATTAATCAATCAATTAATTAGTGTGTTTACTAGTAAGAAGTTCACTGACCATTGGTCCCTTGCCACAGCCCCGTGCCGTACAGGCCTGCAGCCTGAGTACGTGTCGGCTCCATGGAGAGAGTCCTTCCACCAAAAAGAACCTCTGAGAGAAGCTGGAGTTTAAAATGAGAAGTCCGTCCAGCCAGAGACCGTAACTGGTTATAATGCCTGTCGAAAGAACACGTCTGATTATGAAATGTATGAGGTACAGAAAAGGAAAAAAAATGACAAGGGCAAACTGTTTTCTTGACAGAGTTAGCCTGACGTTAGCTGGGCCACCAATGACTAGAACTTTCCTGAGTGACTTTGAACAACTTTAAGTGTTAAATGTCCCAAAATAAGTTTAATGTACATAAGTATCTCTGTACAGCACATAATTCACCTTGTAAACACAACCAATGTGTTGCATTCATTGCCTGCCCTGAACAACTTCAGGCTGTTCTCATGAACTGTTGTTACGTACTGTATACCACTACAATTTGTATATAACATGTTTTCATAAGCCAGTAATTCAGGTATAACCCTGGTAATCGGGAAGGGTGCATTCACGTGACCAATGCGCTGACAGAAGTAAAAAAGTAAGTAGTATAAAGAATGAAAGTCTGCATAAGGAAGCAGGTTGGGGCAGTGTATGGGTCAAACAAACACAGGACTTTTACCCAGGAGAATGTTGTTCAAGACTGTGTGAAAGTTGTTTTAAGGTATGATGTCACCATGTTTCTCTTCCTAAACCTAATCCGTGTAACTTTTCGTGAAATACTAACATTGTGTTAGATACATAACATGACAACGCCATCCGTGGGGTGCTAATTCATTACATATCCTACGAACCATTGTATGACGATATGTTGACTCAAATGCCCAACTATAAAGCGAAACACCTGTACATGGCCAAAGAAACTTTTTGACATTCATTCATGTTTGAAAATCCTTCAATTTGAACTTGATGGTGTAACAGCAGGACAACACACTTCTGTGTCATTTTTCTGAAAGTGTGTTACACATTTTCTTTGGCCTCATTTTCAGAAATGTGTTTTCTGAGATGTGCACTTTTTTTCTGATACTATTCACGCACTGCTGCCACTGGTTACTCATACATTACAGGACTGTGTCCAGGCTACCAGGAATTCCAATCACAAAGTGAGCTTTGCTATGTTGGGATGCAGTCTGGGTCATTGGATTACAATGCAAATGAAAACTGACTTAGGGGCTCCAGACCTGCCAGTCAATGTGTCCTAGTGTGATCCAATGATGAAAACAGCACTGAAATGACAAATGTAACCATAGGCGTTATGAGGATAAAGACCCTCTAAAGGACAGTAGTACCGAAGCGAACATGCACACACACAAATGTGGGTGCAAATAGGTGAGCACACACACACATCGACACTCCCCACAGGCACACAAAGACACACACACACACAAAGATGGAAACTCACACATGTCCATACACACATACATACATGGGCACAATAATTACATTACATTACATCCACCTAATAAAAAAAAAAAAAAATGAAACAGTACGGTGCCAAATGTGCTTTTCCTTAATAAAAATGCATACAGGGGGCTCAAAAGATCAGTGCTAAGAACTAAGAGTCTATTCTGCTTTAATCATGTGTGGGTTTTATTATTGCTCAATACAGATATACACACCTATCAGGGAAATGAAGACACAAAAACCCCACGGACGCCAACTACATCTGGGAAGCTCTTAATGTGGCCAATCACATGCGTGTGAGAGTGTATGCGTGTGTATGTGTGCAGACGTCTCTGTGTGCTTGTGTGTGTGAATAAGCCCATATCAGTATAGGTTGTAATAAAGACAGGTTGGGAAATGAAGCAGCGAATGCATAACAGGCTTATTTCCCCTCTTTGTCTGCGTGTTGCCCCGACCTAATCCCCGAGAGGATTATCCCCCACAAATCCCTGCAGAATTGGGGAGAAGGGGGGAGAGAAAGACACAGAATCTCACTCCTCTGGAACCCATCACCATCATCACCGTCATTGTTGCCGTCCATTTATGGAAAAAAAAGAGGAGTAAATGGAAAAAAAAGAGGCACTGAGCCCTTCTTTAAGCAAAAATTAAAGCTTTTTAAGCATGAGATAATCGGGTAATCATGATTAAGTGTCTCCTTGTTATAAATTTCTGTCATCAGATGAGAAAAGCTTTAAGTAATTTATCCAGGCTAATATGCACACACATCTCATGGTTTATGGTGCGAAATGCACTCATGTGGCATTAAGCGTAAAACACACACGATTCGCATTACACACACACACGCATTATGGAATTACACATACTTTAACGAGCATGGCAGTAACATTTGATAATATGTGGCGGTGTGCACTGTATGTTAGAGACTGTGAAATGGGGTGGGAAATCCTCAGATGGTTTTCATCACTCAATTCATTTGGGTTCATAAGATGTGCAATTGTTAATGTAGTCCTTTAATATTTATGTTTGTGCTTTATCTGCAAAAAAACATACAATATTTCCAGTATACCATGAGGTGGATGGTGTTACTTCAAGCTACTTTATTTTAGTTATTTGAATGTATGTTGAATCGTGTACCTTGAAGAGTTTTATTAAGACACAAGGACACCTGATTGCTTGATGTGAGTATACATTTTATATCAATATGTTTTATTGCCTTTTTGAAGTTCTTTTGGGGCATTTTGTTCTTTCATCACTGACAGTGGAGTGATGATGGGAAATGAGGGAGGGACAGAGATGCAACAAAGGTCCCCAGCTGGACTCAAACTGAGGACTTTGCAGGTCGGTTAACTGCTAAGATATAAAGGTGACCCGTGTTTTACTGCCTTTTTAAAGGTGTTTTTAAAAACATGTACTGTACTTTGCTCTTTTAATATATATTGTGTTCTGGTCTCAAATTTCTTGGTTATTGTTTACAGTTAACATAAACAATAGCACACTGGAGATCCCTGAATGCTAAATGAGTTAGTGATATGTATTTAAATATAGGTAAAAAACAGATGAGATCTTTTTTAAAAGATGTAAGAGACGTGGCGCAGAGCAAGCAGTTGCTTTTTACTGTTTTAAACTACATCATTTGCAATTTTTTGAGGTTTTGCAAATCTCAATGTAATACCTGCACTTCAGATAGAAGTACACTGATTGATGATGCAACACTCAGAGCACTTTCTCACTCAAACACATTAGTATATTGTTAAGTTAAACTCTGAGGAATTTTTAATTTATGCAATCTCATTTCAAACTGTATTGTGCAAGACACTCTTCTGTCGACAACTTTCAGTCTCTTTACTCTAAAACATCTGCTCGCAGAAAATAGTTATACGCAAATAACTTTTTTTTTTATCTAGTCGGTTCCAAGCCAGTAGCAGGATTTTAAATTCACATCCAATATACATCAAATACATCTTGTCCAGCTCTGTGCAATGGATTTTAATTGGCTGTAAGTAAATTAAGATGAAAGTAAAAAGAATAGAGAGCAGTGAGGGAGAGAGGCAGTCACTGTGAGTCTATGTGCTCCCTGCCTGCAGTTCTCTATTCAGTCAAAAGGGAGCACTTTTCATCCACTTAAAGGAGCTCGGTGAAGCACTGCCCTCTCACTCCCGGTCTCCGTTGGTCTCTGTCTCAAATTGTACGCTCTCCCCCTCGTCTTTGTCTCTTTCCCTGTTCTCTCTGAGTCCTTTATGCCCTCTCCTTTTGGTTTCTTTCTGTTTTCTTCTCCTTAAACTGTTTTATCTCTAGATTACACACTCATCTGGTTCCCCTTGCACAAAGGGAAACATTCACCTGTGTCATAGTCGCACATACGGGATACCTGTACAGTGGCAGTGGTCTTCATATCTGTGATAGTCTGGGTTATGGTAAATACTGACACCTTGTAATCAAGTCTACAGTTAATAATATTATCCTCATTATGATTCTTGTCAGTGGTTGTCTTCTTCAACATGTTTTATCTCTCACTAGTTTGTGATCACTTTCTTTTATCTTTGAAAATTCCACTGAAAAAAAAACCCAAACAGTAATCTAAAAACATGCTTGTCTGTGTTTGGGCGAATTTAGTTAAAATTTGACATTACCTAAATGTCATTGTTGATAATTTTTTATGTATATTTGAATGTTTTTGGCTATGTATCTGTCCCCGTGTGCCAGTTTAGGAGTGTATTCTCTCACCATTGGGGGTATCAGGAGGTGTCCAGCTGACGTTGAGTGCATGTGGGGACAGAGGTGTGACCAGCGGAGCGGGAACATTCTCTGGGGTGCTCTCCTCAGTCTGAGTCTGGCTGGGAGGGCTTAAGGTACACCCACCTCCTGTGCAGGCCTGACGTGATGCACACAGAATGGCATTAATGTGTTTGTGAATGTGATGAGTAAATCAAAAAGATGAAAGAGTAAGGGACTCACAGCGAGTGTGATGGTGTACGCTGCTCCGGGGGTTAGGTCCCGGAGCGTGTGGTCTTCAAAACGTTCTGAGCTGTTATAGGCGAGCACAGGCACTGCACCGTCACGTGACAGGAAGATGGAGTAGAACTCCAAAGCGCCGTTGACCTGAGAGGGACGTGGTGACAGGAAGATGGAGTAGAACTCCAAAGCGCCGTTGACCTGAGAGGGACGTGACCACCTGGAGAGGGAGAGAGGAATCAGCAGGGATGGAAATAACTAAATTCATTTGATCTAGTACTGTACTTTCTGATTTCAGGGACCAGGACATTACTTTATTATATTCCTTTTTCTGAGACTTTTTTTGTGTGACGCCTAACGTGCATTTCAGAGGGAAGCATGATAATTCTAATCCAGGGCAGAGGAAGTTTACTTAAACTTTTAAGTTAATTTGAAGCTGAAGACAAATTTCCACATGAATAGACAACAAAGATGTATTTTTATTCCACTGTACTCATCGTACAGCTCTCCTGTCAAATTAATTTAGAGATTCAAAAGATAGACATAGTTAATCTTCTTAATAGCCAAACTCCTCTAGAGAGGTCAAAACTATAAATTTATCCAACAAGTTTTTTCCTGTTTAACTGCAGCCGATAGGTTATGCCTGTCTACCACAGAACTCTACTGTTGATGAAAAAATAAACTGAAAACACGTACAAAAGCCACACCAGTGCTTTGGTTGACATATCTACTCACTGTGATGCACAAGGCCAGTTTAGTTAAAACACTGTATTTAAATATTTTACATTTATTTATATACTAGTATATACTTCAAAAAGAACTGTTGTCCTTTTTAACATGGACTGCTACTCTTAAAAATGACTGTATATTAAGATGTTGCCAGGACTGCATGGATTTCACTGGTTACACTGGTTATTTCATTATTTTTAAGATTGTGTGTATATACTGAAGGTTCAAACTAGATTAAAATAAGGCTGTGAGAGAGACAGAGCAGAAATGTAAGCGGCGTCTGTGGGCTTCCTTTTGTCCTAAGAAACACAATGCAGAAAGCTAAGGATTCTTAGACACGACTCACAAGCACGCATACTGTGGAGAGAGTTTCCTTTGTCAGATAGAGGTGTCTCCTTTTCTATATTTAGAACAGGAAGGTCATCCCCAACAGAGAGAGAGGGAGAGGACCAGAGACAGGATTTATAAATAGAAACATGTCGGCTATCCATTACAGAATGTGAAAGAGAAGGCAATATGGACCTAATCTTTGCTATACACACTAAACATTCAGATCTACTATTTTTGTCGACTTCATTGATGCTAAACTTTGATTTTTTAACTGTATTCTAACTAGAGACTGTAGGAGCTGCTGAATGTGTTCTGATGATCAACATTTATCCACTATCCTTTTAAATGTGATGTGAAGTATGCCTATTGATTGCGTTAGATAGATATTAAAGCTATGATTAAATAATTAAATACCAAAAGTTGTGTGGTCATGGGAAAATTAGAGGTGAATCTGTGTTTCTGTGTTTTGTAAATGATGAAACCTTGATGCACTTTTCATGTCACACAAAATCCAAAGTGTGTGTTAATTTTCCTACAATTTTGGGGATTACACAACAAGTAAATCCATCATAAATAAAGGAGAATTAAAACATTTTTTTATAAATAGTTCAATTGTTACAAATCCCTGAGAGTACCCAGCTCTCCTGGTATGGTAGCAGAGGGAGGCCATTTTAAAAAGTGATGGATTCCTTTCTTGGTTCCTCCCATTAAAAGCCAGTTTTTGAATGACTGATGAGTGTGTGTTAGCACACAATTAGCCAATGTGGCTAATCTATCACATTTATTATAAGATTTATGTGCTGTCGATTGGCAGTGTGATGTATGTCCACTTTTGAAAAACTAAATCAAAGGGGAGTTGTAATAATCTGTATCATAATTCACTGCGGTAATGGTTTTAGGAAAACCATTGGTTTTAAAAGTGTGTTATGAAATTAGTGTGAAACAGACGGGTGCTTTCTCAGCACGTTAAATTGAAAACCGTGTGCTTTGAGATGCAATGGGTTCAAATTCTGCATCACAATCTATGAAGTGTCAGCCTGTCTCCTGCACTTTCCCTCCTTCACCTCCTTCTGTTCTCTACTTCGCACTTGACAAAACAAATATTGATGATCGAAACAACAAAAACAAGCTGTAATTAAACAAACAGGATTGTTTTAGTTGGCTGAAATTTACCTCTTTCCTCGACATGCTATGTGTCCCATCTTGTTTTCTATGTATGTGTGACTGTCCACATTTCTGACAGTGTGGGTATTTTTGCAACTGCGTCTGCTCTTATGTGCATGAATGTGTTTGTGTCAGGTAGTGTTAGGTGAGGTCAGGGAATAAATCTGCTGATATTGTTTTGTTCACATCCTGCAGCCTACCTCAACCTTTCTCACAGTCTCTCACCCCAACTCTCTCACACACACACATACACAAACACACTCTATCTCACTTTCCTTTGAAACCTTTCTTACATTTCACTCCGTTCTTTCCGTTAAAACTCACAATTCATCTTCCTTTCTACTCTCTCTCATCCACTTTTTCTTTTCTCACATTTTTGCACAGCTGTTCTCTCCCTCTTTCCGTCTTTCTCAGCTTTTCTCACAGACACAATAGAGAGGTATTGACCAAGTATGATCTCTCAACCTCTGTCTATTACCAATGTGCTAACAAGGCAATACGTAGCCTTCCCACACCTGGTGAATATAGAGCTGAAACTCAGTTTAAAGGCTAAGGCTGTGTTGTATCTCTGTCCTGCAAACAGCAGGACTCTCATGGATGAGACATTACACCTAGTGATTTGTTTATGAGGCTGTCTGTCTATAGACTGCCACAGACTGTATGAAAGAAGCAGGCGCAGCCATCGTTGCGTCACCCACTGGTTTGTGGACTACCGCTTTAAAGCCTCAGGTTTGGCAGTCGCCACCGCGCATGGAAGAAGTTAGTTCAAAGTGAAATCTTTCTGCCATAAAGCTTTTCTAACAACATGTGGTCAATGTTAAGAAAGGGATTACTTTAATCCAAATCATGATCTTTTCCTGAACCTAGCCAAGTAGTTTTATTGCCTAAACTAAACCAAACTGTGACTGAAAACTAAAAACAGAAAATAAGTCAACACTGACTTCTGGTTTCTCTCAGGACATAAACCTCAGTCTCCTGGGTGAAAGTCCTGTGTCTGACCCATTCATCCACCACGATCTCCCTGTGCATACTTCATGCTCTCTATACAAGGTCATCTGACTTCCTAAAGCCTTAACAAAAGGCTCTCTGGCATCTTTTCAGAATTATTCATATCTGGACAAAAGGGTGGAGCTGTGGAGGAGTCAGGCTGGATCTGACTGAGAACCTGAGTTGCTGTGGTAGCGACTTTTCAGTCACAAAGTTGCCGCCCCCTAAAGCTCACCTAGCTTTATTGTTTTTTATACTCTAAATGGGACCATTATTTACAAATAGAACATCATGCTGTATTCAGAAAGACTTGAAAGTAGTGACTGAGACCAAATATTGTACATAGTCGTTCAGTCGTTCAAATATCGCCCAGCCCTAATCCCTATTTCCTATGAAATAATATTCATTTTTCAAATATTAGTTTATTTCAAAAAATTGATTTCTCCTTCAGCACTGACCATTTCCATTCCTCCCATGACAGATTGCATCCTTTTATAACACATTCAAGTATGAACAATTCTGATGCCAGGTAAATAAGAGGAAATCAGTGCATACTTTGTGAATCAGAAATCAGGTATTATCAATTTCCCTCTAGTAAAATTATTAGGGATGCACCGAAATGAAAATTTGTGGCCGAAGCCAAAGCCAAATAATATTAAACGCTTGGCTGAATACCGAGTACCGAATACCAAATATCGTTGTTTAGTTTTTCATTAGTTTTTGCAGATGAACCCCCTCCAGATTAGTGTTGTCACGGTACCAAAATTGGATCCCACTGTACAATACCAATGAAAATATCATGGTTCTGAGTAGTATCACGATACCACAGCGAAAATGAGGCAGATGTGCCTTTTGTCATTTATAAAAAGATAAATCACTTTTCTATAATACATCAATGATATTTCAATGGAATAAATTACTTATTGACTTATTCATACTTCAAAAACAGCATCAATAAGTGATTAACATAGGGGGGATCAAAATAAAATAAATAAATAAAATAAAAATCAACCAGCCACCCTCCTCCCCTGACAAGTAAAGAACAGTCCCTAAAGTGCGGTGAGGTTTGTGGGCCGTTACCTGCCACAAAGAGAGAAATGTGAACGGCTCGTTTCTCCTCTGACACGTCACATACCTGTGTTTGGCTGGCTCGGCTGTTCAGGTACTTCTGGGCAGTCATGACGCCAAGAAGAGGATATTATTGGAGCCGACTTCTCCGCACCGGTAAGCCGATGGCCGCCGTATTTGACAGGAATACATTAATGTTACTGTCTGTGTCTGTGACCCCTGTTCAACCCACAATCGGTGGGATTCGCCTTTCGTTTATGCTGCTGGTTGAAATCTGGAGGCTGCTCGCACAGCGTGCTGAATGATTTAAGCCTATTTTGCTCGCTCAAAACTATTTTTAGTCGCAAATGCGAGTGCGGTGACGGATGGATCGCCACACTGCCGACATTTTAATCCTCCCGTCATGGCAAGCTGTTTGATTGCGTTATCAAAACCGCGCCGCTATTATCCGGCCTTGCTTTTAACTTATTCCACCAAATACCAAATGTGTGTTTTTTTGCAATATTCGGCCGAATATATTCGGTTACCAAATATTCGGTGCATCCCTAAAAATTATTCTGGTAGATTCAAGAAAATGAAAAATACTCATGAATTAGGCCCACCAGTTCAATGCACCTCTGTCACTAAAATGCTCCAGCAGTACATTCAGGCAGATATGCTTGTGTGTATATGTAGATGTGCACTACTTATCCATGACGATCGAAGCATCACCAAGATCTTCACATCCTAACAGCACACACTCACCAATACCCTCTCTGACACTGTGTGCCTTCATATTACTCCTCCATCCACTCAGCACCCTCTGTCCATTGTTAAAGTGTGTGTGGATATGCCTGTTTGTGTGTGTGTGTGTGTGTGTGTGTGTGTGTGTGTGTGTATGTATGAGTGGCTCTCTGCCCTCCTGCGGTGAGTCCCACTGTAAGTGACAGTCAGGACACTAATGGCTTTCACGCAGATTGACTCCAACATACTCACACACACAAAAACCAGCAGCATTTGCACATGAGCATGATGGGAAAAGTGCAGAGATCTATCTTCCTCTGTCCCCTCCCTCTGGAGGTGAAAGGTCAAGTGCAGAGGAATATTCTGCATTGTAAACACACCTGCAGAAGGTCACTGACTCTATCTTACCCTGTCTCTCTCCCTTTGTCTTTTACACAGACACCACACGTGAAATACAAATGAAAAGCTACCTTACTCTGAATTAACGTTAATCTTAACCTGTCCTTTTCAGTGATGATTACACAGTAGATACACACTTTCTCTCTCGTTTAAAAAAACAACACTGACACATAAAGACTGTATGTGTACAGTACACACATGCTCACACTGTATTTCAGTCAGTTTCATACAACTGAGAAACTGTGTGAACTGCCTTTACATATACATTCAATGAGAACACCTGATGTGTCATGCAGCTTTATAAGCCCTGCTATGTGTGTTTGTGTCCCTGCCCACATAGCATAGACCCGAAACTAATATATTCTGATAAAAGGGCTTGTTAACATGGTGTTTGTGTGTGTGTGTGTGTGTGTGTGTGTGTGTGTGTGTGTGTGTGTGTGTACTTACTCGACCAGAATCGTCCGTGAGTCAAGTGGGGTAAGAGTTGGTGCATGTAGAGGCCCCGGAGGAAGCTGAGAGGTCAGCACAGTAACTTGTGAACTGTTGGTGCAGCCCACTGAAGTGCATGCACTCAGTACCAAGACATGGGTGGAATACACACCAAGACCTGAAACACACATGTGAAACACACGTCAAGTAACAGAGAGGTGTAAAAATAGGTACATACCCAATGATGGCTCAAAACCCTTGAGTTAAATTGTAAACCTAAGTTGCTCTCTAACTTGTTATCGTGAGGAGATTTAACTCCCGCCCCCTGAATTCAGTCCCTTTTGTCCCTTTAGCTCTGTTTCTCAATCGTTGTTTCTCTTTCAGTGCCTCAAAACTGCTCTCCATCTGTCTCACTGTGGCAATCTCACTCTCTGTAACACGATTTATTCTTGCACATACTGTATAATTACAATGTCCATAATCCTTCCAATCACCGCGAACATCAGACACTCGGCATTATTAACCCAGCATGGATCATATGTGCTCTCATGCATTCATTAACTTACAAAGACACACACATACACTGTTGGGCAGTGTGATGTTTTGCTACCCATGTGTATGTACGTGTGTATAAAATCAAAACGAGTGATAATCTATTCTGCTCATGTAAAATGCAATATAGGATGACTGTGTGTACATCCTTGCATACTGTATATCTGCATATGTTCAATTCAGAGTGTGTATGTGTGTGTTTGTGCATCTTGTTGTGTGTGTATCTATTCACATCCCAGCGCAGCACTCTAGTCTCAGTGGTGTGACGTGTTTCATACCTTCTTTAAGTCTACTTAATGACAGCTTTCAAAGCAAATTGTGTGTATGCATGTGCAGTAATGTTTAATGTTCTTTGTTTCTCTGCTGCTTCATTATCACGTGTGTGTGTGTGTGTGTGTGTGTGTGTGTTTAGCGCTCTTTTTCAAAGTGCTATTCCCTTGGTAAGGACTGAGATGCTCTTTCCTCTTTCAAATGCTAATCCCCCCACTCCATTTTGCTTTTCTTCGCTCTTCCCCTTCTCTTTACACCGAGGCCTCATCCCTCCACAGTCACATCTACGCTGTGACATGCACGCACACTTTAACACGCACACAAACACAAGCTCTCTCTCTCCTCTTTACCAGTGATGTTGTGTTGTCTGTCTTTCCCCCTGTAGACCATTTGGTTGTTGTGATAGAGGAGGAACTCTGTAATGTCTCCATTGGGCCTATCATTGGAACAGAAAAAAGTTAAAAGTTAAAGAAGTTGAAGTTAAATGAGGGTAATATTATTATGTTATATTTAACTTATACTATTTTGATGTTAAACTCCCTGTTGTGTTCAATTAGGGCGTCTTTATTCAAGATGAAAAAAACATGCATGCCGAACAAAAGGAGATACAACTTTCATTACAATACAACATTATGTTTGTTTTATGTATGATTCAATTTACTTAAAAACATATCCTCCCTTCACGTCTGTCATTCATATTCCCTTTAAGTAGTAGTAAATCAGTGCACTTACTTACTGTAGCAACTTAAAACTTGCAAATAAACAACATAACACAGACCAACAAAATAAGTGTTTTGGATGTGAGAAGGGTAGGTGAGACTGTATTGTGTATCACCTTGCTGGCGGTTCCCAGGTAATATAGAGGGCTGAGGGGGATGAGACTGCAGCTGGAGGAGAGACGGCATCTGGAGCTGAAGTTGTGGGAAAATCAAAAATGTTTGTTTAAAAGGAGAAGGTTAACACAGATATACTGGTTGGTATAAGCAACTGTGAGCAAGTGATACATGTTTTTTCTTTGTTTTTGTTTTTTTAATTTATACCAAAACAGGGAAAACAGTCATTACCTAATAGAAATGCAAAAATGCAACATGTATTATCAAAACTAACCTATGACTATATTAAAGGCATGTACATTGAACTCAACAATCACATCAAATGCTACAGATTTAATATGTTCTATATCATGATGCTCGACACTGACACAGCTTTGTACAAGTATTCAAAACACTGCAGAGACTGGAGCAGAAAATGTAAAGAATTTTATGTTCCTTGACCTAATGAAGAAGAGGAAAAATGTGCCTGAGCTCACAGAAAAATGAGTAAAATTGTCTCTACATGGGGTTTTCTGAGTTTGAAAAATATACTTTGGCAAAACAGAGTTATAAATAAGTTCTTTCTCCAGTCTTCCTAACATGGTTCAGTGTCTTAACTCTGCGCTCAGTGAGAATCAATACAGTAATCTGTTTTTTTTTTTCCTTTTACTTCAGATTGATTTTTGCTGTCTCTGCACTGACCCCTGCCGTCACATTATCTCCCCAACAAGGCCAGTTAGTCCAACACAGATTAATGTAGCGACTAACATGAAGAAAAATCTCTCTTTTACTCTTCCACTTCTTCTTTTCTTATACATGTCATCTTCCCTCCATGACCTCCCAGATAGGAAAAATGTTACTCTTTACAATCTGCCTTTCACTCAGTTGAAATGTGCTTCATTCGCTCTTATCATTTTGTGTCTTGCCCTCTTGAGCCATCTTACTGCTTCGTCTCTCTTTTCTGCTTCTGTTTATTCTATTCTAACTTGTCCCTTCATCTTGTCCCTCTTCTTGGGGGCTAAAAATCACTGAGGATACAGGATGTGAGTGTGTTTTAAAGTATGCCTGAGTGTGTCCAGTACAGACACAGTCATACATGAATGCCACTGGTAAGGGATGGAAAAAGACAAGCTCTGTTCATGGGTTTATGGAGGTGTGTGTTTATACAGTGAGTGTGTATGGGCACGCGTGTGTGAGTGTTTATGCTTTACAGCCTTACCTTCCTCCGGGGTTGTGAGGCTTGTCCTCAAATCATTATCATCACCATTGTTGTTATGAAGACTCTCTGTGCAGCCAACAGGACTACAAGCACTTACACTGATAATGTATCGAGTGGCTGGAGTGAGACCCGGCAGCACACCTGGAGAGGAGGAGCACATGAAAACGTCAGACAGGGTATGAAGCAGTGAAAGCAGGCACAGGGAATTTTGTTCAAAAGAAGACTATCTCTGGAAGACACTCAAACTGCTGAGGCCTCAAATTAGCTTCGGTTAACTTTACAATGCATTTTTGCAACACACTGGCACGGCAGCACTGTTTTATGGTAGACTTTAAAAAGAGAGGGTGAGGGTTGTGCTTTTACTAACATACGGGATGTACGCTTGTTGTTAACTGTGTAGTGAACCCTCTGTTAATCCAGCATTATGTTAGCTACCTAGCTAAAATCATTGTCAAGGTGTTGTTATCATAAACACATGTCCTAATACTCCTTTGTGCCAATCTCGCCTTATCTGGCTAAATGCCTATAAGTGTCTGTTACAACCTGTCATTACTAAAGTATACCTATCCTCTTCAACAGTGCAATTTAAATGCTCTACTTGTTTCTCTGCACCGCTGTTGCTAAGCAAAGTTGCTGGGCTTGGCACACACGGAGGGTCTATTCTAATTGTAAAGCTTCAGTTGTCTCTCTCTGATGTTTTTTGTCCTAGCTGTCTGCCCTCGCCACTCCTTTCCATATTTCCTAAGTCACTCTTTTACATCCCATCTCTTCTCTTCCACCCCCTCCAACCCTCCTTACTCTCTGTGTCCAGTCACCCTGTACTTGTGTCTCCTCTTTCTCTCTCTGTTACCCATGTCTTTTAATTCAATTAGGGGCCAGGGCCCCACTCCGCTGCCATTACACCCTCATTTGCTTTCTGTGTTTTTTAGCCGTTGGTGTAATTCTGCAGTCAGGTGTCGAGGCCATCATAAATTAACAAGAAGCCTTATCACGGTGGACTTAATGTCTGGCAAAGAGAGAGGGAGGGAATGGGGAGAACCGAGAGAGACACTGAAAGAGACGGAGACAGAGAGCTCATCTTCATATTTGCCTGGAGACATGGCAGAGTGGATGGGAGGAGGGACGAATAGCAGCAGCGGACGCAGACATCATCATCATCATAAAAGATGAAGTGAGGAAAGATCGAAAAGTGAGCAACAGAAAGAGAGAGAGAGAGAAAAGGAGCGATGCCAGGGTATGACATCACCGGGGTAGTCCTGAGTGTCTTGTTCCAAATGGAGACAGTCTCCTAAAGCTGGGGACTTGCCAAGGAGACATTAACAGGGTTGCCTGGGACAGTGTGTGCGTGTATGTGGGTGTGTTTGTATGTAAGACAGACGTAAAGTAAATGAAAAAGGCAGTGTGAATGTGCTTTCACTAAGGACTAAAATGCCCTTACAGGTCTGGCAAGAAGGTGGCAGGAAACCAGCGACAACAAGTTAACAGGACAATGGCTGCAAGTTAAGTTACATTTATCAGCAATTTGTCAGTAATGTTCGCCCAGCTTTTACTGAGCAAAATCCTTTTTTTTGTTCAGTTTGTTGAGACACTCCTACATGTCACTGGAAGCCTGGTTCAGTATCTCAACTAGATGGGACAGGTGAATTGATCATCTTGTTAGATTGCAATGTTGTTCCAGGAGTCCTTGGGCCCTGGCAGTCATGTGGATACCACTTGACATACATCACCAACCCAAACACTGTTGCAGACCAAGTTCACCCCCTCATGGCAGTGGCCCCCCGAGCAGGACAATGCTCAATGCCACACAGCAAAAACTGCTAAGGAACAGCCCGAGGTACATGACAAAGAGCTCAAGGTGTTGGTCTTGCCTCCATTCTCCAGATCCCAATCTGATCAAGCATCTGTGGAATATGCCAGCATCCTCCCTCACAATCAACAGGACTCAAAGGATCCACTGCCAACACCCAGACACAACAGGACACCTCCAGAGGTCCTGTGTTAATGCCTCAATAGGTCAGAGCCAAGTTTGACCCAAGAAGGCCCCATTGTGGATCAAGGGTACCTCTGGAGTTCCAGCACGTTCTACGAATGCTCGATCAGATTGGGATCTGGGGAATTCAGAGACCAGGTTGAAACCTTGAGCTTTCCGTCATGTTACTCAGGCCATTCCTCAGCAGTTTTCGCAGTGTGGCATTGCACATTGTCCTCATGGTAGGACCACTGCCACCAGGGGGCGTTTGGGTGGATGGTGCATGTCAAGTAGCATCCACGTGAATGCCAGGACACAAGGGTCAAGGTACATGACAAGGAGCTCAAGGGGTTGGCCTTGCCTCCAAATTCTCCAGATCCCAATCTGATTGAGCATCTGTGGGATGTGCCAGTATCCATCTTCACAACCAGCAGCACTCAAAAGATCCACTGCTAACACCAGACATGACAGGACACCTCCAGAGGTCCTGCGTTAATACCTCAACAGGTCAGACCCAAGTCCGACCCAAGGAGGCCCCACTGTGGAGCGGGGGTACCTCTGGGGTACTGGCATGTCCCAAGGATGCTTGATCGGATTGGGATGTGAGTAATTTAGAGACCAGGATGATGCTTTGCACTTTCTGTCACATTTCTCAGGCCATTCCTCAGCAGTTTTTGCAGTGTTGCATGGTGCATTGTCCTGATGGTAGGACCACTGCCATCAGGGGGTGTTTGGGTGGATGGTTCATGTCAAGTAGCATCCACATGAATGCTAGAACACAAGTGTTGAGGTATGTGAGAAAGAGTTCAAGGTGTCGGCATTGCCTTCAAATTCTCCAGATCCCAATCTGATGGAGCATCTGTGGGATGCAGGACAGGACTCAAAGGATCCACCCCCAACAACAGACACAACAGGACACCTCCAGAGGTCCTGTGTCTATGCCTCAATAGGTCAAAGCCAAGCCCGACCCAAGGAAGCCCTACTCTGGATCTGGGGTACCAGCACATCCCACGGACGCTTGATCGGATTGGGATCTGGGGAATTTAGAAACTAGGATGACGCTTTGAGCTTTCTGTCATATTTCTCAGGCCATTCCTTAGCAGTTTTTGCAGTGCGGAATTGGCGCAGTTTCGTGATGATAGGACCATTGCCATCAGGGGGTGCCATTGTCTTGGGGGGGGTGCTTGTCACATGAATGCCAGGACACAAGGGTTCTTCAAAGAACATTGCACTGTTACAAGATGATCAGTATTACTAATTCACCTGTCAGTGATTTTAATGCTTTGGCTGATCGGTGTATATATGTAATATATGTACTGCATGTCAAAATATTTTAGACAATCAAAGGTTTGTGTGTGTTTTACCTGTGAAATTTCCATTGGCTAGGTATGTGGCTTTGATAGGTGGTGCTTCCGGCTGATCTCTATTGTAGGCCTTCAACTCATATCGATCAATCAGCCCTCTGATTTCCCCAGTGGGTGGCACCCAGCTCACCTTGGCACTGAATCCATCCAAGCTCTGCACTGTAGTTGGAGGTGGCACAGACCTAGGTACTACAAAGAGAAAGACAGAGGCAACATGTGTCAAGATGAGAGGAGACTGGGAAGAGAAGACAACTGTGGAACAAGATGGTGAAAGAGAAGATAAATATGTAAGCAGCAAAGTACATAAATAAAGAAAACAACCTCATACTACAATTAAACTAAGTAATACATCATAAAGCAAGTAAGATAATCAAAGACAAAAGAATAAAAGAAAGAAAAATACAAGAAAGAATATAAGTCAGATAAAACAAATGTCAAAACAAAGATGTATCAAATAAAAGCCACAAGGGAAAATATGAAAGAAAAAAGCAAAACAACAGGTCGAGAGCACATGAGGTTAAAGAAAAAGCATCCCCCTTCTCTCTGTGTTTTAATAGGCCCAGTAAATCATACCTCGCCATTAGCATAAATAGTATTTATGAGAGTAGTAACTTTTTCAGCACTGATTTAATACAGCCAGCCATTCATTCTGGGCTATATTTCACAGCAATCAGCCTCCCTCCTTCTCTGTAGCACTCCCCTTCTTTCTCTCTCTGACACCCTCAGTAGTTCAGGATGGTCCAGGTCCTTTCCCCCCTCCCTCTCTGTCTGCCTCACAACCACTTTCATTTTCTGTTCTCATCCATCCTTCCATCTTCCTTTGCATCTGTCCCTGTTTCAGCTTACAAATATAATAAATTCCATGCTTACAAATTCATGTTACATCTATCTTTCATATCCTTAATCTCACTCATTCCAGTCCGCTGTGCTTCTTGGTTCTGCGCAGGATTGTACAGTATATTAAGTCATAAAACAGTGCATCACTGACAACCTGCTTCATGCTCTACCTCCAACGACCTTTTTGTTTTTCTTCTGTCAGTCATTAACTTCCTTTTTCCTTAAAACTTTCTCACCTTCCTTCTCCACGTGAGCTTCCAGTTCTTATCAATCCTTTTCTTTCTCCTTTCATTATTCCCTCATCTCGCATCTTTTCTGATCTCCTAACATCCCTTCCCTTCTTACTGTCCAGCCACATCTTTCCTTCTCTTTATTCTGACTCTTCCTACCTCCTCTCTCCTCCCACCTTTCCTCTCAGTACTTTCCTCCTTCCTCCATTCTCCTCCATTTCCCTCAGTTCTTAATGTTTTTAGCACTTCCTCCTTCACTCCTTCATTCCTCTCTCTGGTCATAGCATGGTATACTGAGACCTACCAGTGTATCGTTCACTACTAACGAGCAGCTTTATATTACACAAGGGACCACACAGGCCATTCTGGGTTAACAGCCTTTTACTGGGATGCCCTTTATAGAGGCTTTATCAATCTCTCATACCGTCGGGTACATGTAATATCACTGGCTTTGGATAAGTCTCACATATTGTACAACATAGTGGTGGTTTTACATCTACATCAACAAAGAGAAACACTATAGGACAAAGTTTACATTCCTTGTCGAATGGGCCAAATTGTGTCTGAGTAAAAGATATTTCAGTTGCAGTCAATAAGGAAAAATCATACATTTGTTAATGACTCAGTAAATGAAATACTAATTTAAAGACAGATTACACAGCACACTGAATGAACATACATGTCAAGAGGAACACACATATACACACACACGCAAACACACACACACACATAGTATGCTTATGCCTGGTGCTTAAGGGTGTTATCATTCCATCACACTATTAGAAGGTAGGTAGGTGGGTAGAAACAATTATACTGCAGCAGACAATGTGTACAATGTTTGCTGTGCTTGTGTACTGCAAGGACGAGTCGCATGTGTGAAAACATATATGAGTGTGACTGCGTATTACTGTTATGATGTTGTCATCATCATCATCATCATCATCATTACATCTGACTGTAAACATACTGGTCTGATAATAAACAGTAAGGCACACCAAGTATTGCCAGAAAGACGAGAGATGTTTTACCTTTGCTTCGGCTGCGTCCTCTCTGCCAAGGTCCTGCTGCCCAACCTCCAGCAGCCAAGGCCACAAACCTGTACAGGTACTCTTAAAAGTTGTATGTGTGTTTGTATACATAGGAGAAAGGGTTTGGGATGCACATGGAACAGGGAAGAAACAGATTTCTTATATTAAAATAAAATATATTGTGTAATGGAATGTGTAGGAGAAAATTAAAATTAAGTACAAAAAAAGATGCATCACGTTCTCTGTATCACCTAAAATCAACATCATGATTATCCCATTTATCTTAGTAACGATTAATATACAATATGCTATTATATACATCCGTGTACAAGATTGGTCATCCCCATTGTGGAACTTTTTCTCTTTGTACTGAACAACGAACCAAAAATCATGGATTATAACACGTTGTATTTTGAGCAATATTTATTAACGACTTAAAAACAACTTGAAAACTAAAATATATATTTAAAAAAATACAACTATCACAATAATTTTCGAATTCTGCGACTTATTGATATGACTAAAATTTGGTCAGTTGGAGTCATAATGTTAGTTTCAGTCTTTTTTATCTATATATTATACCATTTATATAATTTGATGTGATGCAGTTATCAACTTTAAAATCTACACTGGATTTCTTGGATGGTTTGCTCATACTGTAACCTCTGTGTCAGTCAAAAAATGTTAAAGCAATATCCCCAGTGTGAGATCACATCAGAAAACCCTAATGCACACCTTATCGACAGGTATGTAAGAGTACAACCTCACCTGAAAAGAAAACTGGACTTCCTTGCACCATTGGCACTTGGGATGAAAATGTCACTACGGCACACCCGTCTCAATCTGAACAACAAGCTGATGGGTAGAGTTTGTAATTGTGTTGTGATTTCGATATTTAAGATTAGATGATGGTCCACTAGGTATCTCCCTATCCAAATTTCCCCTACTGATAAATATTGGTTAAGTCAAGTTCATTTTATTTTATACAGTGTAATCCTATATCATAAATAACAAATTTGCATCAAGGGGATTTACAATGTGTACAGCATATGACACCCTCTGCCCTCAGAGCCCTTGATTTGGAGGGGTCTGAGGACTTGGAAAACTTTCCAAAAGACATGTTTCTACATTCATTATTCTTTTCTAAAATAGTCCTTCAGTAATAAGCTTGATTGCTGATTGCAAATTGACTTGGGTGCTGACTTGATTAAATATTTGAAACTGACTGTTGGAACACAGACTGGAGTATCAGCACCATGTTCTTTGGATTGTTTGATGTCTCAAGAAGGTCTATCACTAAAACCATGTTACTTATTAAAAAGTTAGCATTGACAGTGTGCCAGAGTTCCAGGAAAGCACTCTCTCTGTGTTAGTGTAGTAATGTAAACCTGCACTGTGCATCGTTACCGGTGAAAGGCTGTAGGCTATGATCTGTGGCTTGTGTCTTCCTCCCACTGTACACCAACACTGAATCATTTCCTCTGCAGTTGTACCGGCTTTCACCGATGGGACAGCCGTCTAAGTAGACTCTAACAGAACGGTGGGAGGCAACAGAGAGATTAACACTTTGACTGACAGGAGGGTTTGTTCCATCACTGCGTATGGTAAGACCCTTCATGCAACCTCCTAGGCCTGTGAAAGAGGAAAGCAGAAGAGAAAGAGAAGAAGAAGGAGAGGAAGAGGAGAACAAGAAAAAAGGAAAGAGGAGAAAGGGGAGGAGAATGTGAGAACAGTGCATCTTTCTAAAAACTGTGAAATGCTTGTCTCCAATTGTTTAAATAATCATTAATCATTGTCTAAACTATCATCTACCACTTTCTAATTTGCAAGTTGAACTTGTCAAGCACTTAAAAATTAGTCAAATATGATACTGCAAGCAAATACAAGTGTAATCACTATGACTCCTGGATGGTACATTTAATGCTGCCCTGGCCAGACTGTGGAGTGGGCAAGACGGTCGCACGATAGTGTAAAAGTACTGACACGACATTCTCACCATGTTTGTGACTTCGGCTGTCCAGAGCAGGATGTATGAGCTCCATGGGCACGCCTCCCAGGTATAGTGGTGAATTAACTCTCAGCCTTACTGCTCCTCCCACTCCCCTGGTCTCTTCTGCCCAGTCATTGACGGCAGCAGAAATGAGCGAGCCACGTTTTGCCAATGAAAGTTGTTTCCACTCTCCATCGCAGTAGCTAAGCCCCACCCACATGCTGAGTTCAGTCACATGACCTTCAGAGGCAAGAATGAAGAACAGGAGACCACCATCCAGCTCCACCTAAAAAAAGGGCACCAACAGACAAAAAATAATAAGCTAATGACATAAGATTTCACCCATTTTAAATAGTAGAAAAAATATGTATCGAAAACTCGTGTTTAGCACCCCCCCAACTGAAGCTTTGAACATTTACTGTTGATTATTAACGAAGCTCCAGAGGCCAAAAAATGATATTTGTGACAGTCACACTGATGTCATGTATTTCTTTACTTTTATTTGAGTGTTTGCAGTATTACTTTTAAATGCATCTCTGCTCCTTACCAGCATGTAGTCTTCAGTTTCTGTGCTGTACGTAAAGAGCAAAAGTGCATTGAGCTGGTCTGTTCTGAAATCCATTGAAATGTCAAAGTCCTGTCCTCCACTGAACACATCTCTGCCCATCTCCAAGTACCCTGAAATAAGGAAGAAAGAACTGACGACAACATGACATTTCATTATGAGGCTAAACACGAAAAATTATTTTGCCATATTGGGGACCTGTCAAAATAGTCTGTACTCCCCCTAACCAAATATAACATTTAAGTCACATTTAAAATGTGTGATGTGTTTATGGTTAACATCCTATTTTCATATATTCAAAAGTGACAGACAAATAAAAGATTGGATGAGCAAGCCCATTTACAAAGCATTAATGGAGGAAATGTACACTGATGAACCTGATCTTTCATACAGAGACCAATTAACTTATCATCATCATATTTATCAACATGAAACAACAACCTCATTACCACCAACAGCAGCAGCAAGCATCTTATTAAGATATACAGTGTTGCCAGAGTATTAGGGACACTAAAAATCCACTTGAAGTTGTATCCCAACACATCATGCTTATTCCACAGAGCTTTTCTCTGCAATACAAATACTCTTGTGCCTTTTGTTCTGTTTCTATATTGCAGTATGAAGTATTGTGTTACAATGTACACTATCATTTCACTCTGGCAGAGCATAACTTTCAATCTCTCTAGCATACAATAATGTTGATGTGCAAGTTTTTGTAAGTGAGTTAACAAAAAATCATCAGAACCATTTATGTTATTGACAAAAGATCCTACCATGACCCAGAAAATGGGCTCCATCCATAGTCTGAACAGGGCATCCCTCCCAGCTTTCATAGACTGCCACCTTCTTTGTAGCTTTTGCCCAGTCAAGAGATTTCCATTCCTCTGCGGGGCTGTCGGTCATTTTAAAACTCACGTCTCTGAGGCAACCAGAGAAACCCTGTCGCACTAGTCGTGCATCACCTGGTGAGACAGACAAGAAAAAATACCATAACTGCCACTTGAAAAATGTTCACTGAATGATTTTAAAACTGTCCAAAATATTAAGTTTAAGCTCAAAATGTATATTTCAAGTTGTCAGTAGCTATTACCATGCAGTGCTTATCATACAGATGACCAGGAGTCACAAAGTATGCCTGAATATGCCAGTGATGGCAAATTTACTGAAGACAGTTATGCCGGTCTCGTTGTAGTGAGATTGGACCTCAACCAGGAGACTTTAAAGTATTTATATCCCTTTCCTAAATTATACTTGAGGAGGACAGAAAACCTGCCGTATCAAAAAGAGTGGCGAGAATTGGCAGAATACCATTTCCTTAGCAGAGAATAAATAAAGTATATAAAAATAAATTAAAAAGCCAAGCCAGGTCACGATGGCCACATGTATTAAATCTACTTAAATGGTAGAAATAATAAACAGCAACACATAATAATCAAAGAGTGGGAAACGATGGACTTACCTGAATCCTCTCTGAGCAAAGTAAAGTCTGCAGGCAGCCCTCCAATGAATGTCCCTGTGTTCTCACCAATGATAGTGCTGCCACTGGAGGCTGACGCACTTCCTGGTGGTGGGGTAGGATGGTGGTTTTACACATAAATGTCATGGGGCAAGGCAAAAGTGTGGAGTTAAGGGGGATAAGAGTAAGCGTAAAATCAGAGCATTTAGGAAACAGAAAGGAATTACAAAAGGAGGGAAGGACAACATAAAAGCGAGGAGGGAAAAAGGGGGTGAAGGTTAATACAAAAAAGAAAGCAGAGGGTGAAACTAAGCGAGGTAAGGGTTTAACTCATGCAGTTTCTGTATAGATTTACCCAAAAAGAAAGAACATTAATAACATATTTGAAAACAACTGAGGAACCTAAGTGTGTTTCTGTGTGTGTGAAGTAGTATTTTTCTCATCAGACACAGAATGGCTGGGATTGACCTGGCTAATACCTCCATGCGGAGCTGGGGGATTTACATACATACAAACACACATACACTCACATACATACATACATACACATCAGTCTCACACTATTCACATCCATGCACAGGCGCACATCCTCGCATCTGTAGACATGCCAAAATACACTTTCATTGACACTCACGCTCCCACACAGAGCAGACACACACAGTGGTCAGTATGAATATGAGAAGAGTTACCTCTGTATTGATTGTTTACAACGATTGTTCCCACGGCCCCTCGCCTTGTTGCTACGATGCTGTGCCATTGTCCATCATTGTAGCGGCGCCCTCCATCACCCTGCACACTCACAGCCACTGCTGAGCCCTACAACACGTGAAGACATGAACACACAATACAGGAAAGAAATTAAACTCATGTACAATAATGGGGTTGTGAAGACATCCTCTGACCAATGCGTCTCACAGCTATGTGTATTACCGTAATCACTGAAGTATATCTATGACCTCTGGCTCAAAATAGACCAGTTTTCAAATAGCAGTGCAATCAAACAGGCTTACTTTGTGACATTTCAAATGATCGCTTCTTTATGCCTCTGTTGTGCGAACAAGGTTAGACATTAAGGATCGATGACACACATCATACACACACCACCCTGAAGAGGACACTAACATACACATATAATCATCAAAGTGTTGTTACAAGGCTTTTTGCTACCTATTAAGTATGACATCATTGTTGTGATCAGCTTTTAGCAAGTGGGCAAAGAGTAATGTAGTAAAAGAGGAGTAACAGGCAGGTGCACACTCACACAAAAACACACTGACAACATATATCCACACACAGATATACACACAGTGATGAAGATTTAATGATGAGATCAATAAATGTATGAATGCCAGAGTATATCAGCCTCTGACATCTTTACTACCATTGCTAGACAGCTCTACTTAACAAGACAACATGGGAGGAGTCTCTCTCTGTTACTCTCACTCACTCTCAGACACATACACACCAGATCAGATTCCTTGTATGGTAGAGACACTGGTAATGGAAGCAACTAACACTCGACTCTCCTCAACTTTTCTCTTACACACACACACACACACACACACACACACACACACACAGTGTATACACTTTCAGATTGATACAGAGGAAGCATTCAGTTTGTCCAGCAACATATACCATCAGCCTGAGCCATGTCACTCATTACGTGCTGGATGAAACACACACCACATTTTAACAAAGACCCACCAATGATGGTGGTGTCATTTCTGTAGCTTGCACTTAGGTGTACAGCACTTGACTGAGGTGTGTGTCTGCTATTGTGTTAGAAGGCCCCAATGCCCCAATCTCTTTCATATAGAGTATGTGATGCTGGAAGCTAACACACTGCGCACTCACACACACACACACACACACACACACACACACACACACACACACAGCACTTACCCAAAGTGCCCATGGCTTTCCCAGCCATGCTTGGCAGTCTGATACAGAATGTGAGCATATGTATTTGTGTGTGTTTCAATGTGTGTGAATATACTGTGTATGTGTAAGAGACAGACAGAATGAACAAAAATCGTCGCTTATGGAGTTCCGTCCCAAACCGCCAATGTAGTCAACCCTGGCAAAGTCAGAGGCCTCAGCAAAAACTCACACTCAGTCAGGTGACTGACAGTCATCTCAAGTTTAAGTAAAAGAGACATATGCATTGAATTGACTGTAGACAGGAAAGGCGTATGCTAAGTGCACTTAGGCGTATTCTTCTTACACTTTGTACTGTAATCCTCTGCTCAGTCCTTAGAAGCGAGACCAGCCCAATAAACATAAAAGTCAATCCATGAGTGAGTGACTGCATAAGTGATAAAGTTACATTGACAAAGTTACAGGTCAGAGTGATTGATGATGGAGGTGTTGGTGTTTCCCCATTGGCCGCTGCTCTTTCGAAATGAACAGGCACTGACAGGCTGACAGAGCCGTTGATACTGACTGTCCTGCATTACTGTATTCCTCATTTACTGTTACCAGGGTGGCATTACAGCATGGTGGAATTAGCAAGCGAACTAGCCAGCCACTACATGACAACTTCATCAACACTCTCTTGTCACAGTGTAGGAAAGTACACCGCTATCGTCAGATGAGTAACAACTTTGTCCTGCTCATTTTCTGTAACCACTGTAACGTCAGTATACAAGCATGGTGGAAAGCAAGCTAGATGGGTAACTAACTAGCCACGGGCGAAATGGCAGTTTTGTGAGATCACCTTATCAATTCAGTTGTGCCTGTATGACAAAAGCCCTACGTTTATTTAAAAGTTAAAGGAGAACTATTATGCTTTTCCTCTTTTCTGACCTATAAATGTTGTTACAATGTTGCATAGTCGTGTTAAACGATGCCAACGCGTCAAATAATGAGGTTCGTGCATTTGGAAGTGTGCCAACGCGTCAAATAATGAGGTTCGTGCATTTGGAAGTGAGACCTGCAAGCTGCTTTTGATGGCTCTGCATGCTGTGTTTTACAGTCTTTTTTAAACAGTGTAGTCCGTGTGACATTAATGCGTGCCGGACTTACTTATATGGGCATGCCCAGGCATGCCGGCAGCGCTCGGCAGCCCTTCGGAAGTCCTCGGGAGTGTGACCAATCACAGCGGAGTGGGCTCGGCGGGAGGCGAGGGCCGGGGGGTGGAGTAACTTACACAGACCGTTTTTGCGGGATGCAGGAAATACAAGGAAGCAGTGCAGTGAGAGGCACAGCGTCCTGAAGATCTGCAAAGCTTTGTGTGCAGGTAATCGTGTGTAGCTGCTCTATAGGAGTCCAGAAATCAAATACAAAGGCCCGAAAATGAGTATAATAGGTCCTCTTTAATGACTATTTTGTGTTACAATGTCAGAGCGAGTGCTGCCGCAGTTATGACAATAAAGTGGAAATAAGACACTGATTGATCAGTGGAACTTGGCTCAGACAGTGGCCAAAGGCTGGGCAGCTTCTACTAGTTAGGCAGGGACGTACAGTCTCAATTTGAGCTGAAGAGAGGAGGGTTGTGTCAAATGATCAGTGGGTACAGCTCCAGAGAAAGAAGGCCTTTCTGCTGTGTAACTGTGTCTAAGTGTACTGTTCTTCATTTTACCATGTATTTACATGAATTTTGGGCTGGACTGTTAACAAAGGGGCCAGCTCTGTAAGCTAAAGTCAAGTCCTTTACTGGTTACACATGTGCTGACCACTTTCCCTTTCAAGTTAAAAGCCCTCTAGCGTTTCACACACGGTCTGGCTATATACTAGGTTTTGACCTAGAATTGTTTTTTCAGATGAGTAAGAGATGGAAGCAGACCAAAATACTTAAGAGATGAGATGAGGGTGTGTCTTCATAAGCGTGCAAGTGGCAAATAGGAATCCCTTTACAATAGAGGTGTAGCCTCCTAAAGGGCAGTGGCAGATTGTGGGTCTTACTAGAGTTAATGCACATTTAAGGAGCACCACTAAGTGGGTAGGCTCTAGTTTACTTTCATGATATTTAGTATACATGTTTAGCATCTGTTGTTGCAGATTACAATGTTGTCTTCCCCAAAGGCTGGAGGACTGTAAAATTACAGCTGTCTAGATTTCAATAGGAGCCACAAGTGTTATGGAGCTAAGAGATAACCCAGACGCATGACTGGTAGAAGAAAATACATTTTGTGTGTTTACCACTTGTCTGTGTGACAATGACAGCTAACTAGCGAGTTGACAGGTACATGTGTATTGTAGCATTACAACCTGTGACAGACACTGTAGTTATCAATAGCTACATACACTTCTATATAGTCAGATAGCCAGTGGTCCATAAAACACAACTCACCTGCGTCAATAGAGGATGAACTTGAGCTGTGTGTGTATGTATGTTAAATAGTTTGTGACATTAGGCTAATGCCAATGCCTTGGTCCATCTCTGTGATGTGATAGGGAATATTTCTGAGTGTCTAATGTGCGTCAATGTATTTTGTGTGCATGTGTGTGTGTGTGTGTGTGTGTGTGTGTGGCAGCTCACACGTGCACATATTTATGAGCATATCACTTTCCTGTGTCATGCTAAATTACCCCCCACCCCCCAACCCCCCGCACTGGTAATCCCATTAGGCTAGCTCAACAGGCTAATAGGGGGAAGTAATGGGCCCAGCTATATGTATCTAGGGGAACACTAATAAGCCGTGACACCACTCCCACTGTTAATTACCCCAAACTAGTCTAAACAAAGGAATCAACCCAGTTGGAGAAGACACATACGCTCCATCGCACATCTAGCAGTACACTTAACCACAGACGCACACATTAACTCTGCAAGTCAACAAGGATCTGTTCAGACACATACACTCCTCTGCGCACACAGATACATCCCATGGTTACATTTTGATGAGGGTTTTTTGATGACGAGTATTGGATGGTGATGAGAAAGAAAAGTCTAAGTGTGTATGTGTGTGTTTGTTTGAGTGTGTAATTAGTTGGTGGCCTCATGGAAGTATGTGTAATCATCTCCCATCATCACTTTCATCATCTAAGTCGTTGACTCTTTAACCCCTCTACATGTGTCTGTATGGATGGATAAGGGAAGCAGGGCTGTGTATGTGTGTGTGTATATGTGTGTGTGTGTGTGTGTGTGTGTGTGTGCGCGCGCACAAGGGTGCAAAGCTTAATTAGCTTGCAATTGGTATTCACGCGTGGTGACTGCAGGGAATGAGTTAATTGCAGTCCAATTCAAACGTTGACACACTTTCAAAGTTTTTTCCCCTCTCCCTGTCTCCCTGACAGAAACCAATGAGGGGCTACAGATCACATTTATTAGATGAGAGCAAGTGAGAGAAAATGGTAGAGAGACAGAGGGAGTGAGAAAAAAGAGAGAAAGACAGAGAGACAGAGGTGGATCAGAATAAAAATGAGAAAAACAGGTGAAGGTGAGCGAATAAGTAAAGTGAGCAGAATTAAATCAAGTATTGTATTAGACAAAAACAATTTAGGGGGATGTGGATGAAAAAGATGCATGAAAAAGTAAAACAAATTGGGTGAAATTGCCACAAAGTAAACTTCAAAATAACAAAAATTTTGGAACATCCTTCTGTCAGATATGGTGCAGTAAACAAAACTCTGCTTGCTGCAAATTACAGGTGTGTTTGTTTAATGGTGGTCGAGCTGGATGAAGATGGTTTGAATTAGTGGAAGCAGACAAATTCTGCAAGTCTCTCAACAAAAGATAAGAGAGTAAAATGAAAACAATTTTAAAGAAAGCCTCCCCTCCTACTTTTAAAGAGAAATGCTAACTTTCGCTGCTGCTGAAATCTTCTTGACCATTTTTTGTTTCACCTTTGTAAAACACACAGAGATAAAATCTGATTCCAATCAGCTTGTTGATGGCACGATGACCTGTCTTTTTTGAAAATGCAGGGCTCAAAATACCAAGTTCATATGCAGTGAACATAAAATTTGAGCTGTCAGCGTTCGATCTCAGCTCAACACTTTGTGGCAATTCTTCTTTTTTTGTTGTGTGTGCAAATTGATTTGCTAGTTGTGTACTTTTCATTACGTCGCTCACGTAGTCACTTCATCTCTGATTTCTTTCTTGTTGTATATTGCCCTTGTGAAGCACTTTGTGACCTATGTCTGCGAAAAGCGCTATTCAAATAAATTTTACTTTCTTACTTACATGCATCAGTGACATAACCTAGTACGTCTGCCAACTCTACCACTCTACCTCATTCACTGTACTGACTTTTTACACACTCTCCCGCCACATGTCCATTTTCTCATTTAGTGTAAAAACAATGTTTAACTGATAACACTGCGGTGTAAAAAAAAAAAAAAGGACACTAACAGCACCATACAGACAAGACAGAGAAGCACCACACAGAAGCAGCACCCTGAAAATGCTGCAGTCAAGCCATCTGTGGCCGCTGCACTGTGGTGAAGTTAGTTTTAAGTTGGATATTAAACCAACATTCAGTCTGGACTCAGCAGCATCTTCTAGCATTTAACTGCTGGGGGCTGACTTAGGGGTCAAAAATTATCAATGTATTGCTGTCTAAATAACACAAAACCAATGTTTTTTCCCCCAATACCTTGATACTGACTTGCCAATATTAGCAAAAATTATGATTAAAAAATTGCCCTAAATTCAACTCATGTGGCACACTTAATTTCATCATAAATGTGTGGTTCATTTATTTTATATAAAGATTTTAACAGAAACTACTGACAGTTTTTTTCAACAGCTTCTATGTAATGGTACCCAGTGACTCCAATGTCATACCAAAACATATTACTACAGGACACACAGGACACACCTCTTTACCTCTTTAAGTGGGATTTAAGTGCTTCTTCAATTTTATAGTTATATTTCTATGGAAATTTATATTGTTGTTTTTTTCCAATATAAATATATAATAATATATCCCTTCGCAGGACACACCTTTTCATGTGGGATTTTAGTGCTTTATATGTTTCTTTAATTTTTTAAATATTTTGTATGAAAAGTTTTTTTGTTTTTTTTTTCCAGGAAGTTCCAGTGTCACATTTAGTTTCATTCATATTCACAAATTGCACTGAAACCTGCTACTGTGACAAGTTTCGATTTGAAGTGTAGAGTTAAGTTCTTTGCACTCACATTGCACTCAAGTGTTAAAAAATAAAAACAAATCTTAACATACCTGTGGGTCAAACAAAAAGTAAGGCCGTCCATTTTTGAGCTGAATAGCCAGAAACTCATCCTGATTTCCTGGAGAGAAGGCGCAGAGCAGCAGGCCGTCTGGGGACCGAGTTTTGAAACTCAACTCAACACCTGATTCAAAGTCAGAGAGAGACAGAGCAAAAAAAATGTTTTTTCTTTTAATTTATATACAATATAACGAAAGTGCCCATGTAAAGACTTAAAACAGCATTTAAGACAGTCCATAGTGTTCACCATCTAATCTAAAAAGAGCGACCATCTCTTCATGAACAGGGTCTTTATCTTTCTATTCACTTTCAGTGTGTGAAAAAAAACAAGTCGTAAAAACTGCAGATTTTTACTGTTATCAACCCAAAGATCATATTTGTATGCTTCTTCCTTCTCCATCCAGACTGTCTGAATTTCTTCAAATCCATAAGATGTGAATGGGCAACCAAAAAAAATAAATACTACTTGCACAACACTATTGTACAGGGGGCAGAACTAGGGGTCTGCAAGGTTCCCTTTTTTTCTAGATAGACATTCATTTATTTAACTCATTTAACTTTTTCCATGTAAAGTCTATTTCTCTCTACAAATTCTTACACCGTATATATAAGGTTAAATATAACCCAATTCTACATTTCTCAAATAAAGGCTAATTATCCTATTTCTAAATACAATAAAGCCTATATAAAAAGCATACTGTGAATCAAAGCTTCAGCAATGTGGGAAACTTGTGGGTTTCCCTCTAACACACACACACAGCACAGAATTCTCCTAACGTGCCGTCTTGTCATGTTACTATGGATCAGAGATTGGATCTTAATCCACTACTAGATCCACATAGCGACAGAGAGCATGCGGTTTTACGTGTGCGTTTCCTCCGCTCTGTCTGTCTCTGAAGGGAACAGAAGTGTGGGAAGATCTGAGGAGTTGAATGCAGGGAGTCCAGGGTTCATCAGAAGCCGGTGTTTGCAAAATAATTAGTGTGTGAATTCACTTAACATGGAGAGAAGTCAAACAGTTACATGGCGAGCTCAAGATGAATACAGATTATCCGTTTCAGATTCAGAACTCACAGTTTTCACACCGTTGTGAATGAAAAGTACCTTTTCCGTGTTGTCTCTTTGTAACTGGATCTACTGTGATGCTAACTGTTGATATATGGCAACACGTTAAGACTTGTCAAGCCAATTCAAGTCTACTGTATAATTTGTGCAACAGTTTGTATATACTCAATAAAATAAATTCCATTAAAAAAAAGGTTCCGAGTTTGAGAGGGTTCCTGCCAACCGTACTCGATATTCAGCCTATAGGTCTACAAGCAGTGTCACAGTAAGTACTGGCAACAGTCCTAGCAGCAGTTACTTGGGTCACAGGTGCATATTTTTTCCTTTTTTGGACTTTGTTATAAGAAGTGGTGATAAAGATGAAGACTGATCTGAACTAATACAATGAATGCCAATTTCAATGTATGCACACCATACACATTAGGGTGTAAAGCCCCATTCGGATGGGATTAACATTAAAGCGAGAGGTGGGGAATGAAATATTCCCGATGCTCCTCAGTAATTTAACTCATCATTTCAGATGGCATTAACCATCTGTAAATTCCAGGATCTGGTCTGTAATAAACATGAACAATCCACAGAACAAAGCCAAAAGAGAAAGCCTGAAGCCTTCGCAGGGGAGCCTGGAGGGAGAGACATGAGACAAGGATACTGTGTGAGGTAAATCTGAGTCAAAAATCATGCTCCTTCTCTAAGTCATGACTTATGTTATATTATTATCTGCGATATCCACTGTGAATGTACCTCCATAAGCCATCTTAGAAAACTTGCCTGAGAAACATCACATTTTTACGTTTTTTTCAGTATCAAAGTAATCCAGTGACAGGTGACTGTAAATCCCTGGGCCCAATGCAACCAGAAGGTGCTAATAGCTAATTTTCTGTCGTCATACTGACTCCCAAATATATGCCTATATGTTGGTGTTGGCATGTTTCTATCTATCGGATCAGTGAAAACATTTCTGACTCACTCTATTTTCACACAAAAATCAAATTTCACAGTAAGCTGATTACAAAAGGGGGGACAAAGTACAAAAAAGAGGAGATCAACTTTAGAATTCTTACTCCAAGTGGAGTGTAAACTACGAGAGGACCTAGCCTGACATTGCAAGCCCAGTTCACAAATGCAAATTAGCCTGGAGCCTCTTAGTTCATTTTCGATTTCCAAGGGGCGTTCAACGGCCGTAAATCAAAATGCTATCGGGCACAATTGGATAGACCTACAAACAATCAGAGCAAGGAAATATGTAACGTAGTGCTTAGCGACAGAGAAACATAAACAGACTAGTTTGCAGAGATGAGCTGTGATGGTGTAGCATCAATTTATGTTGCTGTTTTTATCATCAGAATTTTAAAACTAATACTTCAAGTTCAACATCAACCACAGCAATCTTGGTTGTTTTCAAAATGCTTAAACAGTGCTCTGTTTTACTAAGCTAGGGATATGCTTGCCGGAAATGACATCACCACATATATGCACTGGATGTGATCAAAATCACTGACCAGCATAGCTGATGTTAAAATCACCCTACCTCCCTCGTAGAAATAAATCCAGTCCCAATAGGCCTTGAGAATGACTCTTTCTACTTTTGCCTAACATCATCTTATATTAAGATGTGGCTAACAAGGTATCAAAGGTTTGCCATTTCCATTTCAGTCTCGGATACAAGTGATTTAGAAGATAAACTGGGGATACTATACATGTGAAAGAATGATTTTTCCTTGAAAAAATGCGAGAGTGAAAAGCCTCTTGGATCGAGGAGGAATGTAAAAGTGTCTTCTTATGATGGTTCCATTTGGGCAGTGCACAGACATATTGATTACAACTAGTGCACAATATGAATAGCTTTACCTCAGTTAATCATTTCTAAATAAGCCTATATAGTAGTAGCATACAGCTACGACAAGACAAAGATGTTCTTTACATTGAACTTGCATTCTGTGCATCAAGCAGGCATCTGTCATTTACATTCATGACCTTGTCACCACAGAGATGAGTGAAGTCATGACAGATACCTGACATTACATTATCCCCCTTTAACCTTCTCTCTGTGTCGTACTCTCCTGATCTCTCATGCCTTCTTTTCTTTATTCCCTACGCTTTTAACCTCCTCTTTTTCTTGACCTTTTTATTCTCTCTTTCTCCACCTATTGCCTCATCTGAATATGTTTTCTCTCCTTGCATCTTCAATTTTCCTTTCCCCTCTTCCACTACCAACTATGTTCCTTCCACTGTGCGCTACTTTCCTATTTTTCATCTTAACTACGGTGTAAATAGTTATACATGGTAAAACAGACAGATATGAGAGGTACATATTCTATAACACACATACACATGCACAACCAGTCCTGTACACAGGGGACAGGCCCATGGTACCTGAACACACACAAACTCATAGGATTTGACAATGGAGAAGCAACATAACTATTACCCCTGCCTCATCAGCACAAGAGTGTATACTACAATATAAAACAGCTGTGAGCAAAGGTCCACAATGGTAAGTAATGATGTATTTGGCTATATAAAGGAATATTGTGCAATATCCTTGCTGCAGTACATTATGCTTTGCGTGACATGATGTAGAGACATGTCACATGTTGAGTATCACAGGTGAGCAGCATGTGTCATGGAAAGAGTAGGATTACTTCAGAGCTGGCACTGTCTACCCTAAGATGTTTTTCTAATGCAGCTAACTTGATATCAGGTGTGATAATAGCCTAGAGCAGGGGTGTTAAACTCATTTAATTCATGGGCCACATATAGCCCAGTTTGATCTCAAGTGGGCCGGACCAGTGAAACAATATAATAACCTAGTTTCCCTTTCTTTTAGTGTAAAGAAGGACAAACAGCCTGCAATGTCTTAAGAAAAATAAGTGCAATTTCTACATTCAGTCAGTTTACAACTCACTGTCATTGCATATGCATGTCACCATATATCTCCACTCCTATGTAGTAATGCTGGCACCACCACACCAAACTGAAGTGGAAGTGATTGAGGAAGCAGGTTAAAAGTCATCCCCTGGTCACCATGGTTTGAAATACCATTTACAAATTGAAAATTGTGGCAGTGCCTTCACAATAGGGTTCCACATTTTACATGAAGTAGGCTAGTCACTGTTTTACTTGCCCCTGAATCCTGCACCTCTTAGCCTTCACAAGTGCATCAATGTTTGGTGTGCAAAGTCATCCAGTGGGCCAGATTGGACCCTTTGTTGGGCCGGTGATGGCTCATGGGCCGTACGTTTGACACCCCTGGCCTAGAGTTTGTTGGTTGTGAGTTCCTTCAGATGCCATGTCGACCATACTGTGTTCCACTGCACATGTATTACTGTAGATGCTATAATTTCTATGTTACATTATTGTTATTCCAATTATGATCTACATTGCTAATTGTTTTTGCTCTGTCACTGAGGTATAGGCTACACTGACTGTTGAGTTATATCCAGAATTTTACACTGGAATCTGTATGTATTTTTGTTATTCTAAATAGTCAGATTTTAACTTTTGAATTTGAATTTCAAATGTTTGAGTGGTGCTGACCGATCAAAAATGCTGCCAAAGGTTCTGTGTGAAAAAGTATAATAAATAAATAGAAGCAGCAGTATTGCATAACTTGAGTCATGTTGTGGACAATGTTCTTCGTCTGTTAGGGGAGTAGAATATTTGTTTCGCAATTTGAGCATGATGTTTTTTAGAGAGCTTGGTAAAGAAGTGTCTCCATACAAATGCATCATTAACAGCTCAGCTGTTTAAGAGAGGGACACAGACAGTATCCGATTGGTATCGGTATCAAAAGACACTCAAGGTTGCAGTACTGATATCAGTATTGGACTTTAAAAAGCCAACACTAGTCTTAAGTTGGACCTATTGCTCAAGAATGTGTGTTTTCCTCATGTCATGCTGTGTTTATAAGGAAACCACTCTGGATAAATTATTCAAGCAGTCCAATCTCAGCCCCACAGTTGCCAAACAGAAGAAAGGGTGTTCAGAATTGTTGAGATAGTTCTTCTGACCTGGCAGAAAAGTCATATGTGAGTACTATGGTATCTATATGAATGCATGTATACAGCATGGCCTGTATTGATCTTTCTTTTACAAATAATTGAGCATCATGTATATGTTGTCATAATAACATCTGAAAGATACACATGTAAGGTATCATATGGTATCAATCAACTGTTGGTGTTTGCATATTATGCATAGGGAGGGACAGACATGCTTGGCCATGGTGTTTGGTCCAAATGTACAGCATCTAAACGACACTGCTCGTTGTCAGCATTACTTCCTTCAGATTTCCCCACAGGACTTGTGCTACTTCACACTGACAACCACTTTGGAGCCGTCAACAGACAAACCTGAGCACACAGCCTGACAGGTGTCTCTGTTACACATACAGAGTACATGGAAGCACACACATGCCCATACACGAACACATACACAGTGCAATCACAGACACAAAACAACAACATGCACTTGTTGACCTGAGAGTGCACACCGAAGCATACATGCTTAATATACACATACTCTTTCCACAACAGGTCTTCACACCTCACAGGTACTACATACGTAAATTCTTAATGTTAAAGAGTTGGTAAAGACAACCTAATCAGTTAATTACATTTCAGTCAGGACCACTTTAGTCAAAGAAAACTTTATTTCCATTTGCAGTATTATATTTGGTGGTATGGCTCTGTACTTGGGCCTCTCTGCCTTTCCAATGCCTACGTAGAAAGCCTCTTCCATGTGCCTACGTGGAAGCCTAAGGCGGAGAGAGCACACCTCTCTGCCCTTCCACGTGAAAATGAGGAACGCCTGAGGCGGAGAGAGCACATCTCTCTGCCCTTCCACGTGCAAACGAGGAATATCTGAGGCAGAGAGAGCAAACCTCCCTGCCCTTCCATGTGTAAACGAGGCAAGCCTGAGGTAGAGAGAGCAAACCTCCCTGCCCTTCCATGCGCCTACATGGAAAGCCTAAGGCAGTAGGCAGGCCACAGCAGTTTAAATAAGACACCCTGGATGAGATTTGCCAGTTGGTTGCATAGAAAGGAATCATACGATCTATCAGCTGACTCCCCTCCATCAGTAAGCTGCTCCATCAGTTGTCTAGGCTGTTAGAGATCAGCTGATGTAACTGGGATGCGAGCTGAGCTTGCCATTGTGTCCTGCCTGAACTAACTCTATGCACAATTTAAATTTGATGTACTATATGAATTCCTTCCAAATGCCATTTAATTGTCTCCCTCAAGCTTGTTGTTTTAACCACTAGCCCAGTATTTTCCAAAATCAAAAAGCAACAAATTACTAGAGCTGCTTATTGCTGCTCTACTTTTCATAGGATAAGAAACAATAAAGTAAAAAGTGGACCATTGAGGCAAGATGTTCATATTACCACCCTACAAGTAATAATGACAATGCTGTTTTTCTTTGAGCAGTAGTGGAAAGAGAAGAAGTTCCACTGAAACTACACCAAAAGGAACCCAAGCGTTCATCCCAGTGGGGGAATGAATGTGCTCACAAATCTCAAGATTATAGGAACATCCTCTGGGGAGCATAAATGCAAGTAAGTCTAGCTGCGCGCACACCATAGCTATGGTTGGGGTTAAGAAACAATGCCAGGTGTGGGGTCAGAGACTGCAGCCAGAACATTCTCGATGTGTTTACAATGTGCTGATCGCAATCTACTCATTACGTTCTGGGCAGAAGTGGGAATTTAGGGCCAGGGTTCTGTGACTGAACTTATGAACACCAAATTTCATGGTGATCTGGCCATTGGATATAAAGATATCTCACTCTGGGTGAAGTGCTGAGAGTGACTAACTAACCAGCCAACTGTAAAAACATTACCATCCTTGGTCCTCACAACTAGTCATAGACAAACATGGCATGTATTATCCTTGATAAACATTTTACATGTTGTGAATTCTTTCCGAGACCATTTTAAAATGGCATGCAGTGACTAACTGGACTGGGCTGTGGGTGATCTACAGCATGCAGTGCAGAATATTAAGTCAGCCCAGCTTCTCCTGCTGGCCAGAGCGTAAAGAGTACAAAAAAGGAATGTTTTTAGAGACCTCTGTCAATAATCATAACCTGTGTTGTTTCATAGTGCTGCGTGTCAAAATCTGAAAGTTTCTTTCATGAGTGATCTATTACTTAATGTACTGTAAAGAACATTTTATGACCTACAAGTACATAAAACCAATTATACTCACACCATCAACTCCAGAGTTGTTAAGTGGGAGAATTATATTGTTTAAATTAAGTCTTTTGTAAATTAAAAATTATTAGGACTGTTTTAAATGGAGTTTATTGTTCATAATGAATGTACTGTTCCCTTCTCTCTGTGCTGAAGCGAACATAGAGAATTTATGTTATATTCCAGTATATGTAAGATTAACAAGTATTAACATGCGACTATTTACAGTTTAAAGTATAGTCTTATTTATTAGGTAGCATTGTTTCATCTGTTATTGTATTGTTTCTCCTCTCTCTGTCTCAGTAAACAGTGGAGGTTGTGTGCAATCATCTACACAACATAACCTGAATAACTCCAGTCATGTTAGCTCTGTGCTGGCATTAATCAGAGCCTGGCGTATTAATGAGAGCGCGGCAGCTAGCTAATTACACCCATAGATTCTGCAGCAGCCCATTAAATATACAAATGACAGAATTAAAGAGCCCAGCCTCTTCTGATTAATCTTTAAATGGGGAAAAACTAATGATGTCTGTGCAAACTTTCCCTTCACACATTTCTCCCCCTCTCCTCTCAACGTCAGTGCCTGGCAATCAATCATATTAATTAAGGAAAAATAATTTGTATCATTTAACATTTCCCTCTTTCCTGCTCAGTTGCTGCAGTGGTGCTGCAGCAATGTACTGTATTAGACGTGTCTGGAAATTATCCAAGTCTATTTGTTCCTGCATTCATTTTTTTCTTCTCTTTTTTTTCTCTAAACTATGTTTGTGATGTTTCATCTCTCTTCATTTACTGTGGGTTGTAGAAATACATCTGGATTAGTGGAAAATGTGAGCAGGCCATCATCCTCTTTCCAATCGGCCCATTTCAGGCTCAAATACTGAAGAATTACAAATGAGGAGAGAGGATTTTATAATCTGTTTAGAACCAGTATCCTTAATTCAAAGATGAACAAGACGAGCAGGAAGTCACATTGCAGCGCTTTAGGTAGAGACGCATTACAGATAAGATGAATGGACTAACTTGCATTTATGGAAACAAGCACTTACAGGGTATTCATATCACAGCATGATTGCATATGGTTATAATCCTGTTTTATCTAAAGTAAGATTCAGTGTGGTAAATATTGACCTCAAGTACCCTAAATTCATTCAGCATTAAGAAGCATCGTTAATCACAAGTGGGCAGACTTATCATTATGGAAACATCCACTTCTATCACAATAATTGCACATGGCCAAAACAACCTATTTGACCAAAATTATTTTAGTAAAGTGGCCATAAAAATCATAAGTTAAAGGGCAAATGTCATCCAATTTTCCATAGTGAACAATCTTGATATTAATTAAGATATAATATACGGAATATTGCCCTTGCTCACAGATGTGACCTTAATTCATATGTTACGGAAAAAAGAAAGCCTGAACCCAAATAAACAATTTATGGAAACAACTACTAATATTGCTGGAATGATGCATAATGTAGATGGAGAAAAATGATCAGCTGTTTCCTACAGAGAGCCCATCACCATCATCTGAAACATTAATACTGCTCATATTTCAATAAAAAAGTTTTTAAGACTCCTTTACTCTTTTTTAAATTTTGAAATGTTGATTAAATGAAACTGTATGGAATCTTGCATCATGAAACTGAACAAAAAAAGACTACAGAAATTTACTGTTGTCATTGTCGGAGTTACTGGGTTTCCATAAGACATCAGCGATTGACGAGTCTCTCCTCTGTGATCAATTGACTCTCGAGGGGGCATTACACTGCATTACATTCATAATCCAATTTGGCTTTGATTTGTTCGCTGTTCCATGCGCTTCGATGGGAATAATTGTCTGTAGATGATGCTATTAGTATTGATGGTTGTAAAAGGGCGATGGTTTGAGGACTGCCGACACATTCATGGTCCAGAATAGATCCGGTCTGAAAGTGATTGTCTGATCCATTACCCTTTATGAAGGAGGAGAGTGGAGGAGATGAGAGGCACCTCTCAATAGCAAAAATCATCATCTATTTGCCGGCAGTACTCAGAGAAATCTATTTATCTTTGTGCTGAAGGGGCATGGATAAGATCAGAAATCATCATTTGTTGATCTGGGATAAAAATAAAGTGTTCAGAGAAAGCAATGAACAAGAACCAGGAACCGTGAGCAAATATAAAGAATAAAAGGTAAGACAGCTGTTGGGGTTTCTTAACATTTATCCAGATTAGCATTAATCCAACAGTACACTGATCTACCATTCAGCGCCAGTACGTTTGTACAGCATAAAGTGGGGGTCAGAGATCTGATGTGATTAGTACAAAAATCTGATCTGTGATCTTCACAAATTATAATCCAGAAAAGGTTTACTCGCTACACATGATCTGTTTCGGCCACATCCTTTGTTCACATTTGTATCGTCATAAAAATTCAAGGTAGGTTACCTCCACTGAAGAGAACACACAAGTTACCCTTTCCGAAGAAAGGAGACTAGTGACGAGGTAAACATATCAGCATTTATTTATTTATTTCTATTTATTCATTTTTGCTTTTTCCCTTTTATGTAATAGGACAGATTAAGCGTGAAAGGAGGAGCGAGGGGGGGATGACATGCAGCAAAGGGCCACAGGCTGGAATTGAACCCATGGCCGCTGTAGCAAGGAAAATGGCTTTTGTACATAGGACGGCCACTCTACCCACTGAGCTACTAGGCACCTCAACACACAAGCAATTATATAATCTCAGTGTTTACATTAAAAGACTTACTGATTGCTAAGTTTCTTTTGAAATAAAAAATAACTAAAGATTTGTATGCTGAAAGTATAATGGTGATTTTTTTCAATACAAAACAAATACAAGTAAATATAAAACAAATATAAGACATATAAATTGACTAGTGTGTGTGTACTGTAAATGACTTAGGTTGAATGACTGATAGCCCAACAAAATCAACAAACACTGAATTACAAAAAAATGTGGTGTAAAACATGGTTTGTTTTCACCTCTAAGGCAAGTCACAAAATCAACCGCATTTTTATTCTAATAAACAAATCATTTTAGGTTATTACTGTGATTTGAATACATTTTTCTATCCTTTAATGTGGCTCACCTCTCCAGATACACTCCTTTAATTCTTTCTCAATTTCTATGTGACCTTCAAAGGGCATTGGCAAAAACAGTATTTTGTATTAATCACTCAGAAGCAATGAAAAATGCAATCTATGTGTGTGTGTGCATGAAAACTGTTGTTAATCTCAAAGGCCACTAAAAGGTCACACTAAGATCCTGCGGCTCTTATCAGTAGTTGGACACTGAGATACTGTTTGAGCTGTAAACTCCTAATGTTTCAGATGTAAAATAAAAAGTACATGAACTGCCATTTTGTGGGTGGCAAACATGTTTAGGTATTTTAGATGAAACAAGATTATGTGACCAACACAGAGAGCTTTGTTGACTCAATTACAGCTGATCACAGTCACATAAGGATTACAGATGAAAACTTTGAAGTCAGGAATTTGTCACCAGTTTCAGAAAACTGATCTGCTGACAGATATATAGCTAAAATTGTGAAATTTGATCATACAGTTTTAACATGAATTGAAAAGGTTTTATTTATGACCTAAATGTAAAAATTATGTCTACACAGAAAGACACAACTAGTGATATAAGGTTTGTGCAGGACAGAGAAGTAATCTCAAGTGGCATCGAAGAGCTTTGCCCGCTCAAATCCCACTGATTAGTATCAGCAGTCATTAATTATGAGCGTCAGACTGGGTGATGTTCTCAGATGAAGCAGAACATGTTTGGCTGTGCAGCTCAACCCTCTAATGATGCTGGTAAACAGAAAGATAATTGTCCTTTAAGATGACTGGGGAAGTCATTCTAACGGAATGTGACTAGAAGACTGAGAGTGCAGAACGATCACTGAGCAACATGAAAATATACCAACAAACACAGCATGTATGTATGCATGTGCACATACACTCGCATGTATGGCACACAGCAACACAGACAGGCATGCTGTCCATTTTCTGATACAAACACAGACATCTGCATGTACCTAGATATACTTTCTTACCTGTGAAGTCAGTGTTGACAGGAAGGGTGTCACTGGGAAACTGGTAGTAACTGTTTCCCGAGAATCTGGTTCCTCTGACAACAGGACTTAACGGGTCGGAGAGAGAGACGTCTGTCTTCTCCACCTGAAAAAATAAATTATAATAATAACAACAACCATGAATTAAGGTTAATCAGGATAAGCATGTAAACAACATGCTAAATTCTATGAAAATCATACACTTGTTCCTTTGTTTAACTTCACATTCAGAATCACAATAAATACATTATTCTACAAGTCCAGGTAAAATTAAGACACACCACTAACACTCTAGAGCTAACAGCACCAAGATGCTGTGTTTTGAGCTAAGAGCTAACCTCAGCATGCTAACGTGCCCCTAATGACAATGTTAACATGCTGATAGTGATGGGAATGTCATTATTTTGCTGGTATTCACTCATAAACCCATGTATTAGACAATTTGTAATTCTGACCTAATGGTGGCGCTAGATGAAAAAGCCAGGGGATTATCATGGTTGCTTGAATGTGTTCAGTTTCATGGCAATCCATCCAAAAAACACAATGTGAACCTTATGGTGGTGCCAGAAGAAAAGTCAGATGACCACTGAAATTTGGAGCGTCAAAGACTTCTGCATTCTGTTGAATTCTTATGCATCAATTTACGTTTGAGATTTCAGTATTTATGTGATGTAAAACAAAATTCAAGAGCCAGGTGACAATTAAAAAATACATATATAAAATAATTTAATGCAGTAAGGCTCTCAATTTAGGTAAGCCCTGAACTTTGATAGCTTATGTGTGTTTCAGCAAGATTTCTGTTCATGTTTAAAACATTCTGCACAATGAAAACAGATCCCACATATCTGGGTTCTCTGCAATTTTGAGAAAAATGTGACATTTTGAGGGAAAAGTCGTAATATTATGAGAAAAATGTCCTAATTTTACAAGAGCATATTGGTGCAGGGCTGAGTCATAAAACACGGAAATGAGTAAGTATTCTGGCACTGCTAGATCCCTTCATCTTGAAGTCACTGGGTTTTCTGAATGAGTTTTTGGCTAGATGCCTGAAATACCGTCTGTGGTTAACATAGCTCTGTTTCTCTGTTGATATCATAGCCCAGTATCCACTGCAGACTGTCTGACAGACACGTAAACTAGTTTGGGACTCTCTCTGGAGGAGACAAAGTTTAGAGAGGAAGCATGTGCAGCTCTTTGTCTGAGGTGATGACTGTTTCAGTCCATTGTCTATAGTGAGTTAGACACCTGTGTCTTTCATATCACTGAACAATCAATGTGTTTGATACTGGTACCATAACGTTAAGATCACAGAGGACAAAGCACCTGTGACACGACAGCCTGAACTGTCTTATCCACCTTGAGCTCTATCCTCACGCCCATCACTGCATGTAAATGAGGCAAGAACAAAGTGAACAAACACCGATAGAAACAATTTCTCATCCAGTGGAAACATGAGAGACTTTACCCTTTGTAGAGCCAAAAGAAATTATAGGCTAGTTAATTTAAATGCAATTAATATCAAATTAGTGGTAGGGAAAATTTTAGGTAATCAAAAAGGTGGTAGGGACATATCTCCACCGTCCATACCATAAATTAGACCCATGAGCATGGTGAAAACAGTGCTGCATTTCATTTCTATTGACCTGTCTAGCACACATATGTGGGCCATGTATGGTTATGAGTATTTTCTTGTCAACACACACACACACACACACACACACACACAAACAAATAGGGCAAAAAACAACAACAAAAAAACCAATGCCAACTGGCACTGACTGTAGTTAAATATTCTTGCCAACCTGATATAGTGGGTGTGGTCCATTAAGTTGGGCTGGGGGCTCCCAGGTAATCTCCATGGTGGTTTCATTTACTGGATATAACTGAGGTGGGGACAGTCCTGTTGGAGCTACAGAGAGAATGGTAGGAACTGAGAGACTGAATGCCAACTCAATGCATATCAAAACATTTCCATTATTTTAATTCTATTGTCACTATACGTGGATCTGTGAGCTGCCTCCATACTTTACAACAGTGCTTTGTTTGTTAAATGTATCTATATTGCAAGCACATTGAAAAATTTGAACAATGTGCCACACCGAACATACCTAGAAACATTCTCATGTTGTGACTGTCAAAAAATGCTTTTGTCAAAACATGTCTTCAGCTCATTTCTCTCATACCTACTGTACAATATATCTAGAGTGCACAAATGTCCCATTTTCATTTAACAGAGGGTCAATTTAATTTCCTTCTTTCACTTTAGATGTTAAATTAAATGTCCCTTTGAAACATACTGGGCCCTACTTGAGCCGTAGCTTCAACATGTATCATAAATAAATCAACCGGAGACTGGCTGATATGGTGAGAGGAGATATACAGGAATGGAGAGAGAAACATAGCGAGTGATGGACTGGTGAGGAGATGGGAAAGATGTGTGTGCATTAAGTGTCATTCCATCGTTGTGTTTCTGTGTGTGTGTGTGTATGTGTGTTTCAGTAATGGTCTAAATGGTCTGTGGTAGGAGTAAATTAGCTCTCAGTGACATGCATGCGGACCATCTTTAGTGTGAGTTCTAATAGAGCTCTTAAAAGGGAAGTGGACAGCTTGTCTAAGGCGGCTCATCTTGGCACATCAAACCATAAATTACTGCCAATCGATAGCTTACCAGTCTATTGAAATTGAGCTATGGTGACATTTAGAACACTGACTGTGCCACACACACATGCACATGCACCTTGTTTTAAACAGTGGTGTACATCTTTGAGGTATTAAGGGTTAGTTTTTTTGGTTAAGCCAAAGCCTGAATGAAAGTGTGTATATTTGTGTGTTTGTGTGCTAGAGGCAGATGCTTAGAGATGAAAATGCAAAAATGTGGCTGCTTCAAGATTAAAGGAGCTGTCTGCGACATTTAGAGCATATCTATAATCCAGAGTCTGAGCTGGGATTGTCTGCATATGGCTCTCATCATGGAGGTGGCTTAGCCTACGGTGAACAGCTAACAGTGCTGACAACTGCAACAGTGCTGTCAGAGCTAGCCAGGGGGAAAACTGAAGGGTGGGCATTACGCTTTCATGACGACGCCATTTTCAGCAATAACTGCCCGTACGCACCATATGAGCACAGTGCAGAGTGGCAGCAATTCACTAGCAAGTAGGACAAACACACTGGCACTCACATGTACTAAAATGTACGGGCAGCCAGACTGTCAAACATATCAGCAAACAGAGAAGCTACAATTATAACACACAAAGCGGTAGCATAACTTAATTCTCTGCTCAGGATGTCATTACTCCACTACATATTTACATAACAAATAGTTATTTGCTGCTAAATTAACTTTTAAAGTAGAGAAGCTGATATAACGTTGAATCTCTACCTGTGGCAGACCTTTATCTTGTGAAAAACTAAGCCTTGTAGTTTCTGTACAAAAGGCAACGTAAGCTTCCCACTGCATCGGGGGCAAGCAAGGTTTCCAGGCAAAATGGACCACGCTCTGCTGGTTTTGAGGTTTGATCAGACTGGACTGACCTCAGTGAACTTAAATGTCCCTGGGTGACATCTGACTGTGAGACTTCAGCGTTACTGACGGTATTATACCTGATTCATTCACCCTAGTAGAGCTATTGTCACCAGTGATGGCTGGACATCAGTTAACAGGGAGTGTGTGTACTTCACTACAGAAAAGAGGAGTTTGTTTCTTTCCAGATTACTCCAATTCTCATTTGACAATGTTGTTATTGTTAATGAGGATACTTTCAATTTAACAGTAAAAATCAAAGTACATGTTCTTCCTACTGGACTTTTGTGTCTGTATGCTATCAGTGAAAAGTTAAAAGTGAAAGTGACACTGAATAGGCCTCGTGCAAGAAGCCTTTCTACAGATTTATCCTTCAGTGGCAAGTATGAATATTCATCCATTTACTTGCATCTTAACTTGTCTCTTAGGCACAACCCGACATTATAGAGTGAAATTCTTATTACTACACTACTTATTATTTATTATCATTACACTCCAACAGCTGCCTCACAGTCTTTATCCAAGATGTTGTAACGTATTTTCTTTGCTCAATAATATAATGCCCAGCATTAAATAGTCCTCTATCCACCAAACTTGCATGTCAGAGAAAAACACTACAAACTTTGACAGACAGATGGACAAAAGAATATGTGTGTGTATGATTATGGGTGTGTATTTGATCGATGGGTTTCTAATGCGCTGTAGTCTTTGTGTATCACATATCAATTTATTGTATTAGCTTGTTAATTCGCTGAAATGCACTTGACACCATGACACATTCAGTTTGACGAAAGCCACTTGCCACATCATGCGTGTGTTCAAACGCACACATGTACACCCACACACAAGGTTAACAGTCCAACAGAAAGGTTAATTTTAGCTGCCGACATGGTAATGAAGCAGCTAAATCATGGGCCAGCTCCCAGGAGCAATTGTGCATGTGTGTGTGTTTTCTGTTTTTACAGCGACTGACATGTCTTAACAGGCTCTTAGCGTACAGTTACACCACGCACACAAGCACACCACTTATTGACATCACGATCCCTTGCCATGCATATTTCTCTCCTCAAGAAGGGCCTCAGGCCAATTATGCGTAAATCAATAAAGTTCCTGTTCTGTTGAGTGGTGTTACAGTGTGAGTGTGTATGTGTGTATGTCTCTCTGTGTGTACGTCTTGTAGAACAAGCCTTTATGGATGTAGGATACATAAAACATCACCATCAGCCCCTGATTAGCCACTCACTTTACGTCTTGATCGATAACTTTGTGGAAAGACACACACATTGAAACAATTGCGAATGCATCCGCACACATGGATGGAGAGCTCTTTCCTTGTGTCGTTACGTCTGTCTCAATGTGCACGCTAATGTTCAGTCATGTGCTTTGGTGTAACTCCAGTGGTTTCGCAGATGCTCTCTGCTCACTTACAGCAGATGGTAGCTGGCTCTAATGGCCCAGCCTTATGTGTGGTAGATTTATCAGTGCATCAGGACCACGCTCAAGTACACCCTACCAGGAGTGCCACTTGATGTGAGGATCGTTTCCTCCACAGACAGTTTCATTCAGGAGATATCACAATGTTTATTTCATTTCTGTAAAATACATTCTAAGATCAAGTTTAATAACCTTTCGGACAAATCATACATATGCTTTGAGCTTGTCTTCAGCTTTTCACTGAAAACAGGGGGCGAATAAGGCTACAACTTCTTGTGAGGAGAAAAGCTTCAATATGAACATACTGATTATAATACATTTAGTTCTATGAATTTTACATCAATAATATATGTAGATTCCTTTAAAAGAAATGATAAAATAAATCTTAACTTTCTATTTTTTGTACCAGGACTGTTTGGATTTCTCTCTGTGGGGTAAAACTTGTGATTCTGATGCCGTAGAAATTGTCAAATAAAACTGAACTAAAATAGATGTATATTGCAATTATGACCAGACAAAGTCAGTTGAAAATATTTAGACTTAAACACCTGTGGTATGATGTTTTAATATGTTATTTCTAAAACTCATATCACTGTAGAAAATGGGCAAGAGCAAGCAAAATCTTGTATGGTATTAAAATGTACATAAATTGAATAAAAATCTACAAATATCCGTGCCGTACTGGGATATTTGTAGATTTTTATTCAATTTATGTACATTTTAATACCATACAAGATTTTGCTTGCTCTTGCCCATTTTCTACAGTGATATGAGTTTCAGTTTTAGTTAGTTTAGTATAAATGGTCCCAAAAAACAAACTAAAAAAAAGGACGGCAACAGCTTTTCAAAACTTTCTTTTATCTCCTGATTACAGCTCATCTGTTCCCTACTGTTGATAGGTTACAGAGGAAAACTGTTTAAATACACTAACAGTAACAGGGTTGCCGCACATCCTGATAGCTTCGATTATGCTCTAAAAATTACTATCTAATATTTTCTGTGAACTCTCGAGATGATTTTAAACTGAATGAGGAAAAGTGATAGGAGGTGTGGAGCTACGACAGAAGCTCAACACCCAGTGGAGCAGCACATGCTATGCAAATAGTGTTGAGATTAAAAAAGAAATCTGCCAAACGGCATATGCCATTATCATTTCTTATAGTTGAAACAAGGGACATCTTTGGCGTTGGATGAAACAAAATGGTGACAACAGATGTGGCTGTTAAAAATACATTCAAAAAGTCAACTGGGTACAATAAGCCATATTGTATTGTACTGTATTACAGTCAAGAGAAGTCTTTGGAATCACTTGAAATAAACATTGCCGCTGTGTCAACAGATGTAGCCATTAAAAGTACATTTAAAAAGTCCACCGATTACAATATGAAGTATCATTCATCACAATAAACACAAGGAAGGACTTTTTGAGAATTGTATGAAATGAAAACATTCACTATGTCAACAGATGTAGCTGTTTAGAGAACGTTCAAAAGCTCAAATCCCTGAGCAAGTATTTATAGATGAAAGGGTCTTTTTTTTTTTTTTTTCCACAACCACTCAGCGCACCCATTGTCTATTCACCTAAAAGGATAAACAAAACAAAAACAAAACAGAAAAAGACATAAAATGAGCCGGAGGAGTAGAGACCATAAGTGAACAGATGGAAAAGTGTGTTGGAGGGTCATGTGTGTGTGTGTGTGTGTGTGTGTGTATATGTGTGCGTGTGAGCAATATGTATATTGCAGAGTGATTCATGTTCCTCAGCTGCCATGTGCTATTTTTCTGTTTAAGTGAAAGCAGCAGGTAGAGATAGAAGTGAAGGATGGATTGAGTAAAAAAGTGAGAAAGCAACAGACTGTCAGAAACTGACATAGAGGCAGTGAATAAAAATTCTCTAAGTGTGTGTGTGTGTGTGTGTGTGTGTGTGTGTGTGTGTGTGTGTGTGTGTGTGTGTGTGTGTGTCATCCTGCACTGATCAATTAGTGCTCATCTTGGTCCCCTAGATTTGTGCCTGAGTTATTAAACACAGCTAATTCATTCTACTTCCATAATGGTTATAAATCCAAAAGAGAGAGACACACTGTATGTGTGTTTCTGTTACTGAGTGTGTTTGATTCATGGCCAGCAGGAAGTGTGTGCTACGCCACATTTTTCTCCTTGTAATTAACAGTAAATTGTTTTTACTGCCGCGCGCCATGAATATCCCCTCTGGTTAACACGACCGATGCTGTCGCCACTCAAGTACCCAATGACTGACTGTGTGCTTTTGGATGCGTGTGGGCATATGTCAGAGGCTCGTGTCGCTGTTGTTATGAAGGGGAATACCACACAGTTAAAAGATTAAAAACTGCAGATATTATATAAAACTAAACTGCTATTATCTATCTATATATTGTGTGGATAATATATTGGGACTATCAGCTTTCTCCTATGTTCACAAGCTGATTACTGTTGTGATACCAAATGTATGTTTGTTCCTGTTTGTCTGCATCCATGTGCGTTTGTGTACACGTCTTTTTGTTTTACCTGCTGGTAGGGTCCGTCCTGTGCTTGGCAGACTGGAAACACAACCTGTCTTTGTGCAGAGTGTTACAGTGAAGTTGTACACATGGTAAGGCTTCAGTCCTTTCACCACATAAACAGGCTGTGACGTTGGTCCCACCCTATGTAAGACCTAAAAAAAGGCAGACACAGAGGGAATTAAAACTTGTTGTGGCAAATATTTTATCTAATTGAGAAGAAAGGAGGAGAGAAACAGAAACAAGAAACAGAACTTATCCATATTTACCTCCGTACTTAACTTCATGCACACACTCTGATATCAGTGATTTAAACTTCAGAGTTCCTGACACATGAAATCAAATCACAATTCATTAAATCGTCTGGTCAGTTAAAAGTGTTTGGGGCAATTGCATATTTGTTTAATCTCCACCTCCAGAACTTTGCTGCTGCTGCAAGTGAGAATATTTTATACAAAAGCATGGTGAAACCTAAGTTGTACTGAGAATGAGCTATTCCACAGCATTTACAATAAAAAAAATAGAGCCTTTATACCTTGACTTCTAGCAATTGGCGCAACTTTTGACTCAACTGACAGCTGTAAAGTTGTGTTGTTGGCCGCTCATTACATGCATGTGTGTGCGTCTTACCTGACTAATAACGGGAGGAGCATAGGGATTGTTGGTCTGTTCAGTGAGCAAGTTGACCCGATATTCTGTGACCTGCCCTCTGGCGATGATCCCTTGACCCTCAGCAGTGCTCCACGAAACTTTGAGACTGGTGGATGACAGTGCAGACACTTCTGGAGGAGCTATCCACTCTGGGACTGGAAGCAAACACACATCACACACCATATTCAGCCATTGGTTTATGTAATCATTAGCTAAATCACTTACACATTATTAATGCATATTTGTAAATGAGAAATAAATCGCTTAATAAGATATCACACGTCTGTTAAAGAAACCAATAACTATTAAAGAAATTCACTGGATGGAGAAACATACCTTTTCTTTAAGACTGCGATTTGACCAATACATAAAATATTGGAAAAAAATGGACCATATACACAAAGGGATGTAACCTATTGACTGTTAAGTTGAAAAACCCTGTTCTGTACCATTGTGTGGCTCCTACCAACCTCTTTTCCCCACCCCGTTTTTTTTTTTGTTTTCTTTTTTTTTTCTTCGTCTTCTCTTCCCTACAACTTGAAAACACCAATTAAAATAAAGATAATAAATCAATAAATATTGTAATCAATTTGACATTCAACATGTCAACCTACAGTTTGCCTTCAAATATTCAGAAAAAAACTAAACAAAAATTTTCTCTCATTTCTTTAGTTTGTAAACAACAACAGTAACTCAGAGAAAGATTCAGATTGTGTGTGCAATATTAATAGTTCATCAAAATGAAATCTACCACAAATTACACATTTAAACAACTCCCTGGGGCATCGGTGACTTAGTGGATAGAGCAGGCGCCCCATGTACAAGGATGTTGCCACAGTGGCCCGGGTTCGACTCCAGCCTGTGGCCCTTTGCTGCATGTCATTACCCCTCTCTCTCTGCCCCCTTCACACTTGACTGTCCTATCTATAAAGGCAAAAATGCCCAAAAAAATATCTTTAAAAAAAAATAACATACCCTACATACTACATATATATATATATATATATATATATATATATATGTATGTATTAATCAACAGACAATTTCCCCCTCTTGAGTTGTTTTTTTTCCACCTGGACCTTTATGCTCTGCAATTTCTCCTCTAATCATCATGCTGTAACCTGTGACAGGCTGTTATGACACCAGAACTGTTGCACATTCACTTATATGTAGTTTTTGTCACGCCACGAGCATCACGTAAATTTACATTACCAGAGGTTTTGACAACATCACTTGATGACACTGACTCTGGTAAGAGAGAGGAGAGGGGGAGATACTGTGCTGCTGCCAGAGGAGCCACTGAGTAAGTTCCCTCTGCGCAGAAACTTGCTAAAAGAGTCTGAGAAGTCCAGGACTGTCGACGCCACAGTTTAATCGGCACTACTGAAGCAGCTTGTCTTTTTGGAACCACTGCGGAGTCGGAAATACCTTTGCTTTGAGCCATATGAATTTTTCATACCATTTTAGAAATTACACTGGCATTATCGTGAATGAGATGATATGGCATTCCCCCAGTAAAAACGCTCATAAAGGTTGGGGTGAATTCACCTAAATTAGTAGACATAAACAACACAGCCAAAATAGCAACAGTGTAAGGAACTGAGAAAATAAGAATTTTACTTTTCTGATTGTTGAAAACCAGTGAAAAGGAGTCTATAAAGATGCATTTTCTCTTAGATTATGAGTGCCTGACACCAAAACCTGACACATTTTTAATCTCTGAGATGTAAACGTTTAGACTACTAAACTCTATTGTTTTTCTTTGTTTCTGAAGCTTTCCTGTGACTGACACTTAAAACATCAAAAATGATCCTTTCACAGTGAGAAAATTAAAAATAAAATACAAATTTAGACATGAAAACACACCTTCAAAACCAAGACTTAGTGGATATTATGTGGCCTTAATGGATTTAAGTATTTCATAATTCTACGGTTGTGATAGCCACTATTACACGACAGATTAGAGAGAGGGACTCTTTTATTCTACTGTTGATGGCATCTAGCTGTGAAATATGCTGTGAAATGTGATTCATGGTAGACATAACCACAGTCATATTCTTTCTTTCTAACACAGTACACGTACGTGCACAAACACACAGACACACGCTTCACATTTAAAATGGTGTTATCATATGCTTGTTATCCAGACACATTGCTTAGAGTGATGTTGGAGGCAATCGTTTAGTCCTAATGAGCCATATCATCTATTTGAAATTCAAATACCTTAATGAGTTTCCCCTCCCCCACACAGTTTTTATTTCCTCCCTCCTTCTTTTCCCTGCATTCCTTTTGACAAATGCCTGTTTTATTATTATTATCATTTAATGCAATTTATTAATTTGTAATTTTATCCATTAGCAACGTTTTCTGGTGGACAGATTTAGACCAAAACATCCCTTGATCACATTACTCAGATTTCCGTCTATCATTATAACATTTTAGTATTTTATGCTGCATTCATCCACTTGAGGAAAAGCCAACACCAAAGCATTCACAAGCCAGTGAAGGCTATTATCATAGGTTTCTTTGCCAAATGTGAAAAACTGTTGATTTCTACTTTTTTTTATTTTTACTGTCTCAATATCAAATTTGGTATCCAGCACTCGGGGATGGAGCTACAGAATTTTAACATGAATAAGCATGACTGGTCAAAAAAACATGGCAACAGTCAATTGAAAAGTCTTAGCAAAGGGCGAGACCAGGAAGGAAATAGGCTTTAACTCAAGGTGTCTTAGAACAATCCTGATTAAACTCAGCTGAGGCATCCTGCACTGAACGTGACCACCATGTTCCATTCACATCTGTTAAAAGGGGGGCGAAGTGGCTGGATTTTAAGTGTGCAGTTAATGTAACGCATTACATTGTAATAATGGAATAAGTGTGTGATTGGTCTCGCTTTTTCTTTAGACAAAATTTAACCAGCCGAAATTACTTTGCTCAGCTTTAATGAGCCGGAACTCACTTGCTACCACTTGTAATTTTGATTTTGGCAATTGAGCTGCTTCTGTCTTTTGGCCTAGAATGGCAAGGAACCCAGGACTGCTGCTTAGACCATGGGTTGTGAGTGTTTGAAAGGAAAGGTGGATGAAGTACAGGATTTTTATGGAGCCAGCCATGTCATGGTCACGGGAGAAACTCCTGCTTTAAACACTCCTGTAACGCACTCAAAAAAAAAAAAAACCCTTACTGACTCCAAAAGTCATGAAGTCATAAAGTCATCAGACTTTGTTTAATGTGTAATCAAATAGTAAATAGTAAATTGTAAAATTGTAAAATTGCAAGGTTAATTGATTTACCTTTGCCTTTTGATTGAACTGAGATACACACCATTGCTGAAAAACAATAGTTTAACTATGATAATGATCTATACACACCTCCCTCCATGGTACGTGCTGCTGTCCAGTCTGATGTGACACTTCCTGCCAAATTAATGCTCACAACTCTCATCTGGTAGATGGAAAATGCCTGCAGATCTCTTACAATGGTACTGCTCTCTGGGGGTGAGACTGCACTCCTGTTGGTTAGCTGTGCTTCTGGGGAAACACTTGGATCGAGCCAACCAGCACTGAAGAAGACTCTCTTTTCAACAGCAGGGCTTGAAAGGTTCTGTGACTCCACTGGTCCATGTAGAAAGACCTCATACCTTGTGATAACGCCTGTGCAGAAAGAAAAATAGTAAGAAAAAAGAGTGAGTTTGCAACAGATTTGCAATTAGAACTACAAGAAGCATTACATCGTTATTTGCAAAATTAAATAAGGGAAGCAACAATTGCAGCTACAGGATTTGTCAGGGAAACACTACCAGTTTTCTTTTTATATTCCAGATCAACTCTTTTTGAATTAAAAGTGCCAATTCAGCATGTCTATGATAAAAGAGTCAAAATATTGAGTGTGTATTAGAAACTGCAGCCCTGCTTAAGACTCATCCCTGATGCCAACAGATGAGACACAAGCCTTTGCCTGTGTTTGGTCTTGAAGTGGAAAACAGGCTGATAATGACTAAGTCCTAGCTAGTCCTGTTTGGCTCTCTGGTGGAAACCAGGCTATTGTCCTAATCTCTCATGCTCTATTCCACTTGTTAATAGGAAAATGACAGAGCTGGTTTAGGATGAGGACAGATCAAGCAACACCACAATACAAAAAGGGACTTACAGACCCACTATGGAATAGATGAGTGCCTAAATGTTGTTACAAGTTTAAATACAGACCAAATAAAATAAAAAAGAGAGGCCTAATCTGACGTTACCCAGTCTTTTTCTTTTCTTTTCACCAATGTCAGTCTTGATACATTACATTCTACCTTACCCTTTTCTCCTAAAGGTTGTGTTCTTTCTCGTTTCCCTTTCTCACCCTTCCTCTATCAATATAGTACATTTAGAGTAGTTTATACAACTGCAACATTAGTTCATTTGAATGTGTATGGCTGCAAACTTGCTTTAGGACTCCAATTTACTCGGTTAACATTTTTTGTAATTTAACAGAACTATCGAAAACAACAAAAAAAAATCCATACCTCACTACTTAATATATCAGATGTTCAAAAACTGACATTCCCACAACACAACATTTTGATTTATTAAATATTTCTATTAATTTCATGTACATTTTGTCACAATGCTATTCTCTAATCAGTGTGTGTGTGTGTGTGTGTGTGTGTGTGTGTGTGTATGTCTGCTCGTCTCCCTCGCTCTGTTTAGACACAACTGACAAATATGTGGAATGAGTAGGCTATGTAATTTAAAGAACACACTTATTCGACCCTAAGTTTTCAACCGTAAGTTTTCTAAATCACTAGAATGAACATTGTTTCTAGTTGAAACTACATCAGTTCAAGTAAAATGACAGGGCGGGCTGAGTCAAAGAGCCTACCCAGATCAAATAGGGTGGAGGTGAGGACTGACACTGAAGTTGAGCTCAGTTGAGAGCCATATCAACCATTCTTTAACTAATGAACTGATGACAGTGAAACTGAAGGAAGGAAACATGGAGAAACCCATGTAACAAGGCTGAGTGTGACACTGGGAGGGGAAAAGATTAACAGAGAGAAAAAAAACGAGAGACACAAACAGAGGGAAACCCAGGTTACAGGGCTTTGTATGACACTGAGCCTTAGAGCCATTACAAAGCTCTCTGGATTTACCAAAGGCAGTTCCAGTTCAGTGCGCATTTCTGTGTGTGTGTGTGTGTGTGTGTGTGTGTGTGTGCGTGTGTTTGTGTGTGTGGCTGTGTGTGTAGAAGTGTTAGTTGATTCTTATTCCTCTTCAATGACACAAGCCTAAAAGCCACGCTACAAGGCAAGTGTTTCATGTTAGTTAAATTTGTGTGGTGTGTGTGTGTGTGTGTGTGTGTGAGATTATCCCACTGTATTATTCATTCTGACATTGACATGAATAATATATATATATTTGTTATGTCATGTAATTGAAACACTTCTAATAAACACAAAGTTTACATGTGCTGGTTTGTAATTTCACAGACATACGATGTGTATTTGTTTTCCTGTAGTTCTACATGTTACATCAGTTGTGCAGCATGCACATGTATGTTGGGGGTCCTACCATTTGGCTGACTGGGGGGCTCCCAGGAAGCATGCAGTGTATGGGCTCCTGTAGCAGTGACTCTAGGAGCGGGTTGGTTTTGTGGGGGGGCAGAGGCTGTCAGAAGAGACAGCGGTGGGGTAGAAGTGCACCCCCCAGAAGAGCACGCCTGTAGACAAAGTTAGGATTTTGTCATTTTCATGCTGTAGGCTGTACATGCTGAAAATATACACTGGCTGTGGCTCAAGCACATGCAGTTGCTTTACATATCTTGTTTTATTAGCAGTGAGGATATACAATACATATAGGCTATATTTTGCAAAGCGATGCAGGCACTAAAACACTGGCAGCTGTTTGCCCCACCCACCTCCAGTATTACAGTGTATTGGGTGAAGGGCTTCAGACCGCTTGCCACAGCCTCTGTAGATAAGCCTGTGTAGTGAATGACAGGCTCTGCTCCACTAGACTCCGTGGAGGATAGCACAAACCTGTGGGAGACAAAAAATTATGATAATAAATTCCTCTTTTCTTCATTTTTCTCCATCTCTCTCTATCACTGCGATAGGTCACATGGTTTTGTGATGTGGTTCAGTTAAAAACTAGTGCTGTGATGTCGCAGAGACTTAGGGGCCAAGATGTTTCGGGGTGTAGGTTGCAATGTCCCCAGTTTCAATTCAGATGTCCAGGCTATTGTTGCAGGTCAACCACCCTCTCTATCCCCATATTTCTTGTTCATACACTATAGGTTAAAATGCCCCAAAATGAATCTTTAAAAATTTCTAAATAAAGAAAAACCAGTGCTAGTCTACCCATCCCGTGTCATACTGTCCATGTCTCTCTTTACCTTCAAACTTGACTAATCCTTTTCATTGATCCTCAGACGTCTATCCTCAGTCTTGACCCATTGTCCATAACTTCCCTCAGTATCATATTCAATTATACCACGGATGCTCTCAACTCCATCTATATATCCACATTTTTCTCTCAAGTTTCCCATATGTTGTATTGTTCCTTGAGGGACAGTAGGTTTAAGATAGATAAAATGTTTACTTATCTCCTTCCTCTTACTCCCTTTTCTAGCTGAACTCCTCACCAACTGTGGACAGTGCACATCCTTTGATTATTCACAGCCTTCCTAAAGTATACATTGTCCTGCTCTTATCTTCAATATCAATAAGTCCTTCACTTGGTTACTCTCTTCATCTGACCTTTCTCAGTCTTTTTCTTCTCCATTTCACTAACTGTCTGTTAAGTGTCACCATCTTGTTTGAAGGGATTGCCAATTCTGAATGCTTTGTAACAAACTGTATCAGCAAGTCCCATTCAACAGGTCACTCATTAGGTGGATACTTTTAGCACACGCCCTCAAGCTGTACTGGTATGCTATAAGATGAATGATTTATGTTGATCATTACAATGTTTTTGGCAGTCAGCTTCAGCCAGAACCACAACAATCTGAATTTTGACTTCAGCCCATGGTGCTGTGCCTCTAAACCGTACCCTCCTTTCCCCTTCTCACTGACCTTTCCACTGGGCCTGTATCGTTTCGTGGTGTGCTCCAGTTAAAGCTTGCGGTGGTTGGACCGGGTCGTCCCACAAGGTTTAAATGGAGCTGTTCTGCTTCCGGTGGTGCACCTAAAGTTTGGTAGGAGGCTGATGCACTTGTTGTCGCCCCGGCCACATTAGCTGTTATAAGCCAGTAAGAGTAGTTGGTGTAGGGAATTAAATCAGTGTCTTCAAATGATTCAGGGCCTGAAAAAAAGGGGGAGGAAAGACGCTGGGAATGAGTCTGGAAAACAATGTTTGTTTCGACTGTACTTGAAATAACAAGGAGATGAAAATTGTTTGAGAACCTGCGTGGATGCTTACTGAAAGGATAAAGACTTTGGATGCTATGCACCGACTGTCCATCCCTGATGAGTGTGTAGTTGAGTTTGTTTGAGTTTGGGGAGTCAGGCGGATGCCAAGAGAGACGAATGGAAGAATAACTGAGAGCAAGACCTACAGGTGCAGGTTGCTGAGAGGGTGCTGCATGGACAGAAACAAAAACAGTAAAAGAGATTAACAGTGATACATACAAACTAAACAGATTACATTTTATAATTTTACAGGGACAAACAGTTTATAATTAGGGTATGATACTTTGGTGTAAATGTGTTACCAGAATCAGCAATAATTCACCAAGTACCTCAATATCAGACTGCACAGAAATAGTTTTTACATCACTGATGTTCTGAATCTTTGCCGCTGCTTTAAGAAATAGTTCTATTATAAACGTATTGGCGTGCTTGCCAAGAGTTAGATGAGAAGATTGATAACACTCTCATGCATGTACAAGAAGTATGAAGTTGCAGCCAGCAGCTGGTTAGCTTAACTTAGCACAAAGACCAAAAACAGGTAGAAACAACTAGCCTTTAAGTCGGTGTGTGTGGATTTGGGCTTGTGTGTATATACATATATATATATCTATATTTGTGTGTGTTAGCATGTAAAACAGACCTTTACTGCACCCAAAGTGGCTCTCAGGGTCAAAATGACTCGCTCCAGGTTGACATGTATCACACTTGTCTCCAGTTACCAGCAGCTTACACACACACGCCCCTGAGTCTGGATCACATGAACCATTGACACTGCCCGCTGGGTCACATGCACATGGCTGGCATCTGGTCAAGCAAAGAAGGAAAAAAGAAACAATCCTGAAGATGTTTTGTACAGTTCCCAATCTTCATTCATGGCAACACTCATCTGATTGAAAACAATGATACTTAAAATAATTACCAGAGCCTTTTAAGACCCAGGTTGGATAAGAAATTGTACCTTTTGAATAGCTAACGATTTTCAAAAAAAAAGAATCAGTCATCCAGATACTGTCATTGACATACGGCCTACTTCTGGCTCTGTGGCTGGATAATTGTGTTGTTGAAAAATATCATGCAACACAGCGGTTTAAATAATTTGCTTACCGTAATCAAGTAGTCTGCGTACACTGGTCATTTTGTTTTTTTCATACATGACAATATTATTTACTGTAGAAGTTCATACAGTAAATGCAATTGTTTGGGTGTGGATGTTTGGCCAAACACAGAAAGAAAATGCACTTTAAATGTATCTGAATTAGTGTGCAAATGTCCAAAGACAACTTGTGACTGGGTGTGTGTGCCTGAAAGGTGTTGGGTCTTCACCTTAACACTGTTAGGGAAACCCCCACTCCCGTCTATCCCACCCATCATCATCATCCCCAAACTGTAAAACTAACTTCACAGAAAATTCATTCCCCTCAGAGTTGTCAAAATCTGTCTGTGTGTCTGTGTGTGTGTGTGTGTGTGTGTGTGTGTGTGTGTGTGTGTGTGTGTGTGAGTCTGACAGTGTATGTGTCTGGGTCACCACTGTGGTGTTACCCTCACTGGGGCTGGGCAGCGGGTGATCATCCGGCCAGCCACCTCACACCTTTACACACAGTCACATGCACACACAAACACACACACACATGATCTATGTGCTTGTTGAGGGGTTGTTTGGCTCACACACTACACTGACATAGAGAGTAACACCGTATAAACCCTATTACTGTCACTCACACGCACACACACACACACACACACACACACACACACACACACATGCAATCCATGTGTGTTTTTCTTTCTTACACATACTCTACTCACATGCTCCCTCTCCCTCTCACTCACACACATACACACACACACAGCTACACCTTCTTTATTGCTGTGTGAAAAGCCACAGCCTCTTAACGAGCCGCAAATTTGTCCTGTCAACTGGTGCTCAAACACACACACACACACACACACACACAAAAATGCCATAGTGACTCGACCTTCACTCCATTCCCAAGGAGAAAGAAAACACAAATATCACACCCATTCTCTCCTTTTTCATCAGCCTCAAAGTACAGTGTGTGTGTGTGAAAGAGAGTCATTCATGTGTGTTTAGTAACATATAGCATGTTTAACAAACAGAGACATGCAGGGAACTGTGTGCAAATCAACCATCATGTGTCATGTAATAACATTAGAAATAACTTTAAAAGATGTTTAGATCCCAATAACACAAATCATATGTTACTGTAGGTTTTAGAGTATCAGAATATTACATATGTAATCCCTTGTAATAAAATTATGTGTGTAAGTGAATGTGTGTATGTGCCAATATCTAATCCCCCCAGACAGAATTACCATCATATTTCCCTGTGATGAAGTTAACAGCGGTCAGCACTTCTCTGACCCACTTCTCCATGGAGACACAGAGACACAGGACTACATCAGCCAACCACACCCACATCAGTGTGTGTGTGCGCGTGAGTGTGTGTGTGTGTATGTATGTGTGTAAATTAATTTGTGTAGAGCCTATTGATTGAAGGGGGAGGATAAATTACTTGATGATATTTAGATGAAGAAATCCTTACTATGGAGCGAGTCTGGGCACAAGAAATGCATTCAGCAGTAACAACCCAAGACTTTATTTGTCATTTGTTTTAGCGCAAGGAAAGAAAATAAGACAGGAAATGGTGGAATAAAGGAAGACAGAGAGAGAGAGATAACAGAGAGAAATATCATTCATTTACTGAGTATTTAATGTCTCAACTTGATACCCACACACAAGTCAAAGCTTGTCGGGATCTCCCATGTGCCAAAAATCACCTCTTTCATTCAGCCTAGTGAGAAAAGAACAAGCCGGTGCAAGAGTGTGAGGTTCGGACAAACTTTCCACGCTCAACATCCGTGGACAGCGGCCGACTTGTATCAGTCGCGTGACAAACTTATGGTCCAATCCATTAAGTTTGAGAACGCACGTGTGTGTTGTGCGTGTGTGTGAAAGACAGAGAGAAAGAAACGGCAAGCCATTGATGATCAGAGTGGTTGGTTGATCTCCACGCCAATCTAAACTCCCTTCCTCTGGGTATCGACAAGTATTTCTGATGGTGACTAGGGAGGGTAGGACTGTTTAATTGACTAGTTGACTACTGACACATATCCCTAGTCAAGCCATCCCCCATCCATATTTTTTTTCTGAAATTCTAATTATTCTACCATTTCCTTCCCATCACCTCCTCCCTAATCTCTTTCTTTGGTAAACTCTTTATCACTCTGTTGTTTTTCTCTCTTCTTCAATCGTTCCATCCCTCTCTGCTGTGAGGAGATCTCAGCCACAGCCTGAACATAGGGGAATACAGCTATCAGGCAAGGTCAGCTGACACACACACACACACGAACACAAACACACACAGTGGACCGCCAGTCAACAGTTTGTGGATCATCTATCTGCAATGACACCCTGATGAGAGGAACTTATGTGTGTGTGCGTACCAGCACTGCACAAGATGTAACGTGTACAGTTACATTTGTGCATTCGTGTTTCAAGTTGTGTGTGTGGCGCTGTGTGTGTGAGATAGCCTGCAGGTAAAGACATGAGCGGTAAAGGTCAAAGCAGCTCTTAACTCATGTAAGTCATATGTCTGCCAACTAATCTGTAAACTGTCCTTACAGAGACTGCACCTGCTGGTGTGTGTGCTCGTTGGCGGAGCAGCGCACGTTTGTGTGTTTGTGTATGCGCAGGTGGTGCAATTAATGGATAAAAGCTTTACAGGATGAACAACCTGCGGATATGGTGTTCATCTGTGTGATTAACGTTATGTGAGTTACCTGCCCAGGCCAGGGTTGAATCCGAAGAACATCTCACGACACTGGTCACAGCGTCGCCCTCCCACTGAAGGATGGGCACACACACACTGTCCGGTCTGGCTTTCACATCCACGCTGCGATGCTCCCATTGGATGGCAGTCACACTCCGCACACATACTCTGATCTGGAGACAGGTAGAAGCCTGGATAGAGACAAACATAAAATAAAGAAACATAATGAATCTGGCTGCTTGTCTGTCACTTTATTAATCTGTCTAAAGTTAGGGCTGAGACATGTATGCAGGTTGGGGCTCGGCAGTATATGAATATGGTAAAACTTCAATTAATAGCCTGGGCTACTGTTTGCTTAAATCACTGAACTCAACTGGCTTATATTTGAGACAGGCGTCTATATAAGACAGGCTTTTCATTCCTTTCACACAAAACTGCTTCACTGCAAATATGGGGTATACGATCAAATTGTTAATTTAAACCAGTGTGAAAATTTTGGTTTTAAATAACACATCAATTACTAAAGAGTCACCACTTTTTTTGTGTCTCCCTTCTTTCTCAGAATGGTAAATCTGAATGAATTAGTCTTTGGTGCCCATGGTTTCAGTAAAATGACCAGGCTAGTAAAAGGGACTGGGCATTTAATTGAGACTAATTGGGATTTTTATTTGAAGTTTTACGATATTATATCAATATCGTGATGAGACTAGTCGTAGCTTCGGATATTGTAATATCGTAAGAGTTGCCTTGGTTTTAAAGGCTGCATTACAGTAAAGTGAAGTGATGGAGTTCTATTAACTTACCAGACTGTTCTAGCTATTCTATTATTTGCCTTTAACCACTTAGTCAATAAATCTACATTACTGCTGATTATTTAGCAAAAATCTCATTGTTAAAATATTTTGTGAGAGCACCAACAGTCAACCCTACAATATTGTTGCAATATCAATATTGAGGTGTTTGGTCAAAAATATCTTCATATTCGATTTTTGCTATATCGCCCAGCCCAACAACAGGAGGAGTTATTCTTGGTTTCTTCTTTTTTTTCCCTTGTTCCTTTCTTTAATATTGCATTTATTTCAAATTCACATGACAATCTCTGAAATAACAACTCAAGAACATCAGTTGTTTCATGTCCAGGTTGTGCTCTGCAAAATTCTTACATATGATGTCACAAATTTCATCTGTGGTTTCATCCAAAGTTATTTACTGATCACTATACAGTTAACTTGTCACATTGAAGTGTTTTCCATACAATTTCTATACTATTCTCTAGCTAAAATAAATTAAATCCTATGTAGTTGGCTGAATTTCCTCGTATAAAAAATTATGAACAAGCAACCATACACGTTGCATATTTAACAGTGTCTAATATGTTCTCTTTTTTTCGACAGCATCTGATTATATGGTGTTATAGCGTTCCACATGACATCCCTCATATAGCAAGTAGTAAATCAGTGGCTGATTTTGGACGTGGCCTGGTTCAATTTTGAGACAACCATATTATGTCCCTCCAAATAAGCATTAGAGGGTGTTGTTTGCCATTTATTTGTAATAAAATTTAACACAAAGCCAATAAGTCTGTGTGGGGTTACATTAAGCACTCTGAGTTCTTAAGTACAAATCAATTCAGTTTATTTTCCTCAACGCTAGCAGTGGCTAATAAACAAATTAGATATTTAATTTAGCCACTCTGACAGGGAATTTGCAACAGCATGTTTACCATGTCATGAACAGGCGGTTTAGGAAATTAAGAGGGGAAATTTGAGGATGGAGCTCGGAAAATATAATGAAACAATGGGATTAAAACATTTGGCAAAGTACATCTTTGTTACCTCACCATGGTACTGATCATTGCCTTTGATTTTGTATTATTTGTGAGATAATAATGATTATCTTGTGTCTTCTGTTTTTAAACAACCTTCCATCAATACATCAAGTCACATCTTGTGTTACAGTAAACCTGACTATGCTGTCGGTCATTCTCCATTACTGACACAATACAACATCTGTTACCTCTTCTCCCACAAGACTGACCACACACACACACACACACACACACGCACAAATTCATGAGGCAATGCACACACAAAAATCAAAATGAGATGAGTGAGAAGAAGCAATCTTGCCTCTCTGTGGTGCTGTTGTTGAGACCTGGCACAAACAGGACAATCACTGAGTGGAGATCTGGCAGAGGGCACGTGCCAACACACACACACGCGCACAAACACTAAAAGTTGGGACTACCAACCATTGTTCACCATTTTCCTCAGAATCTCTTTCATTATGGGGTAGCCTGACCTTTAGGCCGTAATGTTTCCACTAAATTTTTTTATCCAGTCACTCCCTTAAATGTATTTTGCTCTATACATCATCCATTTAATCATTATTCCAAACACACTTACCAGGTCTGCAGCTACTACAGTCCTTTCCATAGCGTGTAGGGACACAAACACACTGCCCTGTGGTGCTGTCACACACTGACCCCGTCACTGTCCCTCTGAGGTCACAGATACATGGTACACAGCCCTGGGTCGACCCCGCTGATAGGACACAAATCAACATCAGAAGGCAGAATAGATCCAGACTTTTTCTCCAAAACTGTCACCACTTATGCAACAACACAAATGCTTTACAACACAAAACAAAAAATCTCTTCAGACAAAAGTCCTGAGGTAAAGAGAAAACATTAGTAACATCCCTTTTATTTGAATTACAGTAACTATGACATAAAATATGTTGTTTCTCAACATCTTAATAAACGCTGTTTACAAGAGACCTCAACTATGAGACTGGGACTTAACTCAGATGTAACTTTGGCTTCAGCTCAGTGTTAACTTACTCTGGAGGTGTAAACTCCTGTTGTAGTAGTTGTGGGCACAGTTGGTACACCGTGCTCCCTCCACCCCCTCTCGGCATGGGCATTGTCCAGTCCACATATCACATACACCTTCTGGCACAGTGCCATGGATGTCACATGCACACGGCAGACAGCCCAGGGAGTTTCGCTGCTCCAGGGTGTGGTAACCATGACGACAAGAGTCACAGCGACGGCCTTCCACATGTTCCTAAGAAAGAAAAGAGGACAGAAAGAGGGATGTAAAGTCTTAAAAATTAAGTGTCATATAAATATATACAGTAAGTTACATATAGGTGTCTCCCAGCCCCCAAAGGAGCCTGGGTGTGCCTGAATTGCCAATAAGGTGTTGAACTGGTCAGTCACATAAAAAAGTTGACAGAACCTTTTTGTCTTTACCTGTTGGCTCTGCTACTGGCATTGTCCGTCAGTCATGTTTTATTTTCTGATCACCTTAGATTTAGTCATGGATTTACAAAATCAGGCAGCTGTGTGGATCACACATGGTGGTACGTAATTCAGATGAGAGGATAAATTAACCTAACCCTTAAGAGATGGGTGAGAAAAACTTTATCTAATAACAGAAGAGGTCCAGTAGGGTCTTTAGGTGCATAATGGGAAGTGAATATATTACTTTGTGACCTAGAAAAGCCAAATCCAGTGTATTTTTTCCCACTCTTAATCATTCCTTTTCTAAAGGTTTATATTCGAAATAAACTTTAGAAGCCTTATTGGACTACTTCACCAGTAGTGTATGTACCACCATCATTTTTCCTGCTCTCCTCTGCTCACAGACCAAAACCAGACTACTAAACTAGGTGGCTTCTACTTTTTTTTACGCCACTTGACGAAGTTAATTGCTGCTGGTAAAATGGTTTGAATATTTGTTAGTAACTGTCTGTTTTGTTGTGAGTTGTTAAATAATGTCTTGCTTTTCCTTCAAGGCCAAAAGAAGACTTGTTGCCACCACCTTTATGTCTGTGCTGGACAGTGATGTTAAATGCATGCATGCATCTTCACAATGCTTACACATGCTGGATACTGTCTACCACAGATCACTGAGATTTTTTACAAATCTCAAAGCCCTTTCTCATCATTGCTCTGTACAATCATTCACACTTCCTTCTTACCTACGGATCTGCATCCTACAAAAAAGTATGGGAAGTTATTGTCTGTGCTCCCAGGACTTATTGATGCTAACTGTTTCTTAAGTCTTTACTGCATCAGTGTCAAACTCATCTTGGTTCATGGGCCACATACAACCCAATTTAATCTCAAGTGGGCCGGACCAGTAAAACCGTTGCTTAACAGCAATCAGTCACTACTACTCACTATCATTACATGTCTATTTCCCCATACATTTCCTCTCCTGTGCAGTAATTCTGTCACCATCACATCAAACCAAAGTGGAGGGTATTAAGGAAGCAGCATTTTACATAAAGTAGGCTACTTACTATTTAAATTACTCCTGAAACCTGACACATTTTAGCCTGCACATGTGCATCACCATTAGGTATGCAAAGTCATCCAGTGAGCTGGACTGGACCCTTAAGCAGGCCAGCTCTGGCCCACAGGCCATATGTTTTACACCACTGCTATACTGAACTGTAAAAAGGGCTTGGAATGTGTTACAACCTAACCTTAATCTATGGGAACTGGTCTCATTAGGAGCATTCAAAGTGTTTCTAAATGACTGTATCTGCTTTTAGATATTTTGAATGATTGAAGAATGATTTGATGTGTTACATCTTGTTTCTATTGTTTCTTCTTTGTTTTCATTTTAAATTGTTATATATATATATTGTTATATATATGTCCCTGGCCAGGACACTCTTTAAAAAGAGATTTTTAATCTCAATGAGTCTTTTACTCTTAGTAAAATAAATCTTCTATTGTTGGTGTCATCAGTCATAATAAAAATCTCATTCAAAATGTATATATGTTAACTTGCCTTACACACACACTGTCCTGTGTGAGGATCACAGTCTGTCCCAGGTACTGTCCCTTCTTGTGAGCAGTTGCAGGGGGCACAGGATCCCTCCAGTCTTAAACCATACAAACCCCTGCCGCAAGAGTCACAGCGCTGCCCCCCCACCCCGGGCTTACACTCACACTGCCCCCCCTCAGGCTCACAGAACGGGCTGATGGAACCCAGGGGGTCACAGTCACACGGGACACAGCCGTCTGGGTGGGACAGGTTCCAATAACCAAACTCACAGCGGTCACAAGAGAGACCTGGAAAGAGAGAGAGAGAGAAGGCATTTACAGAAATGTTGAGGAGAGGACCGAGTGGGACCTGCTGAGAGAACCAGAAAGGAAAAAGAAATAAAAAGAGTGAATTGATGCTTGCTTGTTCACCAAACAGCGTTCAGTCTCTCTGTGTTTGCAGGCGTGTGTGTATGTGTGTGTGTGAGTTAGAGGGAGCGAGAGAAATGGTGGGTGAGTGTATAAAACTGCCATCATTAGGGCCAGGCCCTCTACATATGATGGATCACTCACCTAAGGCCAAACACTTAATTTCACTGAGCGAGAAAATAAATAAATTAAGCAACTACAAGAAAAGGACGGAGGGAAAGAAAAGGAGGAGATGGAGAGATGGATAGCGGGACATAAAAATAACACCGAATTACCATTTGGCGTAAAAACAAGACAGGGTGAGTTCTGTTGGCTTTAAAGCACTTAAAGAACAATTTATTTCAGCTTGTTGCCAGATTAGCAGATCGATTCAATATGCTTTATTGGCACTAGTGTAACTAAGACAATAGTGCCAACGTGCCAGGTAATAATGAGATTAAAAAGAAAAAGAAAGAATTAATAAAATCTAGAAAGGAGCATATTATCTTTTTAGAATGATTTATTAACAGGTTTCATAATATTTAGTGTTATTAAACTGAAAATCAAAGACATTTCAAAATGCAAACATGCAGCTTTTTACTAACAAGTTAAGTATGAATATGAAAGCCTTCCACACTTTAAACATTTTATATCTCATTTTCAATACCATTAGGTGCCATGCAGAAGAGCATGTGCAACGACCCAATCACAGTTTCACCTCAGTTATTACTATTTATACATTCATTTATTGATCTTAAATTTAGGTCTGTCAGCATTTAAACATTCTGAAATTGAGGTAAAGTATTTCCTAAATTATTTCTGTTCTGTTTATAATTTTTGCCCAATAACAAACACCAAAACTGACCATACTGTGGGAGGTTTTATGGCCGCAGCAGCAGTGCCAGGCTATAAGGCTAGTTAAACCATGATATGCAGCGTGAGCGAGCAGGGCTTATTTGAATATGCCATACGTATTCCATGACAGGCAATCTGTCCCTAAATGGATGCCTGGGGGCAACGCAGTCACCACAGCCGTTTATGAGGGAGCGTGTGTTCGTATGTGGGTGGGTGGGTGGAAATGTGAGTGTGTGCACGTGCGCCGGCGACAGCATATCTGTGCATCTATGTTAGCGCACATGACAAAGTGTGTGCTTGTCTGTGTAAGTGTGTGTCCTGCTCAGTGTGCGGCAGACACTTGGCATTTCCCCTGGTCTGCCCACTTTAATGATTTTATAGATATGAATGTATTTCTCTCCATAGATCATATTTCATAATAGCGCAGTGAAGATATGTCTGCGTGTGCGTGTGCTGAGGTGTGCGTGCACGTCGGAGTTCGCTGGTGGTAAATATGCAGGCTGACAGGATGATGCTTACAACCCTAACAATGCTGTGATATATTGCGCTCTGTGAATTTCTCCCAATAAAACTAAACAGTTTATAAAGCATCCCATACCCATTATAAAATATAATTATATTTCTATTTACATTTTAAACATTGAGCTGAACAAGTTGGCATATGTGAATCCTATTTTTGTAGCTAGTCTTGTGACATTCAAACATGAGGTCCAACAAACACAACGACAGGAACAACTGAGAAGATTAGAGAAGAGAAACGAGAAGAAAAAAAGTCACAAGACAATAAAAAGGAAAGAAAAGTGAGAACATTAGAAAATAGAACATGTTAGAAGATATTAGATCAGGACAGAAAGGAGGTAATTTTGTGCTGGGGTGTGCACGTGTGCACGCGTGCATATGAGTGTGTGTGTTTTCAGGACATGGCCCAACCCTTTTATCAGTAGCCAGCTGGTTAACAGGCTCATGCATCACCATTTCAAACACTATTATGTACACACTGCACTCTGGCACCTTGTTATGAATGTGCGTGTGTGTGTCTGCATGTGTGTATCTGTGTCTGCGTGCACACATTTCAATTCCGTCCTTCTGAAGCGTGCCTGCCATTGCTCTACTCAAAGTATCAGCTTGGCGGTAATAAATTGCCATAATCAAATCTCATTTCTGAAAAATACCTGTGGGAGCAACCAAACAAACAAGGACAGGAAAAAAAAGAACGAAAGTGGGTCTTGTAAGAAGGAGTGTGAAAAATACAAGGGGCTGCAGCCGTTTGTTTTAATCAACTTGGCATTGAATTAGAGAATTAAATACCAGCTTAGTCCTTGATAGCATGCATGTGCACACACACACGCACGCACGCACACTCTCTCTTTCACACACACACACACACACACACATAGACATGCAGTATTCACACACACACGCAAGAAACTCCTACAATCATACAATACATACAGTTAGGCAAAGACAAAAGTACATCATGACCACACGGTCACATCCAGACACTCTCCCTCTTACATACAAAAACATAAACAGACACTCTTACACACATTTACAAGTTCACGTACACATGCCCACACTCACACGCACGACCGCGGGCCCTTGATAGCGAGGCTTAGCAATAACCATGATGCGTTGAGTTGAGGAGCGTTGGCCGGTTTTGCATTTCATACGAGCCTGCTCTTCAAAGACACACAGGGGAGAGAGTGAAACCATTTATCACAAAGAGAAGCACAACGGCTGGAAGCACCCCCAGCAGAAAAGCCTGTTTATTTTGGCTGGCAAAACACTTTGGGATATGGATGTGTGTGCGTTTTCGCCTGTGTGTGTACACCCAGTATATCCACTTTTGCTTGTGTGTGCACCCCAATGAGCAGCTGCGCCTATGTATTAATTAAGATGCCATTACTGGACAATTAAGCAGAGTAACTGTTCTACTGAAAAGCACAAGTTATCAACAGAGTACTTTGGGACATTTTGTAAGAAAAACCATTTTAGGGAGCAAATATTTTGGAGTTGAGAGCTGTTGTGGTAACATACAAAGATCTGAAGAGGTTGCTGATATTGCCCATAAATTACTTTATCGTTTCGTTATCTTAATTGAATCCGCACCCAAAGTAAGGTTGCCTGGCTTGGGTGGGATTGAGGGTGATGGCACGGCATTTTGTTTCATAATACACACAAGAACTACCCGCCCGCGTTTTGTTTTTTTTGCAATAACATTACTGATAGAACACCATCATAAAACTCTGATTAGCATACCACATGCATTTCAAATACCAGTCAATAGGCCGCGTTTACACCATCATCAGCACAGCTCTCAGAAGGCCAGCACAGCCAGCCTCACACAGAAACCCACACATACACACACTCATTCTTGTACAATATTTATACTCTCACACATGGTCAAAATAAGGTAGTCACATCTGTAATGATTACAAATATATAATATATATATATAAACCACTAGGGGGCGAATGAGTGAACTTGTTTGGGACGAGTTTTCTGGGCTTAAAGCTATAGTGTGTAACTTCTACAGGTCCGTAAATGTCCGTTTCACCCAAGCCACTACTAGAGGAGATGACACAATGCTGATTAAGCCGATCGACTCCTCTAACATCTCGTGGTATTTTTCAATATATATCATTTTTAGTATGCGTGTAGACCGGCGACATTCCCGCGCTGGCACACAGGAAATGCTTCCTCACAACAAGAAGGGAGGGGGAGGAAGAGCGGAGAGGTAGAGCGCAGGTAGAAAGAGAAAGCAACATGGCGGAGAATCGGCTGAGACACGGTTCAGAAGTGAATCCTACCACAAAGGCAAGTGTTACTCTGTGTACATGGAAGTGCCGCCGGCTTATTAGTTGTAATAACGCATTATCCGCTGGGAGGCGACAGAAGTTACGCACTACAGCTTTAAAATAAAACAATTTCCAGTGCCCTGTATAACTTTGGACTCGGCGATCCATATATTCACGGTTCTGTATCAAGCACCAACTGAAAAATGAAGCCAACACGGAAGTGCCAAAAAACTGCAGTTCCTTGAATGGCCACTTGAGGCTGGCGCCAGAAGCCAGTCAATCACCCATAGACCCCCATGTTTACATGCCGAAATGAAAACTGTACAGAGGGTGAATTTTTATTTTTTTTTTTTTTTTTATTACTCATCAATGTATATTTAATTAATACGTGAAGTTACACAATTATGGGCGATACATTTTAAGCGACAGGCTGTCTGCCAATCGTGTTCTCTGCTTCTCAGTCAGATCCACTTACTCCTCCACAGTGCCAGCCTCTTGCCAAACATGGTCGCTTCTGGCTCGAAAAAACAAGAAGGCGACGTCTGAAATGCCGAACTCTTCAACATGGCAGCTGAATGAAACCAATGCATGATGTTGCAGTAGCAACGTCCGTAATTTGGTCCGTAACCAAGTGATTACATCTCCAGCAGGCCAGACCTGCCCCCTTCCCTCTTCTCGCCCAACCACTGGCACACACACCATGTATGTACCAGGCATTGCTGTGACTGGCAAAGTAATGGGAGATGATAGACTGGTTCTGCTAATCCAGAACCCCCAACTGTACAAAATCATCAAAATAATGTACATGCAGTGCGTACAGGATTATGGCTGCCTGCGCCACTGATGGTATGATCTTGCAAATATGTCACATTGTCCTCAAAAAGTTTCTCTGGTGCCCAGTAGCTCAGCAGGTAGAGCAGGCATCCCATGTTCACAGGGCAATGTTCTGGCTGCAGCGGCTGCAGGTTCGATTCCAACCTGTGGCCCTTTGCTGTATGTCACCCCCCCTCTTTCCCTTTCACGCTTAAAACTGTCTCTTTTTTTCTTTTTTTTTTTCAATTTAAGTAAATATTCATGGGAGCCTATTCTAATGTGCGGACTCTGTTTTTTCATCTCTTGCATGATCTATTGTTCAGCACCTAGTTTTTTTATGTGTGGATGTGCATGCTTGTGTGAACTTTTTGTCTGTTTACCTGTGACATGGGGTTTACACTGGCACAGTCCAGTGTCCTGGTGACAACTGGGAACTCCTTCTGTTGAGGTGCTGATGATGCCAATGTCACTACAGTTACAGCGAGTGCAGCCATTTGGATTTGAGGCTTTAAGACCATACCAACCAGGCAAACACTCTTCACACCGTCGACCTGTTACCGCAGCCTTACAAGTACACTGACCTCCCACCTGGTGGTGAGAGACAGAGACGAAGAGCAAGCAGGGGAGAGAAAAAGACCAGTTTTAAACTGACTTGAAAATGCTGAAATCATCAAAATTAAAACTGTAAGGGTTTCACTGTCATCAATAATCGCGTGTTTGTGTTGGTGTGTACCTGTGCGCACTCCATGCTGTTGTTGACTGTTCCAGCAGTGTTACAGTTGCAAGGCTGACACAAATCAACTGAAGTGGGATCACCTTCCTCCAGCCTGAAAAACCCACTTACACACAGCTCACAGTTCTTACCTGAGAGACAGAAACAGGGAGAGAGAAAGAGAAAGAAAGTCAAAGGAATAGGTAGAAACCACTCAGGATCAAGAGAAATGTTCATGTCAAAGTCCAGGTTTCATCCTTTCAACATTTTCCAGTCCAACATACTTTAATGACAGTTAGGTACCACTTGAAGGCTTATGACATCTGGTCTGTAATTGTTTCAAAGTGCTTTAACATTATGGTTGATCAAGAACCATAAAACATTTTTTTTTAATAAAATTGCATTCCTATAAAATGTGAAAAAACTACTACCTTATGTTGAGATGATGTGTAAAACATAAATAAAAGCAGAATGCAAAGACTTGCAAATCTTTTTGACCTGTAGTTAATTGAATACAGCACAAAAACAAGATATTTCATGTTCAAACTGGTAAATTTGATTGTTTTTGTAAAATATTCACTTATCCGGAATTTGATGCTGGCAAAATGTTTCAAAAAAGTTGAGACAGTGGCAGCAAAAGACTGGGACAGTTGTGGAATGCTAACAACATCCAACAGGTAAAAAGGTTAATTGTAATTATTACATAAAACACTCTACCTGTGGTGTTGTGAGTGCAGTTGTCACAGATGCCTCCTCCTCCTCGATAGTGCTCATCTGGCTGGTCATCAGCTCCGACTTCATAATGACAGGAGAGGGCGTGTCCGTGACACTGACAAGGCCGGCAGTTCATAGGCTGGAGTTGGTCACCTGACCTGAATGGCTTGTCATTGTAGAGGGGCGCACAACGATGGCACTGTTGAAAACACATACTGTACATTAATACAGACATACATTTCTGTTTTTATACTATAATCTACCACACTGTTTGGATATGATGCCATAACTGTTAATCATATCTCACAGACAGAGCTTCAATGTAATGTGCACTGCACCGCAACCGACCAATAAATGCTGCCTCTGGTGGGTGATGTAATGGGACCATGTCCGTTTTGATTCAGGAAACAATATGGCAGCCTGCTGGTAACAATCTCAAATTACAGTTAAATGGTAAACTAAAATATGGGTCTTAAAGGGATAGTGCACCCAAAAATGAAAATTCAGCCATTATCTACTCACCCATATGCCGACGGAGGCCCTGGTGAAGTTTTAGAGTCCTCACATCCCTTGCGGAGATCAGCGGGTGGAGCGGATAGCACACCTAATGGTAGACGGTGCCCCAGACTAACGTCCAAGAACACAAAATTGAATCCACAGAGTACCTCCATACTGCTCATCCATAGTGATCCAAGTGTGCTGCAGCCGCGACATAAAAAGTTGTTTCGAAAAACATATGAACTCTGTTTTTAGCCTCACTGTAGCCTGTAGCTCTGACTGCTTCTCTGTGCTCCGCGCTCACGTGTGCGCGCTCAGGGTGATCGGTGATGCACGGTCTCTGAAGAGCAGCAGTCTCGTCAGTACTGATGTCCAGATTCTCAAGTGCAGGCATCGCCAATTCCCAGTCTGAGCAGCAAAGACTTTCCTCATCCGTTGGCATTGCTTTGCATTTGAAACAACTACACCACCAGGTTTCCAGTGCTCGACTCCGGTATTCTGCGGCTGGCTGAGGGTTAGGCTCATGAGCTGCGGCGGCTGCTTCGTCCAGTAGCCTGAGTTCCGTCCGTATACTCGGGCTCAAACAAATACGGCTCAACAAAGAAATGCTGTTCCTCCTCAGTTTCAAAGTCTTCAGACATGTTGGGCTGCCCTTTGCTAAAAGACCGTAGTGCAAATCATCTTTTAGCTACTGTGGTTACTGTTGTCCCTCCCTGCGGTGCACGTGTCACGTGATGTAAAGCTCATGCTTTCGCTGGTCTCACGCAGGCGCGTGAGCGCGGAGCACAGAGAAGCAGTCAGAGCTACAGGCTACAGTGAAGCTAAAAACAGAGTTCATATGACGTTTTTCGAAACAACTTTTTATGTCGGGGCTGCAGCACACTTGGATCACTACAGATGAGCAGTATGGAGGTACTCTGTGGATTCAATTTTGTGTTCTTGGACGTTAGTCTGGGGCGCCGTCTACCATTAGGTGTGCTAGCCGCTCCCCCCGCCGATCTCCGCAAGGGATGTGAGGACTCTAAAACTTCACCAGGGCCTCCGTCGGCATATGGGTGAGTAGATAATGGCTGAATTTTCATTTTTGGGTGCACTATCCCTTTAAAACATCTGAGGTGAGAGATAGGCAGCACAGTAAAAGAATCTTGGTCCATCTTTGATCAGCACGGCTTAGTTTTACTGTTTGATCTCAGCATTTTCAGCCTCTGTTTTCACAATACAGGAAACAGTATGGTACCCGCTTCCTGTCACAAATTGTTGTATTTTAGCAAAACAGTGCACTATAATCTGTTTCTGAGGACAGTTTAGGTTAAAAAAAAAAGGCAATACAGTAACAGCGTTTTGGCTTGTATTTGATCAGCACTGCCTAGTTTCAGTGTTTTTAGTTGTAGTTTCAATCGGAGTTTGGTCTGAATTTGAAAGAATGACGGCTGGTCTCTCTCTCCTTCTCAATCCGCTTCTAGACTCTTTGTATCCATGGTGGCAGTCATATGGAAATGTGGAAGTACAATCTGTAGTTCCAGCAACAGACACAGAGCCAATAGAAATTCACTGGATGACGTATTTGAGTTGAGAGATGAGCACAGAGATCTGGGCACTGGTTAGATGGAGGGAAGTTTACCACAGTTCACATACTACCCACACTGTTATGATACAAAGCTGGTTAAAAGTAAAGTATCCCTTTAAGCAAAGGCATGTAAAAATGTCATTAATCTACAATTGCTACAAATAATTCTGTGTGCATTGAAAAACGGTCCCATGACAAGTACATGCTTGCTTTTATAGAACAAAGAAAGAGAATGAGACAGCCACGTTAAGAAAGACAGACACAGAAAGACAGTGGCAAATATAAAGGCAGAAAAATCAGTGGCCCGTGTGAATCTAAATCTAAAGAGAGAGAAGAATAATACACATAACTGAATAGAAAACACAGAGGTATTGTCTGCTATATAATAAAAAGCCAGTACGTTCACACACACACAGACACACACACACGCGAGCGCGCACAAACTCACACACACAGCGTAGGGAAATCAGACCGCTAATGAGGAGTGACTTGCAACAGCCAGGGCTCTCACACAGGCCCACTTTCATGTCAAAATAAACATACCAAGGTGTGTGTAGGGGAGGAGGGAAAAAAAAAGTGACATAAAAAATGCATTTTTCTGTAGCAGAGAGCAGCAGAGGCGAGAAGCAGCAAGTACAAGCCCTTTGATTTTGTTCAGCAGTCAGTACAAATTATGGTGGACAAGGGGGGCATCAAATGGCGGGATTAAAAATGTATTAAAAAACACAGGAGTTCCTCCCATGTGTGACACATGCAGACCTGCACTGGGCCCATTATGTATGACACACAGAGGAGGGGGGAAGGCGAAGGGAAGAGAGGGGGAGGGGGAGAGTGAAGATGGAAATAGGGGGAAAAGGCTCCTATTTTGTGTACGAGAGAAAAAGGGGAGGAGGTAGGGAAAAATGCAGGAAACTGATGTGAACAGAAATGAGGAAAAGAATCCCTTTGTGTTTTAAAGATTAAGACTAGAGGGACAGAAAGACAAGAAACAGACAGAGAAAACAATCCACAAGTGTGTGAGCGAGAGATATGGGACAGAGAATGAGGAAGACAAAGCAAGAGAGAGATCAAAAATAAAATTAATGTTAGTATGTGAAGACAACAGAAGGCCCCATGTGTAGCTGCAACACCACACATGGCTCAAGATGAAACATATACAAACACACAAAATGGTAAGCAACCATTTAATTATTTTGCTTTTAAAGGCGCCCTGTGGAGTTATGCTTGATGCATTTTGTGTATCTTTGGGGTGAAACAAATTTTTGAGTGTATTTCAGTCACTGTAAAACATCTGCAAGCTTCTTCATTGCCTTGCTTTGCCAGCAGCAGGAATGTGTATCACACCACCCGTGTGCATGTGCATCATTTTGTGCATGCACAATACCAATAAAGTGCAGACCCACACATTAAACACTGTTCCATAGTAAGGTTGGACTGTTGTAAACATTTTCAGAGTGGTTTGATTTTTAGGCTAAGCACCAGATTGGACTGATAAACCAATTTTACTACTAGGTGTTGGACTGGACGAAGCAGCTACTACCAAGACAAGCATGACACCTTGTCCTAACAACACGCAACACGCGTCCAACTATCACATCCCATTGTGTAACATTGGAGCTCTCTTTGTACATTGAATCTGTTAATTATGCACTTCTGTTACATCATGAAAACAAACCACATAGATATCAGCTTTGCGCCTGAAATCCTTATGCTGGTTTTTGCAGTGACATACTGTAAAAAGGTATCATACAGGTAATTCCTCATTTCAACTTCATGAGTGAGCCATTCCTCGTCCATTCCAGCACTTCCAAAGTGACACAGGAATGAATACAAATAGAGCATCAAAAGTTCAGCTCAAAATGGCGCACCACTTCGCTCACAGCCACTTAGGGCATCTCTTTCACTCGCGGCTTCAAATTCAAAATGTTGCCCTGTTGGCACAGTTAACAGACTAACCCTGCCATGTCTCATCTTCTTCTCCCAAAAAAAACTACATGAATTTGCAAGTGAACAAACACAATGTGCGCCGCTCTTTCCCTTACCAACTCTACTGAAATCTTACAGCTTTCATGTTATTGTGCTCGGCTAATAATCTGTCAGACGCTGGCAGCTTTCTTATTCCGTTAATGAACGAACATAATATGGTAATCTGGTGTCATAATGATTATTACAGTTAGTCATAATAACAAATTTTAGTTTCGACGTTTTTCTTTAAATCAAACCTGTTTAAGCTTGTACATTGGACTGGACCAGCAAACCCAGAAACTGACCAATCTCAACAACACAACTGGTGCTCAAAAACTCCACAGGGTATATTTAAGGTTATGTATTGGTTTGGATTTTAGCAATGTCCAAAGTTTGTAAAACAAATAACATGTTTCAAAGAATTTGGTTCAATCCATCACTATATTTTTATTAATTTAATATAATTCGTGTGTAAACATTTAAATCAATATATTTTTGGTATTTGTTATAAAATGTATTCCTCATTTTCTGATTCTTAGCTGTCCCATTCTTCTAATTTGATGGCATCTCTAAATTTTATTGCCGCGGTGGCCAAAGATGGTTAAATTAACAAAGAAAATCTTGAAAACAGCAGGGAAAAGGCGACAGTCTGCTCATTTACAAAGAATATTTAAGAAGACAAAAACACATCTCCACCACAAAATGAACAAGATCTAAAACGTTTGCATATCTGTAATATTTGTGTGTGTGTGTGTGTGTGTGTGTGTGTGTGTGTGTGTGTGTGTGTGTGACTCCAGAGCGCTGTTCCCTGTTGGGCGATTATTAACAGGATCTAATGAAGCAGCAGGAGATTCTCTGGAGACATGATGTACACACACATACCAACACACAAACACATGGGACAGAAAGACAAAAAGAAACAAGTGTATAAAATCTACACACACACACACACACACACACACACACACAGGAGAGTGTGCCTTGGGACATGTAATTCCACAGGAGTGCTGGGATGTTTGCATGTTTCCGTTTGTTTCGTCTGTCTCCTGCTCGTCTCTCTGTCGTACTGTTTGGCTTCAAATCTGTCTAATGTCAGTAACTTCCCGCCTCCCTGTTTGTCCGTGCTGCTTTTCCCCTTCTGCCCATCTGTCTTTGTGGTTGACTGTACATCTATCTGCGGCTCTGTGCCCCAAAACGTTTCACATATCAAAGGTACTTTTCTTTCTGCACTTCGAACAGAAAGCTCTCACTACATCTCACTCTTCAACTCACCCGCTGGGGATGAGTTGAAGAGCGAGATGTAGTGAGTTTCTCCTCTCCCATATCTCCCTCCCCTTTTCATTCCTCTTTCGTCTCCTCTACCTCTGTGCCTCCTCGTTCTTCCCACCCTTCCTTCCTCTTCTATCTCCTCTCTTTCTGAAAAACAAATCACTCTGTACATCTCTCCGGGCTTCCCTCCTCTCCCCTTCCTCACTCGCTTCCCCCTGTCTCTACCGTCCCCCAACTGCTTGTTCTCATAGCCACGGTGAGTATGTGAGCAGGAAATATTACCATACCAAATGAAAGGGAGCGGATTTTTTCTTCCTTCTCTTTTCTTTTCATTCAACATTGCGTTACCTTCCCTCTCTCCCAGCCTGCTAATTAGTCGAGGGACTGGTGTTTGGGAGTTAAAAGAAAACTGCACACGTTCATTCTCTTCTTCATACAAAAGGTTTTGATGGTGCTCCATCATCTGCTCACAGTAGCAGCAGCAAAAAAGGACAGCACATACTATAGATTGAGAGTACATGGTGTTCATTCTACTGCTTTTATCTTTCTGCAAATGGCCAGTCCTCTGTAACATTATAATGTAGCTAAGAAGAACATTAAAAACTGAGTTATTCAGTTTGTTCTGCTGACGACAAGACACCTCTGTCAGTGCTTAATCGACAGTCTGACTCTTAACTCTTTAAACATTACAAACACCCGACCATGTTGTGACAAATTGTAATGCAACAGATTAAAACAAGTGAGAGCTACAGACATGTTTTTTTCTTTATGCTCTACTTCATTTCTAAATAAAACTTTAGATTAGATTTCAGTCAAAAGTAAATCACAAGTTCTATTCCTTGTAAACATTTTACCAAATATTTCTTTGCAAGTCTGATTCAATGCATAAAAATCATAAATGTGTGTGTGTGTGTGTGTGTGTGTGTGTGTGTGTGTGTGTGTGTGTGTGTGTGTGTGTATGTGTGTGCGCCATGTTGTTAATCTGCTGGGGCAACTCATCTTATCCTAAATGCCATGACCAATTTCACGCTCTCACTGGAAAGGTCGTGCCACTGGCGTGTGTGTGTGTGTGTGTGTGTGTTTGTGTGTGTGTGAGCAGGTTTGTGTGCACACGCCCATGTTATGTGTATCTGGATTTAACCCGGTTAACCCCAGCGTAGGTGAAAATCTGCTGCTGAGGCAGACTTTAGCAACAGAGATCCTGGACAACGCTACTTAACGTCACTAGCCATCAATATCTCTCTCACATACACACACAAACACACACAAAGATGGATACACAAAGAAAACACACACAAACCGTGCCCTTTTTAGAATTAATACACACCAAACAAAAATGCTCAAGACAACTTACACAAGCACATGCACACACACTCTAATTTTCACACAATTTGTTCAATGATGTCAAGCACACAGTCAAATCAGCCTCCATCTGCACACAGCCTGATGTAATGAGCCCTCGTACATTTGGGTGTGGAAGAAGAAACACACAACCTGGCTTAAAGGAAAGGTAGTGAGGACTGTCCTTCCATGATGATGTGTTTTAAGTTCTGTGACACTAATTATGAACAACATTGAATCCCCCAAAAATGCACTTCTGGCCCATCAAATGACAACGACATTGTACAACAGAAAATAGAGCGTGTGACGTGCTGTACAATACAATATATGATATAGCTTTCAGACATGACTGAATCCATCAGCTGTGAAGAGACGTACAGAGACAGAGTGACAGAATGAGAGATCAACTCTGACACAGAGTGCACATAAAAAAGAATCAAAAGAAAGAGTGAGAAAGTGGGAGAGTGCGTGTGCACTTGTGTGCATGTGTGTTTAAGTGTGTGAGGGGGAGAGTTTAAGTGTGTGTCTTCCAAGGCCCCCGTTGATCATCTTGACACATGTCTGAGCATTTCTGTCACTTTAATGTCACTGTGGAAATTCTGCAGATTAGTACAACATCCGTCATGGTGCTAGGCCGATCCAAGTCAACAGAACGCATGCAATATTAAACGCTAATATTCCCCACAGCCTTTTATGCTCCAATATTACAGAGACAGAAGAAAGGTCCTGAATATTCACTCAGAGAGATGACATGGACAGGTTTGGGAGAAAAGTGCACATGGGCACACACGCGTGCGCATGGACACACAAAAAGGACTCACACACATATTGCACACACTCCTTTACACACTGTCTCTCACAAAAGCATAGCTCGGGTAGAGATTAATTTACATAAAACCACACACACAAATTTATCCATATTGCTTATTTCTGTTGCATCTCTAACACAAAAGGCTGCAGTGTACATACAGGTGAAAGGAGAAGAAACAGATCGGGAGGACGGAAAGACATGAGACAGTAAGAAAAATAGAGGAACGAGAGGGATTAAACATGAAAAACAGAGTCAAACAGGAATGAATTAAACACTTAGAAAGCGAGGCAATAAAGAGTGAGAGGGGGTAGAGAAAACGGCTGAGTGAAATGAAGCAAAAGACAAACAGAGAGAGAAAGAGAGCTGATTAGAGATGCATGCTGAGGGAATGTCATTGTTCTAGTCGATTTGAGACATTATTTAAACTGAGACCCGGGAGAGAAAGACAGAGTATGAGAGAGAGAGTGATCCACAAAAGGAAGAGGATGGAGGTGGGACAGGGACCTAGAGAGAGGAAAGAGGAAAAGTGGTGTATGAAAAGAGAAACAGAGAGGGTGAGAGAGAAATGAAGAAAGGAGCAGGGAGATTCTTTGTGCATTAGTCTAGAAGATGGCATAAATCTGACAATGCTCAGTTATTCGTGTGTGTGTGTGTGTGTGTGTGTGTGTGTGTGTGTGTGTGTGTGTGTGTGTGGAAAAAGCGCCCTCTATGATAACTTTTATTTTAGTCTGGAGTTCATATAAGACAAAAACTATTAAATGCAATGGTGTGCGTAGGAGGATGTTTGTTATTTGAGTTTGAGAGTATGCAAGACAAGAGACTGAACAGCTGCTGGTTGACAGCTGTACTTCTCCACTGATGTCCTTTGTCGCCTCTGTCTAAAACACACACACACACACACACACACACACACACACACACACACACACACACTAATACACAGACACGGGTGTATGAATGATATATAAGTGGTGAATAATGCAGGCTGTCCTGTGCTACAGTGAGGTGGAGCAGTCATACTGAACTTTTCACTGCTGACCGACTAGAGGCTTTGTTGGGGTGATGCCTACTATTACCTGGCAGCTTGTATTAGCTTTGTTGCGAGCAAAGGCCTGGTCCTGAGGTGGTGTCAACATCAAACTAAGACTGAACTCAAATTGTAAGCACACATCCTGCAGAACACTTGCTATAGGATCATACTTTTGATTTCACTGGGGGGGGGTGTAACTGTGACCAGAAACAAACTCAATCAACTGTAAAACTGTGCTTCTGTCTTTAAAATAATTTACCCAACTGTAAACCATTATGCACTGGGAGCTGGTTGTTCCGAATTCCACCTATTTACACAGACATCAAACACAAATAAATGGCTTTTTTTCCTCTACAGTTGTACCATTTTGTGAACACAAAAACAATCCACAGCTAAATTTCACAGCTAGCATTCAGACAGCACAGTTACAGTCTCATCAAATTTAAATGGATCTTTCCTTCCTGCCACAAAGTCAGCCAATGTAAAAGAAACTGAAGACTATTAGACTAGATTAGAGTTTTAGATTAGAGAAGTGACCTACTGTAAATATATTTGAAAATGTCTGAGACACTACATATTCCGTTATCATCGCCAACGAGGCTGACGTCAGCTGTCAGTTATTTACAACTTTAACAGCATACACTGTATCGCCTCACTTAGCGGCCTGACCACACTGATAGCTGTCGCTTCATCAGTTTCTCAGAATAAAACTAGACAAAAAGGAAAAAATAAATAAAGAGTAGGGGGTCCGAATAAACGTGCTGCGTGTGTGTTTGTAATTTATTAGAGAAGTCCTCTTTATGTCGTCAAAAAGGAAACTGCTTAATGAAGACCATGAGGAGATTCTCCCCAGGGGAACTCCTCTGCGCTCAGTGTGTGTGTGTGTGTATATGTACGTGTGTCTGTGTTTATATGCTTTAACTTGAAATAAGGTAAGTAAATATCTGGGTCTAATACTGCTATTGGTAATTAGGAATAAAAATCCCCAGAGAAAGTGAACCTGTGTAATACATTTGTGTTTAAATAGTTTAAATATTACCATCACAACACATATGATATAAAACACAGGCACAGGGTGTGTGAGGTCCACTGCCACACACACAGATGGGGTTAACATTATAAATAGGTTTTTGGGACGACATTTGTTACTTACATTGTTTCCCTCTGTGTGGCTCTCAGGCAGACACAGACAGCGGTAGGGAGTCACACTGGTATCACAGTGGTCTGCATGGCCGTGACACTCACATCTAGCCAGATGACAGAGAGAAGAAGAGAAAAATAAACATACTGGGAGGACCACAAACTGCACTGTACAAATTTTATAATTAAAATGTTACATTTCTGATAACAATAGAAAACAAAAACAAATCAAATGAAAAGGTGAGCAGCAAACATGAAAAAAGCTCCCCCTCCTTCAGAGTTTCTGTAGCCACCTCCTCCTCCATCTCTCGTCCATGGAGCAGCAGTAGTGCCATTAGGATGTTCCCATTCAACATTTATAAATGCCATCCTGAGAATTATCAGAGCAACATAACAGGTAGCAGACAGCCCTGTCTCTCTCACGCACACACACATTCCTACATTACAACAGTGGACTGTGGTGATTAATGTAGACGAAAAGAAGCGATCTTACTGCTGACCCCCTTTTTCCTGCCTTCTAGGTACTGTAGTCCTTCATTTGAACACTGTGTTGAAACTTTGTATTTTATGCAAAAAGACAATAAAAACAAAGTGCGAGGAGACAGGTATCTTCAATATGTAGCCTGTAGCATATAGTCTGAAAGCCTGCCTGGGGGTGAAAGCAATTCAAACTATGGAGGAATGTGGGGAAAAAAATCACCAGAGGGTCTCTGACTTGATTTTCACATGATTTAAAGCATGACCAAAGTGGACCTCCAAAATGTCCCCTGTTGCCACGCCAGTCCACTGAAGGTGAATGCGTAACAATGCTGAGGTCCTCTGTTGAATAGGTACGCATGTGCACACACACACACACACACACACACACACACGCACACACTTAAACGCTTTGGAAAAGTCATTTAATTATTCATTCAGATATTCAGTTGCTTTCTCCCTTTCATTCTTCCCTCTGTGTATCCTTTCACCACTTCATATCACTTTCAGTTACAAGCCTACTGGATTAAATTAAATCTGAAGCATGTAAGCAGTAAAGATTTTCTCTATTTCTAATCAAATTAAGTCTTTTTGTGCAATATTTCTAATTTGTGGTAGCCTACAAGTCTTATGGCTGAAATACAGGGGACATAGATGCAGTGTAACATGTCTGCTGCAGTATGCCTAAAGCAGAGCGTGTTCATTGTACTCAACTGAAGCTGCTACACTGACCATGGAAGCTGCGCTGGCCCATTTTTTTCTCAGCGCATGGCTCAATGGCCTTCCAACAAGTAGAAACTACTTCAAACTGTGTAAAACCAAGGACAATCTGTTTAAAAATGATTAAAATGAATAGCTCATTGTATCGGGGCTACACGATGCAGCAAAGCAACCTTGTGTGTTTTTACATTTCATATTAAAATAAATCAATCAGATCAAGGCATCCTGTTGTTAAAATAATGCTGTTAATTAATACAGCACCAGTTAATACAGCCTACACATTTCAAACTCTCCATAACCAACTGCATTATCGCATTATCATACAGCAAAATTCAATACACACACAGTGAAGCTGCAGCAACCACAGGCTACAAAGATGGATTCTATGCAGCAGGTAAAAAACCCTGCTCCGCCCTGCCTTTGTAACGTGTTGCATCTGTGCCCCATGGATTTTGGCTGTTAGCTTTATTGCCTTTCGGATCTAGAAATGACTTAATTAACCAAGGTTAACCAAAAAAAAGATGAATTTATCCACCTCATATACTTATTGAATTAATAATCTGGTAAAATTATGTAAAAATAAAAAACTGAATTTGCATTTTGCAAAGAAAGAAAGACATTTTTACTATGTAAGAAAAACTGTAAGAAAAAGCCTTAAATATATATAAACAACAGCACATTAGCTGTGATAGCCACCACATATAACCAAAAAACGAAAAGGGCAACACAAACAAAACCTCAAACTTTGTCAATACAGAAGTATGGCAGTAAGGAGAAGGGTGTCTCTTGGCCAAAAGTATAGTTCCCAATCCATTCTTTTACAGAAGAAAAACTTTTTATCATTTAGCACCCTGTTTACACTTACATTAGGTACAATATCTATCTAACCATCCAATTGTGCAATAAGTAACAAGAAGTTCAGTAAAGAAATGCCAGCAATATGTTTAAGATTTGTCGCTAAGCAGTATGTACTGTTATCATAAAAAAAGATCTAAGCCATAACTATCAAAAAAAAATGCTTACATTGTAATATTTAACAGACAGTTGCATAAAAAAGATGTCACTTCTGTGCTATAATACCATTAAGTCATGTAATGTAAAAGGGACTTTGTTCTAATATGTAGGACAAACAATGCTCACGAGTGCAGACATACACAAAGACACATACTCAGGTTATGAGTGCTCTCTCTCTCTCTCGCCAACATGCCTATTTACATGCTTTAAAAAGAATGAAGAGAGAAGAGACAGAGAGATGGAAGAAGAAGAATGAAAGAGAGAGGGGAGACGGGGAGGGATGAAGAATGCACAGATGAGATTTCAGCAGCTCTAAATCTCTGTTTCTCCTACTTCACTGTAACAAGCTACTAATTAAAACAGCTTAGAGGGAGGGGGAGTGAGAGAAAGAGTTAGAGATGATTGCCTCCTGCATAATCCTATAATTACCACAGTCATAAAAAACAGTCACTCTGTCAGTCTAATGAAGAGATGTGTTCACAATTACTCTCAGAAAGCTCTGCTGATACTCAACAGTCTGTGTCAAAATATTTTTCTAGATGCCGAACTGTGCTATCACATTTCAACAAATCAACTCTGGAGAGATCTTCAAGTGTTTCTTTCTACCAATTATGCCACTTCAGTAAAATTTTGACAAGTGACAGAACTGACTGTTAACTAACAAATTGGAGTTATGCTACATATGGTTGTTCCTCTACATTAATTGGTGAAATTGTAATTGTAGAAATATGTAAAGACATTTAATTATGCCAGAATATCAGGTTATAAATACTGAATAAAACCTATTTCAAGATGTAAAAGCTATATTTAGCTATATTTGAGGTACGAATGTCAGTTTCATTTAATTTTGTTTTCAGTAGCCCTACATCCATTAACCAGTACCTAACAGATTAAAATAGACTATGAAACACCAAATGACATTAAGTATAAGAGGCCTTCCCTTTGAGTCTGGTGCTCCATTCACTCAGCGTATGCTTTAGCATGCAATTCAAAGCACTATCCTTTAAAGGTGGTGGAATCTGCACTAGCTAGCTTTCACCCAACCTAGGGAGGGCAGTAGGCACTATGTTTAAGCATGTTAACACAGTTAGCCTGCCGTCTGTCTCCCACCAGATCTGGGTTACGTGCAGTGCAGTAAACTGAAAAGTGGCTAAATTAACCTATAAAGTGACATGCGTAACCGGCAAAAAATATACTTGACTGTTAACCTATTACCTGTTAACCACTGACATCCCTAATTTGAGGTATGTTAACTAATTTCTACCTCTCAGTGTGCAATTCAAGTTCTTCAAGACACACCACAGATTTATATGTCCAGATAAAATAATCCGTCACCATCAACAACTTTCAGAAACACGAGTTACTTGTATTTGTAAGTCCTCACCTGCCACTGATGGTGATCTCATTGATGGCATAGTATCTGTGTCGCTGGTTCACCCCAGCTGCTCTGGTGTGGGGCTGTCCCCTCAGGTGGATCCTGACCTGGGTGGCATGTGCCATCTTCTGCAGGGCAGGAGTGTTGTAGAAGTCATTATAGCCTGGCCTCAGGTTTGGCTCTGGGGTCAGCAGGCTGAATATGACGTTACCTCCTGAGAAGGGCACATCGCTGGAACACAGGAAACATGAACACACATCAAACCAACTGTGTGTTTGTGTGTGTCTAGGTCACAACTCTATAAGGTATCTGTATTAAGAGTTATGAGAGTGGACTGGCTCTCATAATGGGCCTGGATGGCGCAGGTTTTTAAAAAACCCTGCATCAAGGCTGATTAGACTTGAAAGAATGGCTACTTGGAATCTTGTATAAAGTTAAACAGTGGAAGAATATTGCAATAGATGCAATATCTATTTATGCATATAAGGGTACTTCTGTGATCACACAACAGCACTCCTGGAGCAGTTCTGTAATTGACTGGTATGAAAACACCTGAAATGACTGAGGCGTGCTTGAATTTATCTTGCCAGACACTCCCAAAGCCTCAGAGGAGCCAGTGTCTCTTGCGGGATTAAATAAATCTTGAGAGATAAAAAAACATAAATCTTGCAAGATCAAAGACAGTGCTGTTTTTGATATAATTATCAACCACTAATGTCACAGAGTGTGTTATTATGTTGCCAGTGTGAGGTTCAATTGCTCTCATGCCAATTTAACTAATACGTGTTACAGTGCCAGGGAAGGTTGTATGTGATATCATCTGTCAGTCAAGTGAAAAATAAGCAATGACTACATAATCTGTGATCTATTCATACCTGTTCTATCTAGTGCCAACCAAGGCCTTGATACAAGCAGCTATGCCAAGATTGAGTGTGTGAGACTGTGTGTGTATGTTAAGACTATGTTCCAAGGCCAGTGCTCTATCTGGTGCCAATCGAGAGTCTGTTACCGGTCATGTGCCAAGGCAGCACTGTAGGTGGTTAGCTTTATAAACCCTGTCACTGTGAGAGCGCCAGTGTGTGTGTGTGTGTGTGTGTGTGTGTGTGTGTGTGTGTGTGTGTGTGTGTGTGTGTTAACCGTATATGTGTGTAATGAGTATATGTTGATTTCCTTTGATTTCTTTTGAACACACTAACACACACAGATGTGTGCATGCATAAATGTGCGTTTATATGTATTTGCATGTGTTCACATACGTCTTTATTTAGTCTTGCCAGTAATTTCTGTGTAATCTCCTCTGCCTTTACGAGGCCATGGCCACCCAACAGCATACAGCAAGAACAGACTGCTTATGGAGTTTATTTTCAGTTTATTTTTATATAGATGACTTATGGCAGTGTCAAATGGGTTGATCAAATTGTGGCCAGAGATGTCTTTATCTTCATCTGACTGATGACACAGTAAATGACGAGAGCTTATTTTAAAACAGTGCTGAGTATCCTGCTAGTCACTAAACACATTTGTCCTCCCTGATTCCCAAAGAAATATTGATACTATCAAAGGAAAATGTGATAGGGGCGTCGATGGCTTAGTGGATAGAGCAGACACCCCATGTACAAGGCTGCTACTGGCCTCCAGCCTGTGGCCCTTTGCTGCATATCACCCCCTCTCTCTCCCCCCTTCACGCTCAGCTGTCCTGTCAATTAAAGGCAAAAATGCCCAAAAAAAATACCTTAAAAAAAGGATAATGTGATATTGTCCAGTTGTTATCTAGTCAAAAATATTGATGTTTCATGAACCTATTTTAAAGGGACAGTTAGGATTTTTTTGAGGTGGGTTCGTCTGAGGTCCAGTCAGTGTATTGCCCACAGTACATGTTGATCGTCACACACCCAGTTTGGAGAAGCAGACAGGGGGACTTTCATGGAAGCGGAGAGAGGGCAGCAGCAAAACATATTATAGACACCTAAAAAAAGTCCCATCAATAAAAGTTTTATTGTATGCTGTATGGAAAATATTTTTGCTGCTTTATCATGCCATCCCAGGGTCGGGAAGCTGCTATCTATGCTCTTTTTAAAACCATTAACATACATTAACAAAAGCAGTAATTTTAGCTAGCAGAACACAGGAGTTGATGTTCTACGGCAGCCTTTACCAGTTAGTTAAGTTGTGTTATTGTGTGACTTTTATAAATCCGTATTAACCTTTTAAAAAAACACAAAAACAAACTAACTAGGGTGATACTGATTAATCAACGATTGATTGATCTGTTGTTAAGAATTTGATCAAACTGGAAATTTAATCAATCAATCCATAGGGTATGCAATTCTGTCACAATATATCCAATATGTTGCTGTGAGCTTTGACTGAGGAAAAAACGTATTTGGTATTGTTTGGTATAAGCAAAGTTTTCATGTATGTTTTAAATCACAATTAATCGATTAATTGATCATTCATTTTACCAATACTCGATTAAGGAAAGTGCTTACAATTTGCAACCCTAAAACCAACCGATCAAGGCAGTGGCAGACCTCATACAAATCCAAACAATCCCTTCAAGCTTGGCAGTTATATGTAGTTTTTCAGTATCTGAAGCATTTTTAATGGGTCTGGAACTCTAAGAGGCAAGAGGAACTTTTCACACCACAACCAAGACTTCACCTTGTATTAAAGTGTAAAGTTTTGTGGTTCAAATTATGTATACTGTAAACTAAAAACTAAAAAATTCAGCATACAATTTTTTTTTAGAATCTTTTTTCAGTTAGGTCAATAAAACTGACTATATTTTACGCCCACTCACTCATTCACACGCGGTACCTACCTGGGCAGCTGCAGACAGTTGACTGAGTCTGGTCTCAATAAAGGCCCGTTGTTCTGCATTTCAAACACACTGCAGTTTCTGGCCATATATTGCCAGTTTAACCAGGGCTGTTCTGTGGTGGTGCCATTATCAAGCTCTGTGAAGTCAAGCCTCCGTCTTTGGATCAGGACTGACTCAGGCAAGAGCCCGCCAAACTGTACTATAACGTAGAATATCTAGAGAAGAGAGGGGTAAAGGATAGCATGGATAGAACTAGATTTGCAATACAGATACACCTGTTCAATGTACAATACAAAATGACAGGCATGTGATAAATGTTACCATTGTGTTGTTCAGTTTTTGTTGATGGTGTCAAACACATTTATTCACCTCCATGGTAATATATCAAGATGTGACATTAATTTGTAGTGGTGTAGACAAAACATTAAAAACATATTGGTCAGTTACTTTGCATTGATACAAATCACATTTTAATGATGACCTAAAATTATAATTCAGGGTTTCCACTAAAAACAGACAGCCGTTGCACAACACACAGACACAAGTGGTTTCCCCTTAAACCATGTGCGTGTCTGTGTGTAGGTGTGGGTATGTGTGTTAAGTGTTATCTGCCCCTCTACAGTGTGGGCTGGGACACTGGGTTACACAGCAGGGAGCGCATTAAGCCACCACCACTGCGCAAACTCACACACACACACACGCACACACGCACACACACACACACACACACACACACACACACACACATCCTGAACTTCAGAAAGTGTCTTTTATCTGGGGACTTGAGTTGAGCTACCACGTCAGGACAGCTCCCAAAATCCTGCCCACACTCACATACACACTTTAGAGAGAAGAGGGACGAGTCTTTTGACAGTTCCAGTGTCAACAACGCCCAAATCCAGCAATATCTCTCTCTCCCTCTGCCCCCCCATCTGTCTCTCACTGCAGTGCTTAGAAAGAGGATGAAACTACTGTCCAGTGCACATACAGGTGGAAGCAGATAGATACAGTACAGGGTTTGTATTGTAGCATTTCAATTGTACGCTCCACAGTTACAGACTGTAGTTGACTGTCCAACCCAAAGTAGCTAAAGATGAATGAGCAGGTAAGGAGGCTGACACACCATTTAAACAACACAATGACCTCGAATAACCCACATTTGCTGTCAAGTGTTGACATAAAAATGTCGAAATGAATTATTATCACAACAATACTGTAATTCCATTGTGCCCTCTAACTTTACACTCTGCTACATACCACCTCACATATATTTTCACATAATTGCATATATATCTAATAATCAGACCAAATAAAGACTAGACACTTTGCATGTATCCCCTTATCAATACTGAAAGTAAATATTGCTGTGACCACTTAAAATAAACAGTTTTGTTTCATAGTATATTTAAAGTAACTGGAAATAATTCTGTTTTGTAGTTACATGTACATGGTGAAAGCTATACAAGCAGCCTGAATGAGTCAGTGGCGTCAAATGGGCACTGACATCATTCTGCATAACACACAGGGTTGGTGTGTGAAACTGGTGTTCAACATTGTTCAAACACATGTCAACAGAATATACTTTGTTGATTGCTAAGATCAAAGCCAAGGCCTGACAGCTACAGGATGGTATCTTTACTCGTCCACTCTACCAGCCGATGGCAGTTTCAGGATAATAGTACCCTTATCCACAGAGTACAAGTGGGTTGTGTTGGCAATTCATGACCTTTTTGGCCTTACCAACTCAGGCGGCCAAAGGAGCTGCATGTGTCAAAAGAATAAGGCCATGTCACAAAAGCACTGTTTTAGGATTCAGCCTTCTACTCTCGGTTTCCAGTAAACACAGACAACCCAGACAAAGGTCTGGATATACAGATGAAATACTGTGTGTTTATGAACATACACTTGCTAAGAGTCAAAAATAAGGGTGAGAACTGAGGATGCTGTGATGCAAAACTGCCTGTACAAGTACTGGTAACTGAACTTCTTTTCTCTATCTCTTGGCTGACCAGCTTGGGGATCCATTTGCAAATGTTAACATGGATAGTGCAACAACACTGTTTGCTTTTTGTGATTTCATCTTTAAACTGACATCACAAGGTGGTGGATTGATTTAATGATAAATGCCGGTAACTAAGTCAATTCAGTCGCCACATATCAACCCAACAGAAAAACTGATAGTAGATACTACAAGAATCTTAGACACCTTTTCAACCACTACTGTACTGAAAAGTGGTAAAAAAAATTATGGAACAGTCATTTAAACTGAACTTTAAGACCTAGAACCTAAAGACCAGCTACCTGCCTGTCTATCATTATTATGGATTAATGTGTGTATGTGCTTAGGTGCATGTGTATGATTAGATGTATTACCTGGTATTGTCCATTCACTAAGTCCACGGTAATGGTGACTCCTTCATCCAGTTCCTCTGTAGTCATGATCTTAGAGAGCCATGTGGTGCCCATGTCCCGATCATTGATATAACTGAGTGGATGGGCATTAAGGTTGAGTCTTAAGACTCTGTCATTGGTGGTGTCCTCAACACCGTTGGGAATGCAGTATCTGGTAACAATGAAATTTTAAGTTTACAATACAATGTAAGTGTTCAATAGAGGACTGTATCACTGAAGGGTGAAGCTTTAGAGAGCCACTGAGAAATAACGAAAGGCAGGCTCATCAAGATACAAAAATATTTACACTAATGAAAGGTTTAAATATACAGTTTGCTATCATAAATACATAAGAACCACTTCACTTCTGTGATACTGTACCTCTCAACTAAAGGGTGTACTCTGGGGTGACTGGGAGGACAGCGACACTCTGACTGGGTATGTAGCTCAGGCAGGACCCCGGAGTAAACCTCTACTATTTCCCTGTTAAAACAAGAAACAGCAAACAAAATCTAACTATAATACAACACTGAAGCAAAATATAACATATATAATATATCATATGGCATAAAGTTAGACATTGCATAGCTATGTTTTACAAAAAAAGTAACATCTTAAAAAACATTTGCAACACCAAATGAAAAAAACACAAGCACCCCCCAAATTGAGAAGGACTCCTAATCCATTTAAATTGTGGTTAGGATTTTAAGGATGAAAAATATGACAGTGACCAAACAACTTTATGATAACTTACATTTTGGGATACAATCCTAAGGCATCTGTTGACATGCCTTTGACTGAACATTTAGTACAAAGTGGAAAATCAAAGGCACAATTTAAAAACTCAATCTTTCATTTTGTCTTACCCAAATCTTGATGAGGAAAACTTGTAAGCTCCAAGTCCTCACTGTGTGCAGTACATCACTTGTAAGCAAAACACTAATTGCCTTGTATTGAATTCTCAGGAAAATCCTCTGGAAGCAGTATGGATCTTAAGATGCAACGATTAGCCTTCCCCTGCTTTCCTCCAGCCATCTTTCCCTTTATCGCTCCATTCGGCTCCTCTTCCCTTGTTGCTTTAATCTATAAAGTAGCCCTGTCTATTTCTCCTCATTTCTATCCTTCCTCCCTTTATTCAATCTACCTATCTATAGCTTCCCCTCCTTTTCCTGTGTCAATCACAGCTCCCTTCCTTCTTCCTTCTAACCTTTTCTTTCACAACACTCATTTCCTTTGTTGCTTCTTCAATTCTTCCCTCTGTCTCTCCCCACGGCTGCTCATTACCTGTCCCTCTGCCACACTCTATCCAACTCACCTGTTGGTCAGAGTGGCTGGATAAAATCTAAAGTCCTGCATCCGCCCAATGAACTGATAAGACCCTGGAGAGATGAAAAGAGAGGAGAAAAGAACATAAAGAAGGTGTTAATGGGTTTGTACTGAAGGCAGTGAGTGAGAGGATTTCACAGTGTTTAGTAGATTATCTTATCAGTTTCTTGATAGCAGCTAAGTGAGGCTGCCCACAGCTGCTTATAATGGCCAAGTTCATGATACAAAGCCAAACAGGATCGGCCACAGTCTACATTTGCTTCCACTGGAGAGCAGGGGGGCTTATAAGGACAAATTCATTAGCTTGGTTTTGAGGCAAGGGCCAAAACGGGTCTGTCTAGGGATAACCAAGTATTACCCAAATCCAGTGCTTCACAGGGCTTACTTACTAGTGTGTTTCCTCACACTGTTTTAACTGAGCTGATTCTTTTAACAGAACCAATTTCTGTCCCTTTATCAAAAAAACCTATGTAAGTTCTGGACATTTTGAAACCTAGTTTCTGACCTCTGACAATTTAGCTGCAAATAACTCATTAACTTATTTTAACTTATTGATTATTCTGTTGATTCATTAGCCCTGTTTTATGAGGAATTGTGCAAATTTGCAGGAAAGCCCAATCAGTCTTTTTTCAGCACTGGCAGTATAAAAACAAACTCGGGGAGTGCAGTAAAATGCCGCCTACCTACTTTTGTTTATACAGAATGTGCCTTTTTTTCGGGGCAATGGGGGGCGTGAGCAAGTAACAAAACGTGTAGCTGAGCGTGTGACATAAAAAGTGACGTGGGAGGGAAGCCGCGGCTGGTCAGTCCTTCAGTGATTCTCTCGTAAGTCGGCCCGTTCTTCACCGTCCCGGTCATTTGACAATCAATGGCCTCTTCGTTTGCGAGGACAAGGAGGGCGCTTAATTCCTTGTCTCCCCAGTTGCTCATCTTTACAGTGTCTGTCAGGTTTGCTTTTCCCTCTTGCTACAAGCTGCTCGCTAATTCCTGCTATCAGCTGTTTCCTGTTTATCCACCGCCAGTGGCTCGCACATGCGGCGTCATCAACAGCTCCTCCCACAAGTCATCAACAGCCCCTCCCGTGGCGGAAGGCCGCTTCGTTCTGTTTAAACCAAAAAGGTTCCGCCAATATGTCTACCCAACAAGGCGGAAAATTGGGCACCTCGGTTTGACTCACAAATTCGATTTGTCATTTGGTCTATAACATAAGAAAAAAAAAATTAAATGCCCATTACAAGTTTCCAGAGCACAAAATGACCTCTTCAAAATTCTTCAAACAACAGTTCTAAACCAAAAGATATTTAGTTTACCGTCACAAGACAAAATGAAGGAAGGAGGGAATCTTCATTATATGGTCATTTACCCCAGGCACATTACATAATGTAGTACATACACTGCTACATGTAGCTTCATGCTAAAATCTTGGTTGCAAATGTTCTAAATTTCTCCCCAATTTCGGATCATATTTCTGCTGGAACATTTCCAGTTGCAAAGATTTGGGTTTGGAAGCTTTTACTGGAGATGTTTCACTGTAGCATGTGCTGCTATACTCCATTAGGCCATTTCCCTGACTGCAATGGTGTGCAGAGATGATGAGAACGCAGATACAGAAGACCTGTAAACGGTGATTAATCAGAACAGAGTAGCCTCTTTCGGGAGGGGGGCTGAAGAAGATGTTTCAGACAGAGGGTGAATACAGGTATATTCAGGCAGACAGTATGACAAAAATAAAGTGTTTTCTATACATTAAAGCATGTCAAGATATTCTAGGAGAAACCCAAAATACAAAATTAACCTTAAATATTAGCCTAATTAACCATTTTTTCCGACTGTTAATAAATGTATAAGTTGCTCTTATAAGTGACAACACATATTTTAGCAGTAAAACCAGGAGGGGAGAACTTTGATAAAGCCATCTAGCTGATGTTGAAAACAAACGATCTGCAAAGAGGTAAATGCAAAGATGCTTTACAAGAGATGCCACATACATCAAACATGCCAAAATACCAAATTCTCTTTATCAAGCAAACATACACTGGGATGTCTCAACCATATGGGCACAATGTCCAGACGCACATGTGCATACTGGAATGCGCACAAGGGACACCATCAAACACAAAAAGGAACACAGACAAGCCCCCAGCTCATCTCCACACACAACCATACATACGTGACAATGTTGGACGCAACATAAGAGACCCACACAGACGATGATGCTGGTCCAAAGAGAGCCGGAGTCTTTTAGTGTCCAACAAACTTCTGTCTAGTTTGACAACAACTCTTAGAAGAAGGATAACGTCTCTGAGCATCGACAGAACCCCTGCCATGTCTAGCTTTGTCTGTGAAAGTGTGTGTGTGTGTGTGTGTGTGTGTGTGTTAGAGGCTTTACTGTGTGAATTCCAAAAAAACATCCTTACTTTAGAGAAAGAGAGTGTATGAGTGTGTGTGCATGTGTGTATGTGTGTATTTGAATTTGAGAGAGGCTTTGCCATGTTTGGCCCAACGACAGTGTGTGTGTGTGTGTGTGTGTGTGTGTGTGTGTGTGTGTGTGTGTGTGTGTTGGAGGGGTGTGTGTGTGTGTGTGTGTGTGTGTGTGTGTGTAAAACAGAGAGAGAGTGAGAGAGTGTTATGGGATGTAAGTGTGTTCGAACAGTGTGTGGTTGTGCAGCCTTAGGCTTTGGCTCAGGATTTCTTTAGCGTGTGGAAATGGGATTATGCCTTCCTCTGAAAAGCACTCTCCCTATTGTTACTGGGATGATGCAAGGTATAAGCCTTAATTCTCTCTTCTCTGTGTAGGTCTCTGTCTTCTCTCTCTGTGTTTCAGATTCAGTTATCCGTCGCTCTCAGTTTCCTCTTCTGTGTTTTTGTGTTCTTAGAACTGATGACAGTTAATACAGGCAACCAGGAGTTATGTGTGATTTTTGTCATGTTTTTCCTTTCTGTCCTTCACCGGAGAGACCAGTGGTCACTGATGGTAACAGCAACAGCAAACTGAATGGTAAATGGACCACATTTTTATAGCACATTTATCCAAAGAGCTTTATAAGACAAAGACAACAATGGAGCAACTGGTGTATTTGTTAACAATCTGTGAACAAATTAATGTTTTAATGGCCTTTTATTGGCTTTTCTACACCGGGCTGTGAGCACATTAGAGAAGCAAACTCTGTCAGTAAAATTCAAAACTAGTTCACAGTGAGTTAGTTCATTCATTCACTCATTTTCTGTAACTGCGTATCTTGTTGGGGGTCATGGGGGAGCTGGAGCCTATCCCAGCTGACACTGGGCGAGAGGCGGGGTACACCCTGGACAGGTCTCCAGACTATCACAGGGCTGACACATAGAGACATCCATTCATGCTCACATACACACCTATGGCCAATTTAGAGTCACTAATTAACCTGCATGTCTTTGGACTGTGGGAGGAAGCTGGAGTATACAAAATTATTGAAAATGATGAACGTGTAATCTTGGTGACCAGTGTTGTTGATTTTTCCCTAATTTTGCATCATATTCCTGCTGGAACACGTCCAGTTTCACGGTAGAAAGTGCCGCTATTCTCTGTAACAGTCATTCCCCTGGTTGCAATGACGCCACTGAGATAGAGGAGACCCAAGACCCCACCTTGTTGACCAATTAGAGCAAAATGGGCTGTTTCAGGAGGGGGGGCTTAAAGAGACAGGCACTTCAATACAGCTTCAAAGACAGAGGATAAATACAGGTGTGCCAGTATGAGGAAAATAAAGCATTTTTTGACCATCAAAGTATGTAAACATGTATACTGAGTTTCTACTACAAGAAGTATGAACCTGAAAGTGTCCTTTTAAAGGTCCCATATTGTTACCCTTTTGGCCATCAGTATGATTTGAAAAACACACATTACACATTGCATGAAATCAATTCTCTTACAAGTTACTATGATCTTTTGATACAACCAATCACAGTATCCTTATCAGCCACTTTAAAAATGTGGCTGACATTTAAAGCTCTGCTCTTGACAACTTCTTGCTGGCAGGGTCCCCTCCAAAAACAGACATAGTTGTTAATCAATACATCTGATCAGCATTCGCATAATCAATCCACTGATCAGAATTCCAGACACAGCCCAGAGGTTCAACAACCACACACACACACACACACACACACACACACTACCTCTCTCTCTCTCCCCGGAGCCAATCACTTGCATTGATCACAACCACTGATGTGATCTTCAGCTGATCAGATGCTACCTGCTGTGAACTAGGGATCAATGCCTGATAAACGAGAAGAAAAACACTCGTTTATCACTCTGGAGATGAACGGATATCATTTTTCTCTCAATTTCTCTCCTATTGACTCTGAGACGGCTCCTAGGCACCACCAATCAATCAAAGATGTGTAGTTGAAGGGGGATAAAGGCTGGGAGGAGAATAAAGGTGGAGTAGTCATTGACACCATATTTAGATATACAGACAAGATAAACTAAGAGGTAATTTTTCTTCACAAGGAGGAAGAAAAAAAACAGACGGTGGTCCCTCTTAAGGACGAGGGTTGTAGATGGGGCTGATTTCAAGTTTGAGAAACAAACGTCCTCCCTTGCTATCTGAGTTTTCTGTGACAGAGTTTCTGCCCCAGAGTCATCCTAAAATATGGCTGGAGACGGCCATCATTGATGCAAAGCTCCTGGACCAACTGGTGGTACTCCCCGTAATCCACCCTCTTTTTTTTAGGGTCTCATACAGATCTCCGTTTCCCTGTGCCCAAAAAACTATTTGCTGACAGCCTCTCACCCTCAACCAGAGCTACAACAAGTACCCTCTGCTTGTCCATTTTAGGAACTATATACTAATTACTACAGGGGGAAAAAAATGGTAGATGGATTACATGGTAAGGTTAGTCAGCAGGTGTTTCTTTTTTTCTACTAGTGGAATTCAATGTTAAAAAGGCAGTGCGGTGTGCCTCACATTCTGAAACCTGCAAAACACTTTCTGTGTGATCAGGGCCAAATGCGGTGCCACTGAGGAATCTGAGTTTGACCATCTGGGAAATCTAGATCTAATGCATCTCTGAAACAATGTAACCTGTCACATGTCAAAAATATAAAAACAAAAATACCTGTGTTTTAAAAAAAACAAAAAACAGCCATCCTTACCATTGGAGCTGAGGCCCACCCACATGGCACCATCCTCGCTGATATCAGACAGCCTGCTGGTCAGAGGTTGAGTGTCAAATGGTGTCCCATCCTCTTCAAGTCCATCCAGGAAAAGACTCACACGCCTGTCATGGACCTGAAAATCAGGCAGAATGAGACCTAAGTCTTAGGTGAACAGTTTGAATCCAGGCTTTGTATTTACTGTGTGTATTTTCAACTTTATGCAGCGGACAGTCTGCATTTTCTGTGGGAGAAGAATTAAAAAGTGTCTTCAAATTGTTCTACACTTTGTCGACCAATCACAAATAACAATAAACAATACATCAGTTTTTCCCCTTTTCAGAGTAGCATGGACATTAGATGAAGATGAGGAAGGCCTTTGTAGTCGCATAGTGTGATTTATTTTTGAAAAAACTTTGTTGAATTTATCTAATAGCATCTATGTAAACTGTACCCCAGGTTTTGGGAGGGGAAAAAAACTACACAGATTATCAATTAATAAATCGGCATTTATATAAAGCACCATTGGATACCATTAAAAGTCTCCGAGCACCACAGTGGAACCTGTTCATGTAAGGGAGCGGCCCGAGGGGCAGATGCAGCAGTAAAGGCCTAGCAGCAGGTTACTGCTGTAACACACAACGTCTCAGAGAGAGTGGCAGCTGCTCTGTGTGTGCATATGTGCGTCTATCTACAAAAGTGTATGCACGCACCACTAGTGTGTTTTTGCATATCTGTGCATGTGTGTGAGTGTGACCATGTGTGTGTGAATTATACATACGGCTAATCTTCCAGCTCATTTCCCCAGTAGCAGAAAGAGCCTCAGGCTAAACTGCCTCAGCCGCAAATTAGCTTTCTGTTTGACCAAAAATCTCCTCTCCACTCCTTTCCTCTCTCCTTTCCCCGATCTGCTGCATGAATATTAAAAACTGCACGGCAGACAACATCGTCAAAGCAGGAGCAGCTCCCTTTCACATCAAACCCAAGCAAAAGAGAGATACTTCCATAAGAGGGGCTCTCCTCCCCCTAAAAAACTTTAATGTGCCCTGTCCTACTCTCTCCCTTTACCCCATCTCCAAATCCTGTGCTTAGGAAACACACTGTGGGACCACTGATAAACACGACTCTCCCTGTCTTACTAGAGTCCCCCTCTCCTGCTTCATCTCTCTCCTCTCTCTTCTGCTCTGGTCCTCCTTGCTTTGTCCTTTCTCCTCCTCACGAGGTCATTTGATTCCTTCACCTTTTTTCTGTTTTTGAGTTCCCTCACCTCGTTTTCATTTCCTCCCTCTCTCTCCCTATTTTTCATAACCATCTTTACTTTCCCTTCCCTCTCAGCCGACAACTTCCCCCTCTCATCTCCCTTCCTGTCTCTTTCCCTCATGTTTATCTTGCCCTGTCGCTCTCACTTGTTGTCAGCTCTTTAGGGAAGTTGAAAAGGTGTGAGGAGGGAAATAAGTCCAAGTCAAAAAACGCCTTTAGGGGATGAAGGCAGGCCCAGACAAGTGTCTGCCTCTCAGAGGATAGTTAAGACGCCCAGACAGACACTTTCATGATGGCTGATTGAAGACTAGCAAGCGCATGAGAGCAGAAGAGAGAGCGCAGGAGAGAATAAGAGTGAAAAAAAGGGAAGAGAAAAAAAGAGACAGGAGGGAGAAAAAGAAAAGTCAGAGAGCGGGTGTAAGAGAGGGAGCCAGAAGAAGGGCCCTCTTTAGGAATCTCTAAGCCGGAGCTGTGTGGCTCTTGGGGAGATGTGAGGCAGTTGTCAGGCCTGATGTAAATGAATCCTGAAGCGCTTCATCCTCCTTAGCCGCCACGCGCCCTTTTGAAACACAGCCAACTCCCCTTTGTTAGCTTTCACAAACACTTTCCCTCTGTTTTTCCCTTTCCCCGTCCATCTGTATTTTTACCTCCTCCTTTCCTCTACCTCTCTTTGTCTCTTTTAGCCAGAGTAACTTCAGAGTTCTTTGAGAATGGAGGGAAAAAAAGGAAAGGAGTTGGGGAATTCTTTAGTGTTGATAACCAGTCTCATTTGGACTGTGTCCACTAAGTACAAAGGGAAGGAAATAATACTTTATACCGATCCTCTTCCTTTTTTACACAGTATATGTATTTTGTGAGGGTTTTAACTGAAGAACTTTATGGTACCATCACAGCATGCATTTTCAGATATATAGTGAGCTATATAGAGCCCACAAGTAGTGATCATTAACTATAGTTAAATGTGAGTTAGAATTTGATAAAGGTGCAATTGTGCAGCATATACTGTAAGTGTATGTTATATTTCTAATACTATTAACTATTGACTATACTGTTGGTCTTGCATATACCCTGATAACAATCTTTAATGTGCAAGGGGTACCCATAACTCCAAAGCTAAGGTTAAATGTTCCTATCTAGGGGCGCCGGTGGCTTAGTGCTAGAGCAGGCGCCCCATGTACAAGGCTGTTGCCGCAGCGGCCCAGGTTCGACTCCAGCCTGTGGCCCTTTGCTGCATGTCACTCCCTCTCTCTCTCCCCCCTTCACGCTTGTCTGTCCTGTACATTAAAGGCTAAAAAGCCCCAAAAAATATCTTTAAAAAAAAAAAAAAGAAAAAAAAATGTTCCTATCTAAACTAGAATACCACCTCATGGTTGTATGCCTCTGCGAACCACTCAAGTTACACTTACAGTTTACATCCATGTCTCTGAAAACATGGATGCTTCACACACATCTTTCCCCCGGCTGTACAGAAGATCTATATAACCAGCACAGTTTCAAGGTGGACACACAAGATTAGTGTCACCAATTCAGTATGTTCCCTGTTCCTGAGTTATGACATGAATAACGACCAGGAAAGTGTTTTTGCAGACCATTATGATGTCAGAGTGAAGTTGACCTTGAACCTTTTGGATACATAATGTCATCACTTTATCATTTCATCCTGTTAGACATTTGTGTAAAATTTTGTCATAATTAGAGAATTCTTGAGTTCTTGAGTTACAGCCTTAAAACGTGAGGTCACAGTGACCTTTGACCTTTGACCTTCAACCACCAAATTCTTATTAGTTCATTCTAAAGTCCAAGGGAACGTTTGTGCCAGAGTCATTTTGACCGACAGAGTCGTAAAAATCCGGTCATAATCTATTTTTACCGGTCATTTTAATTTTCGTTTTTAAATGATAATAAAGATATTCAAAGACATTTAGTTTTCATTCGTTCGTTTTTTAAAAAATCCAACAAGCAAGTTATAAAGTGTGCATTAATAAGGACATGAACGAAAAGATGAACAGACATCCACACACCGCAGTGCTTCAGTTCGGCGTCTGGTCTACACGCGAGCCGCGAGCGCTTCTGTCAAGCTGGATAGAGCGGATCGTACCAAACAGGAAGCTGGACACAGAAAAGACAAGAGAATCCGGCCAATTTTCAAAATAAAATAACAACAGCATGCACTGAGGAACGTGAGGGAATACCATGTTTATAATTTAAAATAACACAACAGTACATAATCGAACACATTTTTCAATACCCAATCACTTCATTACAATTTTAATTTTGTGTCACTGAGCCTACAGACTACATAAATAAAATGGTCAGAACAATATGCCCTATTCATTCAGTGTTAATCCAACACGCTCAATACATGGACATGCAATGACAAATTGTCATTAACTTATTACGTTATAAAAAACGATTAAAATATGGACTTACCCATGTTTAAAATGACGTGTTGAAGTGAAAAAACGAGTACTGACGGGAACAGACGAGTGGAGTCAATGTTTAACCGGTGCGGAGAGTGCAGGAGAAATGCGCTGCCTGTGTGGACAGTCAAGCGCCTGCGAGTATACTCGCAGGATTTCTGCGGCACTACCGCATCTGGTGTGTCCAGGCCGTTATGTTACCAACGCTACATGAAGCAGATGAATGACTTTTTCTCTGCAGTGTGAAAACGGCAGCCACTTAAACCACTGACTGTGCACTCCGCCGCCAAGTGGGCAGGGGTGGTAATTGCAACCGGTCAAATGACCAACAGCCTTCAGATTTTCTGCTCATTGTTGTAAAAAAACGGTCAATGACCGAGAATATCCGGTTAATGAGACCCCTGGTTTGTGCCACATTTGATGAAATTCCCAAAAGGTGTTCTTGAGATATCACTTTCACGAGAACAATGTAAGGTCAAAGTGACCTTGACCTTTGACCACCAAAATCAAGTCAGTTCATTGTTAAAGGGAAATTTCGGTTTATTTCAACCCGTCTCCTATCGTCCTAAATTTGGTTCAAGTGACTAGTGACATACAGATAATAGTTAGCATGTTAGCCGTTAGCCTAGATACAGCCGAAGCGTCAGACCTGTTAAAACGTAAGAGAACGGGCATCCCTTCAAGTGCAAAGTTAGTCCACTAAACAAACTTTTTTTCCACAAAGACCGCCTCATATCGTTAGGATTAATGTCAGAGAACATATGGAAAACGACATGTAAACGTGTTGTCTTACCTTACCGGTGTGGTGCCATGTTTGTTTATCCCTCTAGCTCTGCTTTCCAAACGCTGCCCGTTCTCTTACGTTTTAATAGGTCTTACGCTTCGGCTGTATCTAGGCTAACGGCTAACATGCTAACTATTATCTGTATGTCACTAGTCACTTGAACCAAATTTAGGACAATAGGAGACAAGTTGAAATAAACCGAAATTTCCCTTTAAGTCCAAGTAAACGTTATTTGTGCCAAATTTGTAGGGCTGTAGTCTCCTGGTCGACTAGTCGATTATTTGGTCGCTATGCTCTCGTCCAACCAAATTCTCATTAGTCGAATAATCGCAGTGTTACTTTCATAAGGAGAAAAGTGCTACATCAACAGCTTTCCAGGATTAATCCATTATTTCCTGCAGCGGGGGGACAGGCTAAGTTACCTGTGAAAATTGGGGTGTTTTCAAAACACCCCCGTTGTTGACAGAAAGTTGGACTTGGCCACCCTCACGCTCAGCGTCATGGTGACGCAAACCTCCTGTCTGTTTCTGTATAGTGACACCATTTCCCTCAGTGGAAACAAAGCTTGTATTTACTTGTACTTCACAGATAAGAAACAATAAATTGTGAAGACAGTAAAGCCTCCACTAAAATAGCATTTAAAGTCGTGTGTATGATTTTTCCTTCAGGGATTTATACTTCAGGATTTATCCTGGCTTCATATGAACAGAGGAAATCTCTACTCGTCACTAGGCTAATGTATACAATGTAAAATGCCATAGGCTGGCGCTAATAACGTTAGCATGTTGTATTTGTTTGGAAAACGTGTTTAGTGTGACGGTTGTTTTGTCTGTGAATCTTGTGAGCTGTAACAGAGCCAAACTATGTGCTGTTACCTTTGTTACATGTTGCCGTTGTCCCTGGTTTTATATGAGAAGAGAAAAAGATAGCTAGACGCTAGGCTAGTTAATACAATGTAAAAAGCCATAGGCTTGTGCTAATAACGTTAGCATGTTGTATTGGTGGGGGAAATGTGTCCAGATAAAGACAAGTGTTTGTTTGTCAGTTCTGCAATTTATAGTGAGGCCAATTTGCGTGCTTGTGTTTGAAATTGTCTGTATTAAGCCATGTTTAATGTGTGTTTAATGTGAGTTTTGATTCAACTATATAAATAAAGTTTGATTTGAACTAAACTTTACAGAACTTAACACAGTCCTCCACCACCGACTAGTAATTTGGAGGTGTAACTGCAGAGGGACACTGACACAACAAAGCAGAAGTAAAAATAACGTGCAGATTTTTTTTCCCCACGACTAATCGATTAGTTGAAGATTATGTGCGACTTTAGTCAACCAAGATTTTCTTTGGTTGACTACAGCCCTACAAATTTGAAGAAGTTCCCAAGGCGTTCTTGAGATAAATGAAAAATAACTGGATTTTTTTTTTTCCAAAGCTACAGGTCATTAAACTGATAGACACCCATTTATTTCTCTGAAATATTTTTGTTTCTGCTGTTTTACTCTCCTTTTATGCAAACTCAAAGTCTCTGTCACATTAAGATTGAAGCTGAAAATGGAAGGAGAGATGGGTTCAGCAGGGTTCAATCTGGGCCAGCCTGGATATTGAATCTAACCCCTGCACCACCTGTGGTCCCTGCCACTATTCATGGTTCCATTAGTACCTGGCCTGGTTGCATAAGATTCTAACAGCTACTAACTACATTTTCACAATTAATTCTTTCACATTATTATCCTTTCCTTATTAAACAATTTCCTTCAAAGGTTTCTGTGCTCTTAGGGAGTTTCAAGCACCCTTTCGCTGTGCAAAACCCACCCCACTGGCAATGTTACCACCTAAGCCTCTCTAAAAGCCCAGGGAAACCCTGAGTGGAAAGCTTTTAGTGATCTGTAGACTGGCATTTTGACTAAAGCTCTTCTCGATTTTCACACTCTTGCCAAGCCATGGCTCAGTACACAGTGTGGACAGCAGTGTCTCTTCTAAGCCCACTTTGTAGCTGTGGGCCACAAAAGTAAGAGGTGGTAGAGAAAGTATGAATAGAATTAGCCCAAGTCTGCTGTTTAGGTTATACAAAAATATTCAATCCATAATATCACGGTAAAATATAAAGCTTTTACTTTTGTAACCACCCTTGAACAAAAACTAACAGCTGACTGTATCTGGCAGATTATAAAACTTGTTCAGTACTGCTAAAAAAGAAAAAATCCGCTTTTTTATCTTTGAATTCACACACTAGGACTCTGCGTTATGTGTAACCTATAAATTTCCAATGGCCTGATAATCAACCTTTGCTTTTCTTCTTTGCAATGTTAAAATGTAGGACAGTTTGTACAAAGGTAGATAGCCAACAGCTAACCGCAAGGATAGGTAAGGAGAGGAATTAGGTGTCAACAGGCTGCAGCAACACTTCCTGATGACCTGGGTAAATTTCCATTAACTGGATCCAGTCTCTCTAGTGACCTACACATTACCTCTGAGGACATGAAACATTTGCCAACATTGTTGTCAGGTACATAAAAAAGAGGAACTTACTTCTGTATTCAAATGTTTTATTACATATTAATGATTTAATGAATGACCAATCAAAACACATAATGCAGGTCTGGGTTACTTGTATGTTAAAGGAAAAGAAGGTTTTTTAGGGTTACTTTCGGATTCACCAAAGTTACACAATAACACAAACTAATCAACCAATCGAGGCAGCAGTAGACCAGCCATACCCGTGTTCTGCGAGGTAAAATTACTGTTTTTGTTAATGGAGTCATATGGCTTTAAGAGTATAGAAAATGGCCTCAGTTCCCCATCGAATAGGGCTGTCTGACAGTGAGATAAAGCAGGAAAAACATTCTAAATAGAGAGTACACTTAAACTGTTATTGATTATTTTAGGTGTGGTTGGGTTTTATAGCTGCCCTGGTCCACGACAGTACATTGCTTAGCCTCTGTGGCAGTACTCGTGCTTGGATCTCCAAACTGGGAGCATGCCGACCAACATCTACTGTAGGTAAGACACTGACTATGGATAAGTACCTCACTCACAACCCCACTTCAAAATATCCGAACTATCCCTTTAAATGCTCAGCAATGTAAACAAGCATATAGCTTTCATATACACATAAAACCCATGTCTGGTTGCAGCAGACTATAAGCTGTTATTCACTCTCAAATTGAGTTTCTGAAGTAACTCTCTGTTGCTATAATCAAAATGTAGCGGTGTTTCAGACAGGCTGCTGTCATTCTGCACTTACAAGCCAGACTAAAGCCTTTCAATTCATCATGGTCAAGGACAGGTTAACCACAGCATACAGATATTCACCCGACTAATTCTCATTATTCTAAACAGCCAGGTGTTATCCAAACATCTGACATGTTGCACACGGTGTCAGACTTTAAAGTAACATTTCATTTATATGAGTAGAAGAGCTATCTGAGCTGCAGGTGACAGTTTGAGGTCAAAGTAGATGAAAGGGACCTTAAGGATGACTAATACTGGAAATACTAGATATATATTTTACTGCTGTCCGATCAGTCTCTTAAAAAGCTAAAGCAGCGCAGTGCAGGGGCTTAATGTTCTGTTTGTTTGTGTGAATGTGTGTGAATGCAAAACACCAGTTTACACACACTGCTGTGCTCCCTGTTTGACCTTTCTCACAGAGGACACTGATTCCTACCATCGCCCATATTTTTCTCATCCACTCAGCTCACCTCCTTTTGATCAGCTCCTCTGCTTTGCTCTGACAAATATATTTTTATTTACACAACAGCAGACATTTAACCATTAACATCTCACTCTTCTTTTGGCAGTTCCCCCTTTTTCTTTGAACAACTATAGTTGCTTAACATAATTATTGTTATGCACTTGATATGGCATTTATATGCTAACTTTAGGTGTAGCAAGGGAATACATGCACATACATTCATTCAAACTTGTGCCGGGACACACACACATTTTTATAAAAATTAAACATGAAGCCATGTGTGTACAGATTATAAACCCTGCTAAGACAAACTTCTGATTTTGGGCTACATCGACAAATTGTACTTCTCTTACACCCTCTGCTTGGTTCGCGTTCTCCTACCTTCTCTTTCTAAATCTTCCATCTCTCCTTTTCATCCCCACATCTCCACCCTCCTCTCTTGAACTCTGCTCCACCATCTTTTGTTTTCCTTTCTCAGACCTTCCCCTCTCTTGTTGCTCCTCTCGTGCTTGTCTGCTCTTCCTCACCTATCTCTTCCTCTCCTTTTAACCTCCTCTAATCCCTGACCCCCCGCCTCTGCCCCCACGCATCCTGCCTCACCAAACTCCCTCCATGCAGCCGCTCTCCTCCGGATGTGTTGCCCTGTGACTGACATCCCACTCACTGATAACACACCTCATTCCACAGCCAGGGAAGCTGTCATTGGGGGGAGACGCAGAAAAAGAGTGAGAACAGAATGAAGAAAGAGAAAGAAAAAGTAAGTGGGACATGAAGGAGAGAGGCTGGAGTGAAGAGTTTAGTAAATGAGAGAATTATTGTGTTGAATGATAGAAGAAAAGAAGGATACATAGGAGAGAGTGTAACATAGAAAGACATTTTGGAAAGTATACAAGGAGAGCCAGACAGAAGTGATGTGGCAAGATGGGGGAAAAGGAGGAAATGAAATACATTATATTGAGGGAGGAAAGATTGGAATTGGAATGAAGTGGCGAATACGTTAAACAAATGCAAAAAAGTGCTTCCTGATGACAAACTGGTTGAGATGCATACCATATAATCACTTGGAGTGGGAAAATAATTGATTTACTCACTTAACTTTAAGTATCGCATTTTTTTTTTACTATTATTTGAACAGTTTTACGCAGTTATTTGTTTACATTACCATTGGTGCTATTGAAATCATGTTATGCAACACATTTTTGATGTGATTCTACAGACACAAAAGCTCCAAAGAGCTCACTTCATCAAAATATATTGTCAACAGCTCAAATGAGCAAACTGCACAGCCTCTGTTTTAACATATATCTAATAAGCTAACTAAATTATTTAGTTTAGTTTATTTTACTTTATTAATCCCCCTGAGGGGAAATTCAATGTTTTCACTCTTGCTTGTCATTAACACACAGGTCCGAAAGACACACACATGCACAAACAGGACCTATACATCCACAAGGTGGAGAGATGTCAGAGTGAGGGGGCTGCCCTTGGTGAGGCGCCCCGAGCAGTTGGGGGGGGGGCTGCCCTTGGTGAGGCGCCCCGAGCAGTTGGGGGGCTCAGTGCCTTGCTCAGGGGCACCTCGGCAGTGCCCAGGAGGTGAACTGGCACCTCTCCAGCCACCAGTCCATGCTCCGTATTTTGGTCCGGACGGGGACTCGAACAGGCGACCCTCCAGTTCCCAACCCAAGTCCCTATGGACTGAGCCACTGCCGCCCCACGAAATTATATCAGTAAAAAAAATGCTGTTTTAATTTGCACCAAGAGGAGATAAGAACTTCTTTTGGTCAAAAGCATTTTTCTGAAATGTTCATGGAGCTTAAACTTAAACCAAGATCTACGCCCAGGTCTCCAAAATCATCTTAACCATTATACATCCTTCAAAAGAGAGCAATCTGCAGGGTCCGACGTTAAGGTTTTTTCCTACTTGCCCTGCCGGGCAAGTACTTCTCAAATCTACTTGCCCCATCTAAATTCTTACTTGCCCTGCCTAAGAGGTTCTTTTTCTGGCTGTGTGGTGCATATTTTCGCTCATGACTTATATCTTACGTCAGCAGAGACGCTCAGCCAATGGAGGCAG